>NW_024425563.1:26966557-27079789 GCF_017311325.1 Ursus maritimus | reverse complement strand
TTTTTTTTTTTTTTTTATGTTAGTCACCATACAGTACATCCCTGGTTTTTGATGTAAAGTTCGATGATTCATTAGTTGCGTATCACACCCAGTGCACCATGCAATACGTGCCCTCCTTACCACCCATCACGAGCCTAACCCATTTGCACATTCTTGATGATTCTCCAGTCTCTGATTTCCTTTTCTCCATCCCTCCTTGGCTCGCCTTCCTGTCCTGCGTGTAGCGGGCCTCGGGCTTCTGCACCCAGCTCCTCCGGAGCCGCTGGAAACCCGCTCTTGCGCGCTCAGTCACACCCGCTACATCGCGACCTGCAAATCCGCACGGTCAGGCCTGGCTGCTCTCTCTAGGGGCGGCCCAGCCTCACAGAGACGGCTCACCAGGGCCTCACCATTAGCTTCTCCAAAACGGAATTCCTCCTTCACACTTTTGACCTAATAATCGTTCTCAACCAAGACGGAACGCCTGGATTTACTTCCACGCCCTCCATCACCTTCCTTTCCAAATCCAGCCCATTGCCGAGTCGCGCGGTGTCTCTCCCACCTGTTCGCACCGTGCCAGCCCCGTTGGTTTGCATACCAGGCAGGATCCTCACATCTTCCCTGGACCAGAGCAGTTGTTTCCTAACCATGCCGCCCTTTTCCGGGCTCCCTGTCAGAGAATCCATACGACGTGCTGCAACTCCGCTGTTCTCCCCGAAGGACAGCTACAGCGGTGCATTCAGAAAACTCCCAGCAGCTCCCCGCAGCCTCTGAGTCACGCACGCGGCCCCACTGCATCAGCCACAATTGTCTTTCCAGGTCTGTCCCTCACTGCTCTCAGCATGTCCTGTACCCCGGCTGTACAAGACCAGCAGGATTCCGGAATGTACCCGCATTCCCTCTGTCTGGGCTCGCGCCCGGCCCTTCCTCTCATCTGGAATATTCTCCAACGTAACTCACTCTCGAGACACCTCCCCCCTAAAGCCTTTCTTGATTCTCCCAAAAGGTCGTGACGTTGCCCTCCTTTGAGCCTCCAAGGGCCGAACCGAGATTTAAGAGACCAAATTTTTAAATTGGCTTCCACCACCTCCTTGCGGTCCGACACTAGCCTTGCTAAAACTTCTGGTGCTCGGTTTTCCCATGTGTAAATAAAGGCTAGGATCACATGCTTCCACAAGGATCCTCTATGGAGAAAAAAACGAACACTTTCACAGCCCCCCACCAGTCAATCTCATTTAATTATCCTCTGAGCCCTACCAAATACGCCGCATTCCTCTAGTTTACAGACGAGGAGATGGCGATTCATAGAAGTAGCCTGCCCAGACTCTCCCAGGCGGCAGCGGAGCCAGAATTCAAACACAGACCTCCTTCTACATCAGGACTGCCCTGAGGTCACTTGAATGCCACACGCTTGTGTTGTTGGATGATATTTTGTTGTATTTCCCCTCTGAGCCGCTTCGGGTAGTCAGATTTATTTTAGGATCTTCTGCTGGGTCACACACAGCACCTAGAGGGCAGTTGTTGAAATGAGATAGAGAGTTAACATCGTTTTATAATTTGGAAAGCTAACTCTCCCTTTCCCTGGGAGCCTTTGTCTACAATGCATAAACTTGACTTGTTGATTTTTCAGACATTGTTGTGATGCAAAGATTCTCTAAGAAAACAAAACATGCATGCACAGTTGTTTATTGAAAATACCAAGAACACAGATGCTCTTTTTTTTTTTTTTAAGATTTTATTTATTTGAGAGAGAGAGCATGGGAGAGAGAGAGATCACGAGCAGAGGGGAGGGACAGAGGGAGAAGAAGACTCCCCGCTGAGCAGGGAGCCCAACATGGGACTCGATCCCAGGACCCCAGGATCATGACCTGCACCGAAAGGCAGAAGCTTAACTGACAGAGCCACCCAGGTGTCCCAACACAGATGTTCTTAATCCTATATGTTTAAGTCCTAGCCAGAAAGGCAAACAACAGGTTGTTTTTAAGGAGACTATCTTGACAATTTCATGATAACTCCAGTTACCACTATGCCATATGTTTTATATTGCCAGGCGGTGATGTGTTTGCTTTGGCGGATGATGGGGCATCAGTGTTGTTTGAGGCAGCAGGAGGGGGCAATCCCGACTGCATTTCCCTCGTGCTGGAATACGGAGGAAGTGGAAATGTACCCAACAGAGCAGGCCATCTCCCAATACACCGAGCTGCCTACGAGGGACACTATCTGTGAGTATTACGTCGTAAGATGATCATTTTCAGTTGAAAACTACAAAATTGTATATACAGTGGAGTCTCAAGTCTATCCATATGATACTTCCCAAAATCTGAAAAGAAAAAGACAAATATAAATATTTGGCTTTTTCCCTTTCTTTTTATTTTCACGTACTTCATGAAATTTCCACACTGAACTTACACTACTTTTATAATAAAAAAAATTTCTTTTAGAAGGAAGCAAGTTATAACTGAACATTCTGCACAAGCCACCCAAATATGCCTTTCTGTTTTGTTCTGTTTTGTTTTCAATGTGTTTAACAAAAGGCTACAGGGTTCCTAAAACTTCTGCCTTTTGCAAAGGATTTTGTGAAATTTTACCAGTATTACTCTAATTTTTACTAATACCTACAGATATTATGATACAATGTCAAATTTATCCTTGAATAGAAAAGTTTCATTATAAGTTGCGATTTCTTTATTCAAAAAAATGTTTGGATAAATTTTTAAATCACAACAGGTGCCACAATCAACACATCAGTGGAAGTCTATAATCACTGTATTAAACTACCCACCGTAAGAGGACGGTTTTAGGCAATTAAATATATTTTGTAAGTTCAAAAACTTTGAAATCATCAGGCTTTATCGCTTTCAGTGGCCACATTGGCTAAGTTAAGTAGCCAATGACACATAATCGACGCTAAGTGACATGTTGTTAAAGTTTACCTGGATTTACTCCCAGCGTTCATAAATTCACACATGGTAGCTCTGAATTAGGCACAAGAGATCAAGTTCTCCTTGCCTGTGGCTCTCATGCATGTCTAGTGGTTCAGTCAAGTGTGAAATTCATGACTATTTATCACAGGTTCTTAGAAACATAAGCTGTGGTTAGTTATCCCCATTGGACTGATATAGATTGATGGAATAATACGTACTCTCTTTTGTGACTGATAATTCGATGGCAAGCTATATGGGAGCAGGCAGGGCGTGCACGGCCACTACTAAGCACGGACCACTCAGGAAGCAGTGAAAGAGAAGTAAGGAATGAGAACTCGAAAGGCCTAAACTCTCGTCCTTGCTCCACATCCAACTGTGTGACCTTGGACAAGTCATTTCACCTCCGCAGACTTCCTGTTGCTCTTCTGTTCCAACGTCACTCCCTATGACTTCATGATTCTCATGGTCAAGATCATGAAGCATTCTTCTGTGGCAGCAAATGCGCCAATCTTCTTTTATATTTTTTTCCATTAAATAGCTTTGGTTGTTTCTAAGTATTATGTTGTTCCGAAAAGAATTGGAAGACGGGGAGGGCTCCTGAGGAACCACAATTCTAGGACCAAACACAGAACCTCCAGCATGTTCCCCAGGAATATTTAGAATGGGAAACTAAAAACAAAACTAAATTAGACTAAATGAAGTAGACAGCCAATGGACAAAGGTCAAATGTTACATGTTTTTGCATGAGGTTGTCTAGAGAAAATAAAAGAAAGAAAACAAACTGCATTCACTTGTCTAGTGAGGAAGCTGATTTAAATTCATTTTCTTCATGCCATGTGGATGTTTGACTTTTTTTTTCTTTTTTTTAGTGCGCTGAAGTATCTTATCCCAGTAACATCCAAAAATGCAATCCAGAAAAGTGGGCTAACACCAATTCACTCAGCAGCAGATGGACAAAATGCGCAGTGCCTGGAGCTGCTTATTGAAAATGGCTTTGACGTCAATACCCTGCTCGCGGACCACATTTCCGGGAGCTATGACGACGAGCGGAAGACGGCGCTGTATTTTGCCGTTTCTAACAACGACATCCTGTGCACAGAAGTCCTTCTGGCTGCAGGTGCGGACCCAAACCTAGATCCCCTCAACTGTCTACTTGTGGCAGTGAGGGCCAATAACCATGAAATTGTCCGGCTGCTTCTCGCCCATGGAGCTAACGTCAATTGTTACTTTATGCGTGTGAATGACACGCGTTTCCCCAGTGCCATTCAGTACGCCCTGAATGACGAGGTGATGCTGCGCCTGTTGCTGAATAACGGCTATCAAGTGGAGATGTGCTTTGAGTGCATGCATGGGAACATCTTTGGAAATTCGTTTGTGTGGTCAGAGATAGAAGAAGAGGTACTACCGGGGTGGACATCTTGTGTAATAAAAGATAACCCGGTGAGTTACATCCTTTTCTTCTTCCTGTTGGGTCAGCATCCTAATGTTTGCTCCTTTAGGGATGTGACAAGAAAAGAAAAATCAACTCTTACGTTTTTCTTATTCTTGAATTTTGGTTGGCAGTAATATGGGAATATAAGCATAAAACGAGGCAAACAAGATTATTTCTTTTTCATGCATTGCAAACTGAATGTGGAAGCATGTGAAAATGTACGCAATTAATAATTGATGCTTATTTGGTGGAATATTGGGGATGGAAACATGGAAAGAAGAATCATGGGAAGAAACATGATTCGCCCATGTTTGTTGACTGCAATCACAGCAGGGTCCTGCACATAGCTTCAGGGCTCATAGTTTCACAGATATAAGTAATTTATTTTTCTTTTTTGTTCATTACAAGGAGGGTACTTTATTTTCTGTAAAAAGACAGAGACAGTAATTTTTCATAACAAAACTGAGTGTTTATGTATATAGTATATTAAATGTATTACTAAATTAATTCTATCAATTCTCTCAGTTCTGTGAGTTTATTACAGTTCCTTGGATGAAACACTTGGTAGGCAGCGTTATTCGTGTGTTAATCGATTACATGGATTATATTCCTCTGTGCACTAAGCTGAAGTCTGCACTAGAAGTACAGAGAGAATGGCCAGAAATCCGTCAAATACTAGGTAAAAAAAAAAAAAATGTTTTGCCTATGAATTTTTTTTCCTGAAGAATGTATGTAAGTGAAGTCTCTTAATGTCATCAGTGATGCTTTTCCGGTGCTACGTCATTTTCAGAATTATCTGGGTTTTTAAATCATCCTTAACACTTCCCCTGATATAAGATGCTGATTTTTTGCTTTTCTTGGTACTTTCCAACTCCTTAATTGTATAACGAGTACTACTATAACTATATTAACATTTCGACTGGAATTCATTTTTGAAAAGGTAACTCCTATAATACCGTAAGATATGGAGACTATAATCTCCATGTGAACAGGCATCTATTTTGTTTATTTTTGTATTCTCAAGGCTTTGCATGATACCTAGTGAGTAGTAAATAATAAATACTGAGTAAATGAGTGAATGGAATGAATTAGAGTTATCCTTTTTGATATGCTCTCTCTCAGGTGTTTATTGACAAATTCCTATCAGAAGTTTGTCTTATGGTTAGGCCATTTTGTATTCTCTAGTTTAAAGTTTAGTTATAATCATACAAGCGAATCATAAATACAAAACTAAGGCTAAGGGCAATTACAAAACAGTCTGGGTCCTATAAATTCTCTCTCCTTTTTTTTTTTAAGAAGTTAAGTGATTCTGAAGCTCACTAATGTTTGGGAACCAATCTTTTTTTTTTTTTAAGATTTTGTTTATTTATTTAACAGAGATAGAGACAGCCAGCGAGAGAGGGAACACAAGCAGGGGAAGTGGGAGAGGAAGAAGCAGGCTCATAGCGGAGGAGCCTGATGTGGGGCTCGATCCCGTAACGCCGGGATCACGCCCTGAGCCGAAGGCAGACGCTCAACCGCTGTGCCACCCAGGCGCCCCTATTTTTTTTTTTTTATTAAGTAAGCTCTATGTCCAATGTGGTGCTTGAACTTACGATCCCAAGGTCAAGAGTCACGTGCTCTACTGACTGAGCCAGCCAGGTGCCCCGGACCCTATAAAATCTTGAAACTGACCTGTCAAGGCTCTCATTCTGAATGACGGCCCGTAATGGAAATAAAACCGAAACCATAGGACATGAGCATGAGAAAGTCCACATAAAAGGAGGGGTAGCAAACAGAACAAGGAAATCTCAGGCGGCAAGCCACGACTTTGGATCATTACAAGAAGACAACGGAATAGGGAGTTCTGTAAAGTCACAGCTCACGTCGCACCAAAATGAGCAACAGAAAGTCATCACGGCCAAGTCTCATATAAATTTATTATAAGAAAATATAGAAAGAGGAATAGAATGATATCCCTACTGACCAGAAAGCACACCAGAAAGACACACCCTCAGGATAGGAGAAAACTAAAAACTTCATTTCAGAACAAGCTAAATGGCATACGGAAGATGATACAAGATATGAAAAAACACAAGTTCAGAATTACAAAAATTCAGAAATGAGGTAAGAGAACTGAGGGAAGAATTAGAAATAAAAAAAAATTAACTTCAAATATAAAGACTGAACTAGAATGAAAGCAGGTTAATAATGCGATAGGTAATACCCTCAGAGAAACAGAAGCTGAAATGGAAAAAAAAGTTTAAATAAAATAGAAATGAAGGAACAGATTAAAGGATTCGAAAGAGTGACAGATATTGAAGACAGGCAATAAAGAGTGAAGAAATGGACAACAGTATTCCTTGAAAAGGAAAACCAAATTGAGGGAACAGAACAAATACAAAAACTTACATTACAAAAAAAAAATCTGTAAAAAAAGAAAAGACAAAAGGACAAATTACAAATTACTATGTCCTTTGGTCACGTAGGCAAAAAGAACAACTGACTTCTGAGGGGAAAAAATCTGGTGCTCTCAGGCAATATTGTTCCTCTGATCGCCTTTCGAAGAATCCACTAGGAAATGAGCTTCAGACAAACCAAAATAACTGGAGAAGTAATGACATGAGGACTAGTACTGAGATTAGACAGAATACCAAGACCAAGTGTGAGATAAAAGGGAGGAGATACAAAATGTAGGATTGCATGTTCAGATGATGTGGATATGACACAACTATTTTAAATGGGGAGAACACACACAATAATAACATTTTTTAAAGATACCAAATTATATGGTGGTGGTGTCATATTAACATTGCTATACGAGAATGACAGATGCATTCAGTAAGTGGGTGATTGTGGGATATTCTAACTCTGTTATTCTTTGTATCCTTGAGAATACAGAGGATTGTCAGTGTGGAAGAAAGGAAATAGAAATGTAATAAGTTAAAGAAAACTCTTGTAGTCCTGAACTTGAATTGGAATTATCAATATGAACTCAAGCTATTTTACCTGGAGTATGTGTGTCTGTCTGTCTGCCTACAGCAAAGGCTTAGAAATAATGGCAAACCGTGTAGCGATGAACATCCCTAGACTTGTGGTCTTGAATTACCATTTCCCAGGAAAAAAGAAAGGATGATTTCAGGTCTCAGGAAGGAATGTGCAAGATAAGCCTGGAGTAGCTGTCATTCTACGTTGCAAAGAAACTCTCAAAGACTACCAGAGCATGCCAAAAGAATTTAGGAGCCAACTTGAAGAGCTTCCTACTGGCCAAAGATGCGACAATTCAGCTTCCAAAGGGTAATTATTTCAGTGAATTGAAACCAATTAAATATGCTTAAACATGATATTTTAAAAAATCAGTCAGCTCCAGAGAATAAGAAAACCAGTTTGTTATCTTGAAAATTGATAAAGGAAAAAATTTGAGCATTTATTCTGCCTTACCTATATGATTTATGCCACTAGTAACCAGAGAGTAGATGAGCAAAGGCGTCTCTTCATAAAAGTATTCCAAATAACAAATGAAAAAGAGATGATGTAACTAGATGTCACCACTTTGCAGCCCCCAGTCAGCTAATGGACGTAATCATCGAGCATCAACTGCTCCTAATATCTCATTATGTGGCCCTTGATGAAAGAACACAGCACCAGCTACAGTTTTGCCAAAAGATCAAATCTGAGTCTGATCAAGTCTCTGGATCCAGCTACCAATTGCGAGAAATAGAAATGGTGGCAAAACATGGAGCTACACACCATGAAGAGGCAATCAGCAAAATTTAGGCTGTGGGAAACTGCAGGGCTTTTTGGTTCTTCAAAAATGAATTGAAAGAAAGAGAAGGGGATGGAGAAAAGAACCTGTGGATTAAGAGACTTAAAGGTCCTAACAAATTTTTTTAAAATATTGTCAATACAACCGTGTAGGGATAGCACGCTTAGATGACGAAGCTCTAATGAAATTGATTACCGGGGACGTTGGCCTGGCTCAGTCGGTAGAGCGTGCGACCCGCAATCTGGGGTTGCAAATTCGAGCCCCACCCATGCTGGGTGTAGAGATTACTTTAAAAAACCAAAATCTTAAAAAATAAAAAAATAAAGAGATGAGCATCAAAGTCGGAATCGTGGTAACTTATAGGGGAGGAAGGAATGAAGATTGCAATGGATTATGAAGGGAATTCTGGGACGACTGGGGAAATTCTTCTATACATGGCTTGGGAGGTGATAAGATGTTCATCTCATAATCACTAATAACTCATGAAGCTATACGTGTGTGTAGTTACTTTATATTTTATTTTGCAATAAAAAGGTTAAAACATTTTGGAGATTGTAAGAGGGAAAAAAAAAACCCAAAGTCTTAAATATGTGAATTACCCAAAGTTACAGACCTAGAAAACAACAAAGTAAAGATTTGAAGCCTTGCCTGTCTTACTTCAAACCACTCTCTCCAACAGCCCTGTGCTTCCTGTCAGAGGCAGAACAGAGTTTGCTTCTAACTGGTAATTAATTGTCCATGTGTTTTTATTACAAAAGAATAACCAGTTCTGATGACTGTAGAAAGGCCATCTAAGGAAGAAGAAGACCAGGGAGGTGTAATATTGTTTCAGTCATCCATTAATGCAACTGGCGTGCAAGGCGGTTGAGTGCTGTGAGTGGGGTTAACCACTGGATGTCAGGATTCCTCCAGACATATGTAAGGCGATCTATTTGTTAAAGAAGAAAATAAAATGTAATTTTTTTAAAAAGATGGGCTTATTTTGCCTGCTTGAGTACAATAATTTTGCCTCCATAGTTTTTGAAAAACATTGCTTTAATTTTTTAAGAAGAGAATTTGTTTATAATCACAAAGGCAACGGAAATGTGATGTCTTTTATTACTGAATTGAGTGATAGTTCACATTATTGAGTGGTTACAAAGTGCCAAGCAGTTTTCTAATACTTCACGTAAATTAATTTTTTTGATATTCAAAGAACTCTACAAGGTAGGTCCCATTGTTAGCCACATTTCACAGGTGAGAGTACTGACATCACAGAGGTTAAGTTCAAGGTCACACAGATCCCAAGTGGCAGAGTCAGGATTTCAACCCATGCCAACAGTCCAAAGCCCACAGCTAAGACCATGTGCTCCGCGGCCCTCATGCTGCTGGGAGAATATATCAGTGTTGTAACATAGATAAAGGAGGAGTTGAGAATAGAGACTAATATCAAATATTTAAGTAACGTTAGATTTTTTTTTTTAAAGATTTTATTTATTTATTCGACAGAGATAGCCAGTGAGAGAGGGAACACAAGCAGGGGGAGTGGGAGAGGAAGAAGCAGGCTCCTAGCAGAGGAGCCTGATGTGGGGCTCAATCCCAGAACGCCGGGATCACGCCCTGAGCCGAAGGCAGATGCTTAACCACTGTGCCACCCAGGCGCCCCAACGTTAGATTTTTTAAAAAAAATATAAAATGTTTAGGTGTCAGACACTGAAACAAAGCTAAGACTGAATCATTTCTATCACGTTTCCTGGATAATTATGCATTAGAAAGATCAGGAGACGAGAGAGGAAGCAAATAAATAAAACTCTATAGTACTCAATTCTAAAACATAAATAGGAGATGCGAGCATTTGCTTCTCAAGTCAATTCCATTCATTCATTTAACATGTCCTGGCCAAACCGCACTATGCGCCAGGCTCTTCCTGACACTGGAAGAAGCTAAATGCGTGTCTTCATGGAGACCGCGTTCTGGGGGAGGGCTCTGCGATGCTCCATTACACTTAGAATTTCTTTTCAAATCGCCGGCTGCTAATGGGTACGTGCCTGTTTTTCAGAATGACACCATTAACGTTATTCTAAAACAGGCTGTATCTTACAGGTCAATCTACTAATATTGTTTTTATTTTTTGCTTATTTTTTCCCAACATTTTAGAGAATCCTTGCTCATTAAAGCACTTGTGTCGGTTAAAAATTCGAAGGCTGATGGGACTACAGCACCTGTGCCAGCAAGCCTCCATGGAGAAGCTCTCTCTGCCACCAGCCATCCAAAGATATATATTATTTAAAGAGTATGATCTCTATGGGCAAGAGCTAAAATTGCCGTGATTTAAAAGATATTTTAAATGTGATTTTAAAGGTATTTTAAAATGCGGTTCATTCAGAATTTCTTGGAATCATTTTACATCCTTAAGTGTATTTAAATCCATTAACAATTTTATAATGATCGTGTGTTCTTATGGGGACACCATATTTCACATCTTTAAAGACCTTTACGTTGTGATTTTTTTTAAGCTGGTCAATATTTTTATGCGAATTTCTATTAATTATCTTCACTTCCAACAAGTCTTCATATTCTCCCTATCAAGTGTCTCCTACAGTATCCATTCTCTTGCGTTTATAAAACAAGAACCGGTTTCTCACCCCTCCCCACCCTCACCCCCCCTCCAGTCTCCAGCCGGTTGCTAGCTCTTTCCTTTCTTTTATACCCACACCGTGTACAAGAGCTCCCTCCAGCCTGCAGATGCACCCACTGTCCTCTCGCTGGGCTCCCTCCCTCCCTCCCTCCACTGCCTTTCTCAAGGTCTTTAATAACTGCCTTGTTGCTAATTTCGATGAGCATTCTTAATCCTTCCAGCTGATTCCTGCAGCATCTGGCACTGCTGTCTGCTCCCTCCTTGAAATGGTTTTCCCTTTGTTTCCAGGACACCTTGCTCTCTTCGCTCTCCTCTCGCTTCCCTGACCGCCTGCTCTTGTCTCTGGCTTCTTTCTGTTACTCATCTCCTGCCAGATCGTTAGTATATGTCCTAAGCCCTGTTTTCTTCAATGCTATGTTCTCCGGGAGAAATGTCATTCACGTCTATGGTTTCAATAACTAACTGTAAGCTGTTGGCTAGACAGTTTATATCTGAAGTTCAACTCTTCCTCTCATCCTATGTAAACAGGGGTTCTAATGGACTTTTGTTTTTTTCCTAAAGATTTTATTTATTTACTTGAAACAGAGACAGCAAGCAAGCACAAGCAGGACAGAGAGTCAGAGGGAGAGGGTGAAGCAGACTCCCCACTGAGCAGGGAGCCCGACATAGGGCTTGATCCCAGGACCCAAAGGTCACGACCTGAGCTGAAGAGAGACGCTTAACTGACTGAGCCACCCAGGCGCCCCTCTAATGGACTTTTAAACACAAAGGCACCTCAAACTCAACATGTCCCCAAATGAACTCACTACCTTCCTGCACAAAAAGAGGCTCCTTTCTTACATTAGCTCGCTCGTTAAGCCCAATTATCGTCAATTCAGCTTCCTAAGGAAAAACCTGGACGCCAGTTCCAACCATTCTGTTTTTCTTACCCAATATAGCAGATCACCAAATCCTGGTTAAGTTTGTCCCTTGCAGACATCTTTTCCTACTCAGTCCTACTGATTTGGCCCTAATTCTAGCTATTCTCTTCTTCCCGGGGTACTGTAGTGCTGCCCGCTGGCCTTCCTTCCTGCTGTCTTGTTCCATCCAGCTCGCATTCTACCCGCATCCAGAGTGATCTGTTACAAATCTAAGCAGAATTTCGCTCCCCTGCTCAGAATCATTCCCACTGCTCTTAGGATAAAGTTCAAAGTTCTTCCTGGCCCTCACCCAATCTAAATCCCTGCCTTCCTCCTCAGCTTTATCTCTTGACTTCTCCCTTACCCCCCTCCTTTAACCATATTAAACACCTGTTAGAAGTCTATTCTTTGAACAGTGATTCCCAGGTTTTCAGATTTTATACACCTGTAGTTTTTGTTTTGCTAATTTCAAAAACAGGGTCATCTATTTTTTAAAAATCGATCACCTACTATCACGGTCGTTTTATGAAACAGGGGCCATCTTAATGCCAGAAAGCCGGTCAGTCTTAAACCCAGTTACTGAAATTGAATGACTTGAGCTTTGAAAAGACTTACCACACTGTCTTCATTTCCTCATTGATGGGTGAAAATTTCATTCTGGCCCAACAAATATCTGAGGTCCTTTGGGAACCACTGTTGTAGAAATAGACCATGCGGGGCGCCTGGGTGGCACAGCGGTTGGGCGTCTGCCTTCGGCTCGGGGCGTGATCCCGGCGTTATGGGATCGAGCCCCACATCAGGCTCCTCTGATATGAGCCTGCTTCTTCCTCTCCCACTCCCCCTGCTTGTGTTCCCTCTCTCGCTGGCTGTCTCTATCTCTGTCGAATAAATAAATAAAATATTAAAAAAAAAAAAAAAAGAAATAGACCATGCTCTCTTATACCCCGGGGTCTTTTGCATTGTTTTCTCTCTGTGCCCGGAATCCTCTTTCCATCTCCTCCTTCCCCTCTCACTCCTTCTCCTCCAGGTCTCAGTTTAGAGGATCCCTCCCGTGGGAGGGGAGGACCCAGCACAGCACTTCTCAGGCTTATTATAGGCACCCGGGCTCTCATCTGTTTGCCCCACTAGACTAGAAGCTCTAGGAGGGCAGGCTTTATGTCTGTTTTGTTTTCCAGTGTTTTCTTCAAGCCAAACACATTCCCTAGAGCACAAAGTTCAATAATTATTTGTTGAATATATTGAATGAGTACATTCTGTATAAGACCCAGACAAAAATAATCAGTGACCTCATCATTATCATGGTAAATTGATAGTGTTGAATCTGTGAATTGGCTATGTAATCTTAATCATGTAATTATCTAGATTTGTTTTTCCTGATTTTAATAATGTATTTTTCTTATATTTATTTTTATCTTTAGAGTTACTGTATTTTTCCAATGGTGATACCTGATTGGTTTGTGAAGTTTTCAAATCGTATTTAGCTTCAGTTATCTTTAAAAGATAAATAAGCATTAAAAAAAAACTGTGCAATTAGAGCTAGTGTTAACCTCCTGTATTCCCTAGAGGATATATTTTTATATAAATTGAGCTGTAATGTATTTAATTCAAACTATAATGCTTTGTGTATAATACTGCATGATTCCTCTATTGTTTCCTCGTTGTGGCTAAAAGGCATTGTTACCTGTAAGTATTGCTCTAAGTAAATAAAAACTAATACTGGGGATGTAAGTCTGCTATCGGATATTTCAGATATTAAATAAGCCAAAGCACTGGCACTTTCTTTAATGTATTTTTGTGTAAGTACATTCAAGCTGCTTCAGATATTAAATTAAGTCTAGTACACTAAAGCTGTGACATTTTCTTTAATGCATTTTATGTAAATATATTCATGAAACATTTGAATGTAAAGCTACAAGCTCATGGCACATGCTATCGATTTTGCAGGTGGGTCTTCTGAGACTTGTGAAGCAGGAGACACATGTGTTCTATGAACCTGACACAATCGCTGCGTCTGCAATGGATTTGATCTTTTTTCTTATATTTTCCTGTTTCCTAACCGTGCTTTGTGAGTGGGCTGGGTGGTGAGGGGAGCTCATTTCTATCTCATTAGGACTGTTTCTCCTGGAATATGGCACTTTATCCGGGAGAGGGCAACAGCTGCTTCTCCTCACCAAGCCATAGAGAAGCCGAACGCGGTACAGTGTGGTGCCCGTTGAACCACTGTGGGATCGACGTGCTGGAGTGTTGATGACGCCGCCCCCCGCTGCCGAGACGTGCGTGGTTGCTTTGGTCACTGTGAATTGTTTTGTATCAGACAGACAGCCCGAATGCAAAGCAGCAGCTCTGACCTCTCATTTGAGTATGTTTTGTTCAGTTTTTCAGGAGGCGATCTCAAAAGAGCATTCCCATTTCTGACTTAATTTTATAAGCACGCTGAAACCAAGTGCCTCTTGAAAAATGTGGTTCGGTCATTTCAGCTGGTCACAGGATATGCTTCTAGGCAATAGGATGACGGTGCAAAAGATGGGAGAAGGAGCAGGTTAAGCAACGTCGTACAGCAAACATTCATAGGTAACACTCCCTTTGATACAGGCTTTTGAAAAATCCGTACATACGGGTCAGACAGCATGGAAACCACAAAAAAGATGGTGTCTTTTATGACCCAGAGAACACACTTAAGCCTTGTCATTGACCTTCGGCCACGCATTCCTATCCAAATTTTGGTTTCAAGTCACATTATTCTCATGTATACAGTCATCTTCCGAGTCAGAAGTTATGTAGGACATACAAGAACTCTCAGCTGCTTCAAGTTTTTTATGGGTCAACAATGAAACACTATGCCTATGTCCATACTTTCATACACACCCAGTCCAACTATGTGACATATACACATACATTCTACATACATAAGTGCATTGTAGGGCGGTATTCTAGTGCCGTATAATGCAGGAGGTGAAAATATGTACCTGGTAGTCAAACAGACCTGAGTTTGAACCAGGCTCCACCAATTGTGAGCTGCTTGATTTTGAACAAGACATGAGGTAAGTATAGAAACACCAGATCTAACCTAGAGTGTGCGTGAAACTCGAGTTCTCACCATTATTACTACAGAGCGGCGGGGCCAGGGCCAGACTTGTAAAAGCCAAGAAACTTGGTCTTAGGATATGTCTGCAGATTGTCATGCTTACGTGTGAAAATATGAAAAATAATGTTAGAGATGTATATAGCATCTCACTCTCATCTGTAAATATTTTGAGAAAATTCACAGAATGAAAACTGCAGAGAGTTGTCCCAAGCACATGATACCCACCTCTGCTTTTGCTAGGAAATCCCTGATCATCCATCGTTGAAAAAGAAAGGAAGGCTTCTCTGGGGAGAAGATGTGTAGAAGGAATACTTATGTGACCTCAGTGGCCAGTGTTTTGCAACCTCAGGGAGTGCTAGAGATGTCTGGGGATTTGCTGTTTTTGGAAAGGGACAGTCCAGTAATTTGAATCTGGGCACTGGAGCGCCTGAGTTCTAATATCAGATTGGCTCGTGATGCCACCAGAGGCACTTGACGGGTCCTCACATTCTGTGCTTGAGATTCCAGTAAACTGGGGACAGCCGTTTCTCTGGCCTTGGAAGGCTTCCATCCCAGATCTCCCAATGAGATTTAAGATAAAACTCCTTGGAAGCAGCCCGTAGTGTTGAATAAGGTAGAAGGTGTGGAGGGCGCTAAATGTGGTACTTACCTTGGGATTGAGTGGGTGTGAGAAACCAGTAGCCGGTTCTTTCTGTTTGAAGTGAAGTCGGCACTGGCTTCTCAAGGAACGTTTTTTTTTTTTTTCTTTTTTCTTTTTTTATGCTTTGTAGAAGTCAAGTAACTAGACAGGACATTCAGTGGTCAACAATGCACGTTCCCTAATGTCTGAATACCCCTGAAGATCTAGTTACCCCAATTGGTTTAATATTGTTTCACCGAAATGACAATTTTAATCCCCTTCGACTGGAGGATGGTAACATTTGCTTAGGTTTGACTCATGGGAAGGCCCTGAACCTGTCTCAGCTCTGCCCCCAGATCTTTCATCAGGGCTCTGCTCTGCACAGTCACCGGAAATACCCAAGAGACTATATTGAATTGTGCATTGGAGCATTCCCTGATCAAATCTCACCTTCTGCTTTACTGAGTCCGATTTCCTACAGGGATTCTAGGATATCCGAAAACCCTCTCTTCAGTAGGAAACACAACCTTTTGTTAGACAATCAAAGGTAACATTTAGAAGGAAAGTAAATTTAAGAGAAGTGGAATGATAGTAAAAACCTTTCTAAGTAACAGGCTTTAGTGAGAAAAAGATAGTGAGAACCCCAAGTCTATAGAAGGAAACAGGTAAATATTTCCTATAGATCGAAAGCTTAATCATTTGTTCTATGAATGTGGAAAGAATCTTGAGAAACAGCTAATTTATTTTAATGCATTCTAGAAAGACGACTTCAACAAGTCGTTTGTCCGGTGTTTCACAGCTCACACAGCATCCCACAGATCTACTCTTACTTGATTCTTACAATCGGAGGAGCAGGGCAGGGAAGGCGTGAATTAATCTGCACTGAGGAAACAATCTTACAGTTAACTAAGGTAGTAAGTACCAGAGCTAGAACTCAACCTGAAACTCCTGACTCCAAACCCCAAGCTCTTACCACCCCATCATTTTTAGTTCAGATTAGGAGAGCATTGTTCAGAATAGCCAAAAAGTGCAAACAATCTTAATGTCCACAAACTGATGAGTGAATAAATACAACATGGTCTGTCTATACAATGGAACACTATCTCGCAACATGCTACCAACTTGGATGAATCTGAAAAACATTAGGTTAGGTGAAAGAAGTCAGACACAAAAGAACACTATTGTATGATTCCATGTATATAAAATGTCCAGACAAAACAAATATATTGAGACAGTAAACAGACTGGTGGTTGCCTGGGGTTGGGGGTGAGAACAAAAGTTGACTGCAGAGGGGATCTTTGTGGGGTTCTGGAAATGTTCTGAATTTACAACTTGATAAAGTTACTGAAAATAATCATTAAACTTTAGACTTTGAGTGAATTTTATGGAATATAAATTAATCTGAATAAATGGCTTTTAAAAAACAGGAGGCACTTGTCTCTCACTGGCAGGGGATGCCAAGTTTACAATCTCACTGAGGTAGCCCAGCTAAACAATGGAATCATCTGGCTCAGACGGGAGCACTTGGTTCTTGTGCTAGCAGCACATGATTTATTCGTTTTGCTCTGCTGATAAGACCATACAAGCAGATGACACAGCATTCATGGGCAGCGCCATGCTTGCCACCTTCACCGGCCTTACTGGCCCTCAACCCAGGCAAGGCAGCCTTTCTGCCAACCTCTGACATGTCATGCTGATTGTAATACGACTTTCCCATCTTTTATTATTATGGTTGCTGTTGTTATGGCTATCACAAAACACAGAGAAACATACAAACTGGAGAGCTAAGAATGAAGGTTTCCTGTTCTATTGAGGGCATGAAGTGGCAAGGAATCGTGTTACCAGTGGGTTGGGGCTTTTGTAACACCCCTGAAAACTATCTCTGATTCCCTGGGGGCATCGAAGAAAGGGGAACAAGGAGAAGGGGGTGTGGCATTTGGAAATGAGGGCCAGGGGAAAATGAGACAAGGCAATCATTCAAAAGGCCATGAATCTCAAGAACACAGGAGAACTGTGGAGGTAAAAGTCAGTGAGGAACTGTGAGTCTGTGAAAAGACAGTGCCTTTGATTTTCTTGATAAAATTGCAAATGAAAAAGCTCAGGAGCCAGAGAGCGGCTCTCAAGCATAGAACTGTCCCATTGTTGGGTACGCCAAGTCCCCATATTCCTGTCCTTTCTCTCTGAATTTACCTTTCGAGCCAACCTTCATAGCAGGATGTCACCTTTTCTGCCCTTTAAGATACCACTTCCCTGCAGGACTGGTCATGAACCCGAGAGGGGAGCCATCCCAAGGGAAAGATCCGTGTCTTGGGAGCTGGCCTGCCATCCACATCCTTCTTCCTGACACCACAGTGTAATATCAACAGATATTACAGAGGTAACAGATAACTAGCTGCTGAAATGAGCGGTTGCTTCAGACCTTCCGGGACGCCCCAAGGAAAATTTCCTTTATTAGAACTTCATATAATATATATCTGATGTGCTCTTGCTTTGCAAGTGCAATTCCATACTCATGATCTGCAGCTTAAACTGAAAGACCTGACTGATGAAGGTTAGCTACTCATTCCTCACTTTGGATTTTTTTTCTGGAAATCGGTTTTTTGCCTTCGACGGTTTTCCCATTATCAGCGTATCTGTCCATCTGCTTGCATGGGACTCATTTTTCCAGGTTCGAATTAGTTCAACAAACGAAAATTGGGCCTACGCTACATAAGGCAAGGCATCCGATGCTCTATTAAAAATTTCTTTCATCCCACCTGTCTTTCATTTCAGAACATTTTGAAATGACACACGAGTAAATCTCAATATGAGAAGGAGCTTGGACTTCTGACGCACAACCACAATACTCTCTTACTAGCCAGGTACACTCAAAGAGGTTTTTGGAACCTCGCAGAGCCTCAGAACCCATTTCCGCCCTTTGTAAAGTAGAAGTAATGGTATCTGTCTCCCCAAGGGCTGCCTTCCACGCGGCAAGCGGCAGCGACCCACAGGGATCCCACGGAGATCGCATTAGTGCGCACGACCGCCTGGCACCTTGTATGTCAAAGCATGTTGTGAACTGCCGATGTGATACAATGGCAAGATGTTATGTTATAAATAGCTCTAACAATTTTAAATTTGACTCATGCTCACTACCGTAAGCTGGCATCGCTTGGAGATTTGCTTGGCCGCCAGGCCTGAGAGCCGAGACTTCAGGAGGGTATTGCCAGTTGTCATCTGAACCCCGTGGCCTGTTTGGTTGTTGTGTGAGCTGGGCCTGACCTTTGCCTGACATCCCCCCGGGGAGCTCTCCGAGCCGCTCCCAGCAGACAGACAAGGAAGTCGGAAGCTCTACTTCCTTAGGGGTCATTTCACTAGCCCAGCAGCCTTGGGACGCACCGTCCGTAGGAAATGCTGAAAACCCAAACCCTTCTGTGTAAGTGTAAAATACGTTAGATCGAGTTCAGAAAGCAATCTTGCCCCTGTACATTGAAAGGGATTAGATAAGCCTTAAAAAGAGGGTGTGTGGAGGGGGCAGGGATAGAGGAGGGTAAAAGTGAGGAACAACTCGTTAGCCGTAAGTAGGTAGACACTTGACATTTGTTGAGAATAAGAGAATTTCCAGTTTCCCAATTTTGCAAATGACACTGTCAAATATGATTTCCATGTTTCCTCACCGGCAAATTGACAATTCAAGTAAGAAAGGTCTCCATGAAATGAGCAGGAGTGCCATCACGAGATATGAACACTTCTGTGGCCAGCTGGGCTCCTTCACTAGTTGGAGGCCACACTCAGAGGCAGACTGACCCTAAAGCAGGAGCTTCTGCGCCCCTGTGAGTATTGGGGTTCACAGGAGGAGTAGGGCATTGTGGGAGGCAGGGAGCCAAGAAGCCGGGTTACAATTAGGCAGCCCTTCTCTAGAAGCCTTTTTGGTGAACTGCTTCAAGAGACCTCAGAAGAAAGCAGCTCAAATCACCTAAGAGGTACCTAGTAGTTTGTCGTGATTCTATTATTGTTTTAAATACAGCTTGACTTTCATAACTAATTTTGTATTTATAATTGTGTATTATTATTCTTAAGGAGGGCCTTACCACTGGGTGATCTTCAGGCTCTGTAAGACTTGGATCCACTCCTGCCTATACAGTCATTCATCCGGTTTGTTGTTTCTAAACTACTTCTTGAACACCTAATAACTATGCTAGGCCTTGGGGACAGTGAAAGGGGCAGGCGTGGCGCCTTCCTTGGAGAAAATGCCTTTAGGGCAAAGACCGACTTGAAACAAGCCATCCTAAGTGGGATGCTGCGTGGGATGCAGTCTGTGGGAGCCGGGAAAACTAAACTGGCCTCTGGCATCAGGAGAAGCCTCTCCTTGGGAGACGTCGAGCCTGGCAGAAGAGGCGAAGGCGGTCCGGGCGCAGGGTGGAGCTCGGACAATGGCCCGGGGATGATGGAGTAGATGTGGTGAGTTCAGAAACCCAGTGTGAGAGCTGCGGGAAGTGACCCCAGCTGAGGATTGCGACGTCAGCAAGGCCTGGTCCTGGAGGGGCCAGAGGGTGAGGTAAAGACTCTGTCCCGAGCACAGTGGGAGCCATTCAAGGATTTTAAGCAGAGAATGACCCAAGGGGATTTGTGTTTTTAAAAAGTTACTCTGTTAAGAGTACACTTACCTTGATGAGCACTGAGTAAGGTACAGAATTACTGAATCACTATCTTGTACTAATAAAGTGACTGAAACTAACATAACACTGTATGTGAACTATACTGCAATTAAAAAGTTACTCTGTCTATACTGTGGAAAGGGGGAAATGTCAGTCTTCCAAGAAAATGAGGACAGCAGCTTAGACTCAAGTTCAGACCAAGGGGAATGGTCAGAAATGAAGCAGGAATTTAAGGGTGGTTTAAACTCCAGGAGTCCAGACCTTGTGATTGACTAAGCCCGGGTTGGCGAGAGAGGGGGCCAAAGGTAACACACGGCTCCAGCAACTATGGGGGCAAAGGGGGGGAGATGCCACTTTAAGAAGTGTGGAAGTCTGTGTGGGGAGTAGGGGAAGCAGAAAGAGGGAAATCAAGGTACTGGTTTGGGCAGGTTGAGTTTTAGGTGCCGGGGAGACACCCAGATGCAGATAAATCTTAGCTCAGTAAAACAACACGTCATTGTAAATCTGGACCTTTGGCGTCCTTTCACATCACTGAAACGAGTCATGAAATCTGGTCCGATTGCAGAATAAAACAGGGGACCCGGGGAAATGCGATTTCTATTAACGAGATTCATATAATGCATTCATTTCATTCTGTTACGTGGTTATAAATAGAAATGCCTACATATTTTGAAATACAAACAATTCCTGAAATGACCAAATTCTTCCTGAAATCTGGAGGTTACTAAAGAAAACACAGAGACAATCAGTAGGGCCTCACAACACTTCCAGACACGGAGAGCTGTAAGTACATCACCCACAAGCGAAGTGATCCATCTTCAGGCAGCGCGTCTCCGCCAGGCAGAGTGTTAGGCTGACTCGTCATGACTTCCAAGAGGAGGCAGGTCTCCCGACGGCCGCCTACAAACCCTATCTACACAAATACCAGATCTGCTGGCGGGGCGCGTGTGGCTGAGTTTTAAAGGTGTTGGTGAGTTTTGCTCCTTTTGAGTTTCCTTTAATATTAAGACACTTGCTGGGATTAACAGTGGCCTGTGGGCTAGGGGATATGGTCGAAGACTTCCATGTAACAGTAAATGATAATGAAGTCCCAAACTCCTTGACATGGCCTTTCAAGTAAAAAACATTCAACATCTATATGCATCTACCATGACGCTGATGGCTGTTAAAAAAAATAATAAAAAGAAAGGGCGCCTGGGAGGCTCATTTGGTTAAGCGTCTGCCTTTGGCTCAGGTCATGATCCCAGGGTTCTGGGATAGAGTCCCACATTGGGGGGTGGGGGTGCTCCTTGCTCAGCAAGGAGCTTGCTTTTCCCTCTGCCTGCTGCTCCCCCTCCTTGTGCGCTCTCTCTGTCTCTGACAAATAAATAAATAAATAAAATCGCTCTAAACAAGAAAAAAGAAGAAGTAAGGTTGGGGGCAAGATACCAAGGCATTCTGTTGGAAATAGTCCATGAGCCAGGGTCAGTTTCTGCCCATCTCCACCTCCTCCCCACCCCTATGCGGAAGAACGCCCCGGGGTTTGGGGGTTTGTTTTCATTTTTGCTTTCATACTCCTATGCGTTTGCTCAGAGGCTGCTGTCTCTGCCTGGAAAGCTCTTTATCAGCTTCTGCGCTTCTCCAGCTCCCCCCCACGTGGGCTGCATTGCTTTCCATCTGTACTCCCCGTCTCTCCTTCTGCCGGCACCTGGGCCGAGCTGTCACTGCACTGTGTTACCGTCAGCTGTCTGCCTCTCTCCCAGGAGTGTGAGCTCCTGAGGGCAGGGACCAGATCAATTTCTATTTTTCTGTTCGTAATCCTAGCTTCCAGCACAGTACCTGTCCACACAGCCAGTGCTTGGTAAATGGTTGTCGAATAAACAAACAGAGGACAGCATTTTCAAGAGGATACCGAAAGAGAAAAATGAGTGAAAGAGCAAACTCTATTTTCACTAAAAAGGAAATCGCTGATATAATGTGAAATCATGTGTATCTGATTGTGAATCAAGAACCATGAAAACAATTCTCCCCAAGATAGGTATGTTTTTAACAAAAGATGCTAATTGTCAAAAGCCTTCTATATTATTGACTCTAAAAGCAATTCAACCCCAAAACACAATGTAATCAAGTAAAACAAAAACAAAAACAAAAAAAACCTGAAATAGAAAATGCTGATGCCTGGAAGACATTTGATTGGATTTTTTTCCTCAAGGAAAAAGGGGTTTTTTCCTCAAAGTAGGCAAAGTTGCAAAGAAATCTAAATTATTCACCATACTTAAGTCTGGCCAGGCTCAGGTAGTCATGTTTAATTGCTCAGCAGAATTTCAACCAATGGATTTAAATTTTGTGGAGACTGCTTACAGGGGGGTCCAGTGAACTAAGCTCAGCCACAAATTATAATTATTATGGTAATCAGAGTGATTCGTAACATATATACTAGGATATCTAAGGCCATCGCTCTGAAGGTACTGTCCTTGAGAGGCCATACATTTTTTTTCCAGTGATGCTGTCACAGAGCAAAACTCTTCCAGATTCATTTCCAAAGTCATTCGTCAGCCATCCAAGATTTGAGAAAAGAAAGCCACATTAGACTACATTTATTCTGGGTTGTTCCAATGAGAAAACTAAACTATATGGGGTGATTTTTCAAGAGATCAGTTTCAACACTATAGAAAAAAAAATTTTTTTTTTAAATTATTTGAGCCATCCAAATAATGAAATGGAATTTTGCTAACATAGAATTTTCACTAGAAGTGTTCAAGGAAACCCTAGATGACCACTTATAGAGGTGATAGAAGATTAATGTATTTCCAAGTCCCTCTGAATGCTGAGAATCTGTGATTCCAGGAATATCTGAGTAATTACTTTATAGTCACACTAAATATATATTACACTCTGGCCAGCTGTGTGCTCGAATGTCACCGTATTACAGGGATCTTACCTACGTGAAGTACTACCCCCACAGGCTTCTTTCTTCCCTCTTACCCTGCTCTATTTCTCTCCATAGAGCTTCTGTCCGATATGTTTTGTTTTTATTTGTTTATTTATATATTGTTTCCCCCGACCAAACAATGTAGGGATGCCTGGGTAGGTCAGTGGGTTAAGCATCTGCCTTCAGCTCAGGTCAGGATCCCAGGGTCCTGGGATCGAGTCCCACATCAGGCTCCCTGCTCCACGGGGAGCCTGCTTCTCCCTCTGCCTGTTGCTCCCCCTGCTTGTGCTCTCTCTCTCTCTCTAACAAATAAATAAAATATTAAAAAAAAAAAAAAAAGAAGAAAGAGAAAAGAATGTAAGCCCCACGAAGGAAGGGATTCTGTTGGCTATCTTCCCTGCTCTAACCCCAGCACCTAAGTTGGAATCTGGCATAAAGTGTGTGTTTAATCGATTATCCAATAAAAATAGTATTAAAATGTTACAGAAAAATTACAAACATGAGAGAGAGAGGAAGAGGAAGGAAGGGAGAAAAAAACACAATTCCACTACTTTTTGATACTTAATTATATACTTCTAGTATTTTCTTCTTATCGCTCTGCTTTCAAAGAGGTTTTTATATAGTTGTAATCCTCATTCATCTTTTTACCTAAATGTTTTATACAGTTGAATAAATCTCATCTCATTCACCAAATTGGTTGTAGTGATTTGGTGTCATTTCCAAAAATCAAACCGATTTTCACATAAAAAAAGATGTGTGACCAGTAGTTACACAAAAGGCATATGCCACAGCCCAGCGAAAACCAACAAACTCATCATTTCTAATTTCATAATCATCTCTCTCATCAGTATCATTGAAAAGAGTCATAGTTATTTTTGGAGCAGAATATCATCATGAGTTAAGATCATAATAGCCAAAACATTCTTGCAAAAAAAAAAAAAAAAAGAGTTGGAGGACTTAAACCTCCTGATTTCAACATGCACTACAGGGTTATAGCAATTAAGACAATGCAGTACTGGCATAAAAAATAGACATCTAAATCTATAGAACAGAAGTGACTCTCCTGAACCAAGCCCTTACATTTATGGCCAATTAACTTTTCACAAAGACACCAACACAATTCAATAGGGGAAAGTATAGTCTTTTCCCAAAGAGATGCTAAGCCAATCGGATATCTGTATGCAAAAAGATGAATTTAGACTCTTACGTTACACATACACAAATATAAGTTGAAATGGGTAGCTTAAATATGAACACCTAAAACTGTAGAACTCTCAGAAGGAAAACATAGGAATGATAATCTCTGCTCTTGGGTAAGGAAAAGATTTCTTAGCCGTAACACAAGAGCTCAAGCAGTAAATGAAAAAAAAAATTGAGAAATTGGACTTCATCAAAATTAAAAGCATTCACTCTTCAAAAGACACCAATAGGCAATTCACAGAATGGAAGAAAATACCTGCAAATCACATACTTGCTAAAGTCCAGAATATATTCTAGAACTCTTACAGGCCAATAATAAGAAGATGACTCCATTTAAAATGAATGTAAGATTCCTTCCAAAAAACATTTTATGAGTAGAAATAAACACATGAAATGATGCTCAACATCACTGGTTATGAGAGGAATGAAAATTAAAACTGCAGGGAGATCTATTTCACACCCACTAAAATGGCTATAACCAGAAAGACAAGCAGGAACAAATTAGGATGTGGAGAGACTGGAACTCACATCGTTGCTGATGGGAACGTAAGTGGGTGCAGCCATTTTGGAAAATAGTTTGGCAATTTCTTGAAAAGTTAAATGTAAATGTACCATATAACCCAGCAATTCCTGTTATGTATCTACCCAAGAGAAATGAAAACATATGGCTACACAAAGACTTGCGTGTAAATGTTCACAGTATTATCTATAACAACCCAAATCTGGAAACAACCCAAATAGTCACCAACTGCTGAATGTAATAAACGAAATATGGTCTATTATATATGTATTAAGAAGTGTGTATTTCTATGCATACGCATTTTAACAGCTCTTTATCTATCTGTATGCTAAAATGACCTATCGATGAAGTCCTGTAAACTATGTGTTTTTCACACTCATAAGAATATGGACATATATATATATATAATTTCATGTTAGCATCTCTTCAGTTTTCAGCCCAGACACAAATCTGGGTTCAAATTCTAGTTCCCTTTTTAGCTCTGTGGCCGTGGGCTAGTTACTTAACCTCTCTGTGGCTGTAAGATCTGGAGGATAATATATACCTGACAGGACTGTGGGATTAAATGAGATAAAATATATAAACGGCTTGGCACTAAGAAGCCATACCCAGTATTATTATTCGTCTTTTTGGAGCTTTATTTGCAAGTCTAGTTGTTTCCTCGTCCTCTGGGTTGAGGAGAAGGAAGCCATGTCGTGCGGTGGAGAAAGCCACTTCTGTCCTTCTAGCTGTCTGACTTCAAAGTTTTCACGTAAACTCTCAGAGCCTCCGTTGCCAAAATCTGGAGAGGAGGATAATCATCTCTCAGGACTTGTTAGGATTAGAGCCTTGTAAACTGCAAACGACAATAAAGGTTCAAGGTGCTGTATTGGGATAGCCTTCTGTTGCCCTCAATGCCGCCCACGGTGTGTTTTTAGAAGAACCTGAATAACCACTCAGAGAGTGATGTGTACTCATTTCTCAACCTCTGAGATTATAATCAAAGCACCTTTTCACGGCCGTGGTGGTGTAGCGAGTCGTTCTCCACATCAATGTTACGTCCTGTTGCTTGAATCCGAAGTGAGAACTGTGCTACTCCCTATCTGAAACACTCCCCGCCTGCCCTCGTGAGCTATCAGGCTCAGCTAAATATGTCCCTGGCCAGCATGTTAATAATCCCCACTGGTTCTGAGACCTCCATCCACCACCGATGTGACATTCTTTGTGTTCAAATGTCTAGCTGACGTCTGCTGCTTAAAACAGCCCATGCTTTCACCCCCTCTCTGCATTGTCACGGCGCTGCCTCACACTCTTAAAAGGCCCCTCCTAGCTCCAGCTGCTGACCAGCCTGCCCACTTGCCTCCCTGCCTGCTTCTGGCCGCCTTGAATGCCCGGTTCTTCAAGCTCCTTGTGGGTCTGACAAAGCAGGGACCATGTCTACCTTTGGCTACAGGAGAGGACTTAGCAAATATGAATCCATCGATGAGGATGAACTTCTCGCTTCCCTGTCAGCTGAGGAGCTGAAGGAGCTAGAGAGGGAGTTGGAAGACATTGAACCTGATCACAGCCTTCCCGTGGGGCTCAGGCAAAAGAGTCTGACCGAGAAAACCCCCACGGGGACATTCAGCAGAGAGGCACTGATGGCCTATTGGGAAAAGGAGTCCCAAAAACTCTTGGAGAAGGAGAGGCTGGGGGAGAGTGGAAAGGTAGGCTCTCGGGTTTTTCCTTAGCTACTCCCACCCTCGGCCCCCCACCCCCAACACGGGAAACCTGTTTTCCCTAACTTTTCAGTCCGCTTCACTTGTCTTTTCTCATAACCCATTTGCACCTGCTACTGAACAATTCCTCAGGCCACCCAGTTGAGCATAAGATGTAAAATTCTTAGCTGGGATCCCTTGATTGACTTCAGTCAATCAAGATGGGATTTTCTAGAGGAAAATAATCCAGAAGCAAGGCATGGGTTTAGATATATTGCAAAACGTAAGTCTAATTTGAGCTGTGAGTTGCTAATGTGGCATAATATGTGACTATATGTATATACACATATATATAGCAGTTAAGTCAATGTATTTCCTTCTGTAAGGACAGAAGTGGGTACTCTGGTTGCTTTGACTGTGATGGTGGCTACAGTAAAAGTAATTCTTTTTTTCCAACACCAAGAAGTGAGCAGAGGTGGAAAGTCCGTGGGACTGAGAGCCAGGGGGCCATATTTCGAGTTCCTGTGCTGTCCCTAAGTTTTAGACCTTGAACAGATAGTCATCTCGGCAGGGCTCTCTTTTCCATCTGGCTATTGAAGAAGTTGAATCCAGGGTTTCTTCTGTAAATCAGGAACCCCTTTGAGATTTTGTTAAGTTACAGACCTTCTCCTTAAGCTAACGCACGTGTGCTGGTGCATACATACGCAAACTTTACGTGGAATTTCAAAATAATATCACACATCCTGAAACCCACCTGAGGACCCAGGTTAAGCATGCCTGTGTAGATGACCCCTAAGATTCCTTCCTACTTTATAATGGTGATCCTGAGACCTGGAAATGTTCTTCTATTAGAGCTCATGTGTTGTTAAGCTTTTGTTTTCTGCCCAGTAACCAGTTACTTTGAATTTTAAGTTACTTTAAGTTACTTTGAATTTGCATAGTAAGTCATTAACAGAAGAAAGTTCAAAAGACCATGCCCTGGGAAAATAGTAATGGCAATAACAATGTTAATGCAGTATAATAAAGTCCTGAATTTGTGGGAGAACACAGGTCAGGAGCAACAGTTTAAAACCTCTGGGCTCCACTAGTATCATCTAAAATCAAAATGGCCTGAAGCCAATGGCAAGACTTCCACAGTACTAATCTAGGCGCTGTTAGATGATCTTGATGAGAGGGTGTGTGGGCCACATTTATAGCAAGATACGTGTGAGCCTTGCTCATGTCAATCATCGCGGGAAGGGCCACTGGGATCAGGCCAGGGTCTGCCAAGGCCACGGTGGCTGCCTGCAAGGAGGGGCGGAAGGAGGAGGTGAGGCCAGAGTTGGGCTGGTCAATTCCTCCACAACCATGAAACCATGATTTTTAGGGGGCTTTTTTTCTTTTTTTTTCCTCTGATGTGAGAATGTGTGTCAAAAATCTGATAAAATATATAAAATATAACATTTTTATTATTGCCCTTAAAGAATTTCCTTGATAAAAAGATGAAAATTGCCACAGAATATCCAGGACAGACAGCCATCAGAGCAGTAACCCAACAAAGGCATTTTCATGTCAGTGTCCTGAGATCAGTAGGAAACCAAGGGCAAAGCCTGTTGTCAGCTACGATGGAACCCATCCTGAGCCTGCCAAAGGTTTTGCTGATCCCTGCCAGTGGCTTATCAGCTCAGTTAGAGAGGCTGCGTGTTGGTGAACTTTGATTCCTTTCCCGGTAGTCAGCTTTTCTCCCACTACACTTCCCCCAGCTGGCGGGCTGTCTCTGTAGTCACAAGGAGTGCTGAGCAGAAGCCTAAGGGTAGAGGGTGTAAACCCATTCCCAGCCCAGGACAAAGCTCCAGGCGGTGGGCGGGTGGGTGGAGGTGGGAGTGGCCGTGTAAGGGAAGGGCGGTACAGAATGGACCAGGAGGAGGAATTGGGGGGCTGGCTTATCAGCTATCGGCTCTCTAAAGGCTTATGAAACTCATGTTCAGTGCCTGTTGAATGACAGCCTCTGCCCACTTGGGTCCACACATATTCTGCTGCCTTAAGCTCCAAGGAGCCTTGGAGACCAGAGGGTCTACAGCTCCCCTAACTTAAGTATCTGCTGGGTGTCAGGCTAGGTGCCAGTAAGTTCACTCACATTATGTCATGGACTTCTCACCTTCTGCACATGAGAACCGAGACCAGGAGAGGTTAAGAAATTCAGTTGAAGTGAATAGCTTATAAGGAGAGCCAGACATTCAAACCAAGGTCTGTTGGTGCCAAGACCACCATTCTCAAAATGTGGGTGCCCAACCCCTCAGCATCACCTGGGAATTTCTCAGAAGCTCATTCTAGGGCTCCCCCAGACCTCCTGAGAGTGGGGCCCAGCATTCTGCGGGCTCACAAGCCCCCCAGGTGATCATGACACACACTACAGTTGAACGCCGTAGTTTCTCTGAGACGTCTCAGAGCTTTACTGACTTGACTAAAGTCATCTAGCTTTTTAGGGGTAGACCCAAAACCAGAACCAAAAACCAAGTGTCTTGCCTCCTTGTTTGTGTAATGATGCCAGGGAGGTGATCGGGAGACATGGTTGGTCCTTCTTGTTGCCTTATTTATTCCCCAAGAGTGCCAACATTTGCCTTCTCTAGACTCACCCCTCAGGCCTCACCCCATCCCCACCTTCCCACCCCCATTTGCACAAGGATCAAGGTTAACTCCAGAGTGGTGGCAGAGAGCAGACCTGGAACTGCAGAGTCAGTCCAAATGCCAGAGAATACAGGAAGGAGGCAACCATTGTTTTGTCGCATCCTCTTACCTCGCTCTCCAGACCCTTTTCTCCCTTCTGGTGTCCTTCTCCTAGATGTCCCCCACCTAGGGCAGCTAACCCTCTCAGATCGTCTGGGACTATCTAGGCTTAAGAACTGGAAATCCTGCGTCCTGGGAAACCCCTCAGCCCCAGGTGAGCTGGGAGATTCACCCACCTAGGCCGGGCCCGGTCCTGATCCTCAGTGGCTGGTAGCCAATGGGTTTAGATCCATTCAGGCAACAAATCTTTATTGAGCCCCTACTACATGTTAAGCACTGTGCTAGGTGAACAAACCAGACGTGATCCCTGTCCTCACCCAGCTGACAGTGTTTTGGGGAAAATGACAAACAAGTAATTAAAATAGGTACTTTACTGGGGGCACTATGCTGCCATATATGGCAAGGATAATATGAGGGAATAATATGAGGAGGTGTTAAAGAGGGCTTCCTGGAAGAAGTGTCACGTAGATGTCACAGGACGACTCATTGCTGAATAACAGTTTCAGGTATTGTCCTCAGACACGTTTTGAGGGGAAAACATCTGTTGAAGATAGAGCCTAAAAGTCTTTTAAAAACCAAAGGGGATAAAATATAATGGTGGCATGAAAGGCAATATACCTTAGATTTTAAGACAGATCCCTTTCCTCCAACTACTGAAACAGCTAAAACTTCACACAAACACGCATGCACGTACACGCACCGCCAACGCACACTCAGCATCCCCCTTCCTCCCGCGCCTAAAGAAGGGAGTAAATAAAGACCAGACAACCATCCCAGGAGTGGCTGACCCGTTCCCCAGGCCATCACTTGGTGCCTGCCACTCCAAACAAGTGGATAACTGGAGGCTATTTTGTGGTAGCAACTGGGCAAACAAACCTGGAGACAGGCAGTGCTTTCCAAAGCTCATTACACATGCCTCAGGCAGCAGGAGCCCTGGGGGGTAAAAAAAAAAAAAGGTTGCCAACGTAGAGGGGATAACCAAGGCTTTGGGGATGAGGGAGGGATTGGGGCTTTACAGGAGACAAAAGAAAGGACTAAAAAGATTGCACTCGGGGAACCTGGATTCTGTCAGCAATTCCCAGAATTTATTTTTTATTAGAAAAGATTGTAAGAAGAAAGAAAGATGGGGTCACTCAGCTTCTTAGTATAAAGTCTCGTAAACAGGAAAGACAAAGATAGACTTGAGGTTGTGTTTGCCTGAAAGTCTTTCATAACTGATACATGGTAAATAATTTAAGACCATCAGGCGGGGGCAATGGCTTGCTTCAAGATTTTCTACTGTCCTCTGCTGTTTCACGTTATGGCTAGAATCTAGTTAGTGCCAGGGGCGATTAGCTTTCTCACCCCGTGTCTTCTGCAGTCCGTCTCATTTAACCCCGCACTAGCGTGAGATTTCAAGTTGATGTGCAGCAAAGGGTGACCTGAATGTTTTTCTGCGGAGCTAGGTTTTGACCTGCTGCAGCCCTGAGAGCAGCTCTGCCGCTTCGGCTTCTCTTCCCCACAGCAGGCAGGGTCGTCAGCCGGTCTCAGGTGGTGTGGGGTCTCGGAGACCCTCTGCCGGGCTCTACCCCAGAGTAGATGAATGCTGGAGACTCGAAGGCCACCCTGCCTCTGCCTACACGTACACGAGCGGGGGCACAGAGCACCTGGCAGCTGTCGCAGCTGCTAGCGGAGGCCAATTTGAGGAAGAATTCTGAACGTTAAAAATGGGAATCCATTAACACATTGTATGTTTTTGTTGTCATTTTTAAATTTGAGATGGCGAAATAAGAAAGGATAGCGAGCAGAGTGACTCCAGAAGGGAGAATTCAATTTGCTAAATTCTAAGTAGACAAGGAGTCAAGTAGTTCAGAACAAGTAGTTAAGAGAATGAAAAATGTACCAAGGGTTTTCCAAAGCTGAAGTTCCAACTTATTTGTTCAAATTGGCAAAATGATAGTAAATTTAATAAATAGAATTCTGGATATTTATTCTGCAGAAAACAAAAGAATGTTTGTTTAGGGGCGCCTGGGTGGCACAGCGGTTAAGCGTCTGCCTTTGGCTCAGGACGTGATCCCGGCGTTCTGGGATCGAGCCCCACATCAGGCTCCTCCGCTATGAGCCTGCTTCTTCCTCTCCCACTCCCCCTGCTTGTGTTCCCTCTCTCGCTGGCTGTCTCTATCTCTGTCAAATAAATAAATAAATAAATAAATAAATGTTTGTTTAAAAAAAACTGTTGAAAGTGATGCAATGAAATGTTAACCCTGGTTATCCCAACTACAGAGGTCAAAAGCAAGAGATGAACTTTTTCCTTACATGCTTTTGTATTGTTTGCCATGTGTTACTTCCCTTTTTTATTTACTGAGATATAATTGACACATAACATTGTTTTGGTTTTAGATATACAACATAATGATTTCATACATTGCAAAAACCATGTGTGACTTTTGTAAATTAAAAACAAAATGTGCTTAAAAATACCAACTTAGGGGCGCCTGGGTGGCACAGCGGTTAAGCGTCTGCCTTCGGCTCAGGGTGTGATCCCGGCGTTATGGGTTCGAGCCCCACATCTGCCTCCTCCACTATGAGCCTGCTTCTTCCTCTCCCACTCCCCCTGCTTGTGTTCCCTCTCTCACTGGCTCTCTATCTCTGTCTAATAAATAAATAAAATCTTTAAAAAAAAAATACCAACTTAATGATCATCTCGTGCTCTTCAGGTCGCTGAAGAAGACAAAGAAGAGAGTGAGGAAGAGCTTATCTTCACTGAAACTAACAGTGAGGTTTCTGAGGAGGTGTATACAGAAGAGGAGGAGGACGACGACGACGAAGAGGAGGAGGAGGAAGAGGAGGAAGAGGAAGGAACAACTGAAAAGGAGAAAGGTATTAATGGAACTGTAAATTATGATAGCATCGATTCTGATAACTCAAAGCCAAAGACATTTAAAAGTCAAATAGAAAACATAAATTTGACCAATGGCCACAGTGGAAGGAACACGGAGTCACCGGCTGCCATTCACCCTTGCGGAAACCCTACGGTGATCGAGGATGCCTTGGAAAAGATTAGGAACAACGACCCCGACACCACAGAGGTCAACCTGAACAACATCGAGAACATCACGTCGCAGACCCTCGCCCGCTTCGCTGAGGCCCTCAAGGGCAACACGGTGGTGAAGACCTTCAGTCTGGCCAACACGCGCGCGGACGACAGTGCGGCCATGGCCATTGCGGAAATGCTCAAAGTCAACGAGCACATCACCAGCATCAACGTGGAGTCCAACTTTATCACGGGCAAGGGCATCCTGGCCATCATGAGAGCTCTGCAGCACAACACAGTGCTCACCGAGCTGCGCTTCCACAACCAGAGGCACATCATGGGCAGCCAGGTGGAGATGGAGATCGTTAAGCTGCTCCGCGAGAACACCACGCTGCTGAGGTTGGGCTACCATTTTGAGCTCCCAGGACCAAGAATGAGCATGACAAGCCTCTTGACAAGAAATATGGATAAACAGAGGCAGAAGCGGATGCAGGAGCAAAAACAACAAGAGGGCTATGACGGAGGAGCCAATCTTAGGACCAAAGTCTGGCAAAGAGGAACACCTGGCTCCTCACCTTACGCATCTCCCAGGCACTCTCCCTGGTCATCCCCCAAACTCCCCAAGAAAGTCCAAACTGTGAGGAGCCGCCCTCCATCTCCTGTGGCTCCACCCCCTCCTCCTCCTCCACCACCACCCCCGCCGCTTCCCCCGCAAAGGCTGCCACCTCCTCCTCCGCCACCGCCTCCTCCCCTCCCAGAGAAAAAACTAATCACCCGAAACATCGCAGAAGTCATCAAACAACAGGAGAGTGCCCAGCGGGCATTACAAAATGGACAGAAAAAGAAAAAAGGGAAAAAGGTTAAGAAACAACCAAACAATATCCTAAAGGAAATTAAAAATTCCCTGAGGTCAGTGCAAGAAAAGAAAATGGAAGACAGTTCCCGGCCTTCTACCCCACTGAGATCAGCTCATGATAATCTCATGGAAGCTATTCGGGGAAGCAGCATAAAACAGCTAAGGCGGGTAAGTAACCCAAGAGCAGATTTGGGGCATGGATGTAGCGAGTGACTGAGCCTCCATTGCACGATGGTGCCGAAGTCACCTCTAAAAATGTTTATTAATGTTTAAGATATTTTAGTATGCAAGAGCAAGCCTCCAAATTTGGAACACCAGGAGCAGGTCACCAGGGAGCACATTTCCATTTGAGAAGTGTGCCTGGACCACCTTCTTAGCATCTCAGTTCTGGAAGGACCAGGACTATTTTAAGACACTCCAACATTTAAAAATTCTGATTCCCTTAATAATAAGAAAACCGGGGAATATAATTTACATTCCAAAAAAGATTCATCACTTGTCAACATTTTTGTCACAGAATTGCTAGTGGTTTACCACCTCATTTATCCACAAAATTTGAATACTGAATAGCACACAGCAATGATCAATCTATATCTGAGTTTGTCTCAGAGACTACGGCTAGAGACGTACCCTACAGATATTTTTCACTTTATCATTTGTGTTGTTTTATTGAAAGAAAATTCCCTATTTTTGTAGGTGGAAGTTCCAGAAGCCCTTCGATAGAAACATGATCTTTAGAAGCGGATGCAGAACCACTCAGTGGTATTAAGTAAGGCGCATTGTGAGATGTTTCTACAGTAACTTCTTCAATTCGAAATGTTTCCTGACTTTAAAAATAGCCTCACCCATTAATTCCAAAAAAAAATTTTAAGAAACAATCGGCATGTTTCTTCTGTAAATATGAAAATAAACTACTTTTTTTTTTTATGTTATGAGCTTTGTATGGGCAAGAAGCAGGTTATTTAAAGATGCTCTTATATGAATGTGTTGATAACTCTGAGCTGTAATGAGTTAATGAAATGTGCTGTTATTTTTGTAATCTCAATAAATTTGGATTGAAGTTTTTTGGTTTTTTTTTTTAATAAAAACCAATTTGTGTGTGTGTGTGAGTTGATATATCTGTCAGGTATGTATGTAACATTGCCAAATATTAAAAATATGACATTCTCACCCAAAAAGGGTTTGGGTCTTTAGCACTTTCCTTTCTCTGTTTTCTCATGTCCAAGAAAATTTGATCAGAGCTCTTTCTAAAAAGTCTGAAATCAAAAAAATTTTTTTCTAAATTTTAAAAAAGATTTTATTTATTTGAGAGAGAGAGAGTAGAGCAGTGGGGAGGGGCAGAGGCAGAAGGAGAAGCAGACCCTCTGCTGAGCAAGGAGTCCAATGCGGGACTCCATCCCAGGACCCTGGGATCATGACCTGAGCCAAAGGCAGCCGCCCAACCAACTGAGCCACCAGGTGCCCTGAAATCAAACATTTTCTTAAAAGTCTTCTTGGTAGTGAGATAAAAGCTCTAGAGAAGACCCCAAAGTGGCCGTTATCATAGTGTGTGCATTGACCTTAGACCCAGGATGTCATCTGACACTCCTACATTTCCAGAAGGCTGATAGGTACCGAGGAGTCAACTCAATATTTACAACTATTTCTGGAAGAAAAAAAAATGAAGGAAAGCGTCTTGGTAGAGGAAATAGTGTTGGAGCAATTCCTAGAAAATAAGCCCTGAATTCAGAGCTATCTTGTGGCTGACACTAAAGATTCAGGACTCAACTCTCCCTTTGAATTCTCCTTAGATGAGCCTTAGTCTGGTGGGTCTCAGCCTTTTTGTGTCCTACACAAATGGTGACATGGACGTCCTCGACACACATCCCAGGACAAAGGCACATGTATTTCTAACCCCCAAACATCATTCGATCCCACCTCCCTCTCACTCAAGGAAGGTCTGAATTCAAATAAGAGAAAGACATGTCAGAGATTACCCTCATCCCACTCCAGTGCTCCACTCCAATTTATGAAAGCTATAAAATCTCTTCTAAAGTCCTTTGTATTAACTATGATTAGCAATGTTTCCTCTGTATCCTGCAGAGTCTAACAGTGGTCCTGGCAAGCTCTCCGGGCCACCCATTCGATGATTGTTTGCTCTATGTACAAAGCTTTGGATTATCTCCAATCAAGAGGATTATGTTTCACTAGGAAATTTGTCCAATAGTTCTTGGGTCTGTTTCTTTTAGTCTGTTTCTATTGTTCTCTTACTCAGTAAGCACCACCTCTACAATCTCTGAAGGAGGCGGCCAGAGGCCCTTGAGCTAAGTCAATGCCCTGGCTCCATGGGGGAGTGACTGACACTTTCTGAACTACCTGAATTGTCTCAGGGATCCTTCCCCCCCCCCAAAAAAAAACTTCAAAAGGTGCAAAACAAAACATTATAAAGCCCATCATAAGACAGGTATGATGTGATCAGATACCAAGCGGGTACATTTATCATTCAGGAAAGACACCGCTAGAAGGTTAAGAATATGTGCTGTAAACATTTGAGGTGCTATGACTCTATTCAGCACAGGACAGGGATGAGCTCATCCTGTCTGCAAACTCATAGAGTTTGTAGGGAAACTAATTAGTTCATCCTCCATAAAGAGCTTTCAGCTCACTGGGAGAAGAGTGTCCAAGAGCAGATGAAGTGTTTAGGCTGTGATTTATACTTGCACATTAATCTCTTGAAGTACACATCATCCGGGTTTGAAACGGGCCCAGGATGCTGAGTCTCACTGCGGGTCAGGAGCCCGGCTCCCCCAGGCATTTATAACTCAGTGTCAGCAGGATGTTGATTTAATACCTGCCCTGACGTAGTTGCTCCAAGTGAGGGAAAAGAAGAGGTACTAACAGGCTGTAAGGCCTATACTGACGTGCACTGAGGAGTAGGGCACATCATAGGTTCTGGAAAAGACCTCCTAACTACTTCCTTTCATGACAGAGTTAACATTATCTTTTCTTTATTGCTCTGAGGCTTGAAAGGTGGAGTCTTATATTCATTAATCATCAAATAGCATGGCCTACAAGACTAAGAATTGACCTAAGAATTACAGAACTCAGAAATACGGTACAACGTTAATGCCCTTGACAACATACACAAAGATCTCCTAAATGTCTACCATGACCCGGGCACTTTTCTGGATGCTGAGGATACGCAGTAAACGAAAGAGATAAAATCCCTGTCCTTGTGTGACTGACAGTCTCATCGAGAGAATTCCACTGTTCCTTCAAGCATCATACATTTACTTACCAGGTGCCTCCTGGGTATAAGACCCTCTGCTCAGTGCTGGGGAAACCAAGTTAAATTAGAAAACGTCCTCCTCACTCCCACTCCTCAAAGCAGGGAATCCTGAGAAAACCATCCCCTCCCGAATATGTGGTAAGAACTGACTTAGAGACAGGTTTAGGGCCCTATGTGGGCACTGAGGAAGGCTGATCATCTAAACTTAGTGTTAGCCAACTTTTTCTGGAAAGAATTAAGGAGTAAATGTTTGAGACTTTGTGGGCCATTTGGTCTCTGCCAAAACTATTCAACTTCGCCCCTATGGGGCAAAAACAGGCATAGGCAATACGTAAATGCGAGAAGCATGCGTGTGTTCTAATAAACTTTATTTATAGACATTCAAATTTAAATTTTATATAATATTCCTGAGTTGTTAACTTTCCTCTTTTGACTTTTTCAACCACTTAAAACTGTAAATTCTCTTATTAGTTCACAGACTGTTGGATGTATTTGACTTGTGAGCCACAGTTTGCCATAGACCCTTGACCAAAAGCAGATAAGGGATTAAGAAAAGCTTCCCAGGGGGGTACCTGGGTGGCTCAGTGGGTTGAGCATCTGACTTGATTTTGGCTTGTCATGATCTCAGGGTTGTGAGATTGAGCCCCACGTCGGGCTCCATGCTGGATGTGGAGCCTGCTTGGGATTCTCTTTCTGACCCTCCCCCACCTCTCTCTCTCCCTCCCTCTTTTTTTCTCTCTCTCTCCCCCTCTCTTGAAAAACAAAAGTAAGAAAAGAAAGGCTTTTCAGGGTCAGTAACACATGATTTTTTAGCTAGGCTAAAAAAAGAGTCAAATGATGGGGCTAGAGAATAAGGAAGGATATTTAAGTTTGAGAAAACAGGGCAATATAGAAAATAGTTGAAAATCATAGGGTTTAATAATTCTGTAAAAACAAGGATTTGGTAAAGAGTTAATATTTCAGTCTTTTTTTCTAGTATTGATAATTTTGGTAAATTAAAATGAGAATTATTGTTTATATTCTCTACGGACTTCTTTTTTACAAAAATAGTATGTGATCATTAAAAAAAATCAGAATATACAAGAAGCAAAAGTACCTAATGAATCCCCATATTCCCACCCACACAGAGCAACCACTGATGAGCCTTCAGTGTGTATCCTTTTAGATTCTCCTTGATGTATATTTAAATATACATATTACTATGTTTTCTACAAAAAGGGGAAGATAGTATACATACCATTGTACAACCCACCATATTTTATGTAAGAAAGTTCAACAACTGTTGGCTCTTTAGGTTATTTTGATTAGTCCTCTGATGTTGGATATATAGTTTGTGTCAACCCATCCCTTTGAGTTATTCTGACTTGAATCTCTTCCAGAAAGCCCTTAGAAGAACTGATTGATGAATGATTGACAGCTAAAAAGCCATTTCCCAGATAGACAAGAGCTGTGAGCCATCATTGTGGTACACCAAAACTGGAAATTAGGTTTCAACCAAATTGTCATGTTTACCAACTTTCTCACAGCCAAATTATATGCCTATCTGAACCGCAGAGGCATGCATTAGTAAGATGCTTTCAACAAGTTCATACAGCTTTCTGCTTCTGAATAAAAAAGGCTGGGATGAATTGAGTTACAGAAGCCCAACCTGAACAACTCAGTGCAAGTTAAGGAATGTGGACTTAATTATGAAAGTCCTGGGAGCATCAAAGAATTTCAAGAGGAGGAGTGACATGATGTTTATATAGGTTTTAAAAATACGACCTGTGTAACCAAGAGAAGGATGGATTCCTTGAGGTTCAGGCTGGTGGCAGGAAGACCAGTCGGGAGAGCATTACAATCATTTAAGAATGAAGTGATACAAATTTGAACAGCAGACGCTGCCTAAGTATAAATAGATCGAGCAGAGACTAAGAAAGCACCTACTCCACAGAATTTAGTAACTGGCTAGGTGTAGAAGGCAGGAGGCAATGAAAGAGGAGTCTATGCTGACACCTGTGCTCCTGGCTGGGCCATTTGGGTGGACAGTGGTGCCAAAAGTGGGACAGCAGCAGGTGTTGGAGGAAGAAGATGACTTCAGTTTTAAATACATTGTCTGAGGTGCCAGTCCATTCGAACACGCGGCTGGTCTAGAATGATGGGGGTGGGATTCCTGCTGCAAATAGGGGTTTGCGGGTCACGTGGCATGAGTGGCATTTAATGATGCGGGTCTGGGTAAGGTCACTCAGGGAGTGTGGAGAACGCAGAGGCTGAGTATAACAGAGAGAAGAAAAGGAGAACCCTATGGCAAAGCAGAGAGTTGCACTGAGGAAGAAGCCATCAGAGCCATAAAATGTCTCAGCAAGTTCTGGAGCTTGATGGCGTTCACTTGAACTGGTGGTCTGGGGAGAGCCAGTCTAGGGGAGCAGTGGCGATGGAAATACAATTGTAGGGCTAGGGTGGGGCACTCACTGAGATGAAGAGTGTGGTGCAATGCTTCATGAGAAGGTATGCTGCTGGTGGGAGACCAGAGCATCCCCAACTCTCAGAATAAAGAAGGCACAGCCTCCTGGTATGTCATTTACTTGACATGAGAAATGAGAGTTACATTTTATACACACACAGTCATTTTTCCTTGACATGAGAAAAAATTATATTATTTATATACTTATATATAATTTTATATATATTTTTATGTCAAGGAAAAATGACGTGTGTGTGCATATCTGTATCTCCTGATTTTTGAAAGTTTGCATAATGCCACTTTGCTTTTATGGAAGACATATATTAGTACTTGTTTTCACTGACCAAAAGGAATCCAAAGAAGATTTTCACCTTTACAAAAAAGCGAGAATAACATTCAGTGTGTGTTTGGCAGCGAGCCGTTATGGAGGTAGTGCGCACCTCAAGCAGCGAGCGGGCCCCCCAAGTCCCCTCCCCAGGACCTGCCCTTGGCATCTCAGCATCAAGCCTCCGTGGCTTTGGACCCTGTCTGTGAGCATCCGTGCTTTCTCTCTATTTTGTGCATCTCTTAGGAAGATGTGTATCAGAAAAGCCTAACAGAGGTTATCTTTGGGGTCTGGGAATACTCGAAAGTTTTCCATATAAATTAAGTTATTGCTTCTCTGCTTTAGGCCATTTCTGCATATGGAAGTTTTTATAGGAACACTACTTTAGGACAGTGGGGGAAAGCTGTGTATTTGTTCTAGATAAAGTCAACTGGAACTCTCATTCCATCTCTGTGACAGACCAAGGTCGTCTGCAAGATTTCTGAGAATTCCTGGGATGGAGGAGAATCCGTGCTCACAGCTGTCTCTGGGTCCCTGCTCCGAGCCCGCACCTTGCAAACCTACGATTTAATGGGCCTGTTCCAAATTATATTGACCTGTGCCACTTAGCCCTCCTTCTCCATTTCCACAGCCTCAACACTGCATGAAAATTGGGAAACGAAGGAAGGGCTGACATTACAGCAACACAAATGACATCAAATCAAAGGCGAGATATTACTGTTGTGAGAAGTCCTCTGCCTCACTGACGGTCAGAGGTTTTTTTCTCCACTGGCTGCTTCATCCCACTTACTCATCTGTCTTCTTGCTAGTGTATCATTTCCTTCCGCTCCCCGCATGCTTCTGCATCACACTGTCCTCCTATGTTACCCTTGGGAATTCCGGATCTGTTCCACTGTCAGGCACGGCAAATTCAGCTGTCTCGGGTCCCCTCCCAAGGTGTGGTTCCTGTCCACTTTTGCACCTCCAAACTCATTAGTGTGGTGCAGATGCCAGAAGCCTTTTATCTAACAGGAGCCACCCCTAGACCTGCAGCTCTGAATAGAATTTCTCCCCTGTGGAAGATGGTATGTGCTCTCCTTGAACACCAAAAAAACCCTCACAAAGTCACTTACAATCTGTTATCTGGACTGTTGCTTCTGAGCTGGCTTCCTTGCTTCCATTCTCACTCCCCTCAACTTGTCTTTAACATGCTAGCGGGATATTTTTTCCAAAATGCAATTCTGATCATAGCAGTCACCTGCTCGAAATTCTTCAGGGGTGCCTATATTCTCCAGAGTAGAGCTCAAATCCCTCAGCACGGCAAACATGGCCCTGATTATCTTTCTGCCTCAGTTTCCACCACTTGTGCTCATGTACCCTCTGCCTAAGCCAGACTGAGTGACCTGCAGCTCACCGGACAAGAGGTGCCCCCTCTTGGCACAGCACCTTTCACACACTGGCTTACCTGCTGGAGTTCCCCTCCCACTCTTTAAATCTGGGTTAGCCCCTAATTCCTCCTTCCAAAGAGGCCTTGAAAGACAAGTAGCTTATTGACCCAAGCTGATGTGGACAAGGACAACCTTCAAAACAGCCTGTGCTCTTCTCCACATTCTTTCAGATGATCTCATCCACATGACCCCAAATCCAGCACAAATAAATGCCTCGTGATTGTGAACACACACATTCATATTCAGACACGATGTATTGAAAACTGAACTCATCTTCCTCCTTCAAGGAGCTGTTCCTGTTATAATCAATTTTCCACAGTCTCACAATACATTTTGCCTTGCATTATATACTACTTGTATACATGTCTTAGTCTCCCCACTATCTTTACTGGACTATATATCCTGGAGATCAGGGACTGTATCTTATCTTTATGCCTAATAAATACCAAGCGCTCAATACATGCATTTGAATAGACGGATATATTAGCTACTCAACGACAATGAAGAGATAACATGACAGTATCTTCTCATCATTCCTACTGGAATGGCCAACAGTGGTCTGGGATCAAAAAGGAACATGGTTGAGAAATGCAGTTCTAGGGGCAAGACTGGAGGCTAAGGGGCTCCAATGAGCACCCAATGGTACCATTTCCTTTGTGCACATTGTAGGGCCAGAGTTCTAAGAATATTACCATCCACTCTCACTGCCCCACCTCCCTCAAAGCCTCCACCCCTTTTCTATGTGTTATCGGGGAGCAGTGGTCGGGCTATCATCAGGAGTGGCTATGCAAGCTACCGCCAGGAGAGCATCTGAGCAAGCCAGGGACTGACAACTGCAAAATGAAAGTCCTATTCTCTAGATGAATGGTCTTGAGGTAAAATTAGTCTGATCTTTAAAACTCTAATGACAAATTTGCACTCTAAAGTGGAAGTTTTTACTTGGATATGATCTATTTGTTATATTGGCTATGCTTCACTAATTTTCAGACAACTAATCACTTGTTCCAGATTGAAACGTTGTGCAATTAGCTATATAACCTTTATTATAAGCTAAACGGTTTCTTAGCAACACAACTTTTGTGGAGTTACATATTTTGAATTTTTAAAAATTAGACACATAATTGAAAAGCATACTAATCTGTGGTCAAAATAGTGTTGACACTAGCACAAACTGCTCCATTTTCTCTCTTCCTGAATGAAACCTCAGATAATCCATCTGAGCGATCACTGTCACATAAACGCAAAAACAGATGATCAAAAGTCAGTCTCAGGTTACAATTTGCAAGTTGCCCTCCCTCAATTTATCCTGAATTTATCCCTGAATTTAATTCCTTTTCAAGCCAGTGGCCGAGTGGTGGTAGCACCCCAGATTAAAAACCAGTACATCCATGTGAACATAACCCAACAAATGGCTGCTCAGAGGAACTCTTCACAAACTCTTCAGCAAAAGTAGGGAAATTAAAGGACAGTTTTTGGACACTGGAAGGAAGAGGCAGAGGGAAAAACACATGTATTTATATATATTTATGATTGTCTTTTTAGAAGTTATACTTTAGTCTTCTGCAGCTTTATTTTTTATCCACATGGTACCAGTTGGAAGTTGTGGGGCCTACCCAGGAGACCAGCAGAAAGCTGAAAATAGGGGCGCCTGGGTGGCACAGCGGTTAAGCGTCTGCCTTCGGCTCAGGGCGTAATCCCGGCGTTATGGGATCGAGCCCCACATCAGGCTCCTCCGCTATGAGCCTGCTTCTTCCTCTCCCACTCCCCCTGCTTGTGTTCCCTCTCTCGCTGGCTGTCTCTATCTCTGTCAAATAAATAAATAAAATCTTTAAAAAAAAAAAAAGAAAGCTGAAAATATCAGTCAGGAGGAGCAAGGTAATACCAACACCCTCATTTATTTTTCACTAAATGCTGCCAAGGATTTTTTGTGACTCTTTTCAGAGACACTCATAGGAAGTTTAACAGGAATCTTGATTTGTTAGGATGGATAATTTTGCTTTTACCTCAGAAGCTATTAGTGGTGAATGCTGTTTTTAAAGAAATGTGAATTTTTTTAAATAACCAAAAAAAAAAAGAGGCAAAACAAATCCAATTTTGTCTCCACACATGATATTCATAAATTAAAAGTCACCACTGGAGTGATAAAAATATGAAATAAATGGAAAACGCTTAAGGAAAGGAGACACATTGGCAGAGATTACTTTGAGTTCAGAGAGAGGACTCTGAGGTAATTCCAAATAAATTCTTGTGTCATCATTTATTAAGCATTTGGGATTACTCAAACATGTTAGTTACCTAACTAATATTTCAAATGGAAAAAAAAAATATTTCAATGCTGATGGAAAGGGGAACAAGGGCTGGGGATGAGCAAACCAAAGACAAATTATAAAAATACTCTATTCTATTCACTGAATACTCCCAATATATGAGCCTGTACTAATCTCACAACTTGCCTTGGGCCTTGGCTTGCTTCAGTGGCTGCGGGTTTAGCTGCATGATTATAACATATTTTCCTGTTAAAATTTTTTTTTTTTTCTGGAAAACAGAGAATGACAGCATTTCCCTTTGGGCCTTTGCACGTGCAGAAGCAGAACAATCCCTAGCCGTCTACATTTGAAGTAAAGCTGTTAGAGTAATATATATATTTTTTTTTCCCAGACTATCACTGATGACTTAATGCACCTGGGAGGCAAGGAACTGTGGTGGTTAAAGGCACATCCTCTGTATTAAGACAGACTTAAATCTGAGGCTCAGCTCTGCCAGGTACCAGCTATTTAACTTCGTGCAAATTGTTTAAACTCTTCTATTTGCCTTGGCTGAAAAACTGTGACAAGTTCCTCATGTAAAATATTTCATGCAGTGTCCAACTGCACTTTAATAAGTGCTTTAATAAATACTGGTTAGTATTAAAATGGATACTTTTAAATATGACTTTCCTCAAAGGAAAAACATCTCGAAGGAAAAATAAATGGGCATGGAGTAAGCACAGCCCTGGGGCTTTGGAAGACCCCTTAGATGGCTTCATCATTGTCATCAAAAAGTAGCCCTGTCTGAAACTTGGCGAGTGTCCACATTACAGCTCCCCCTGCAGAAGGGAGACAGGGTTGGGGGTGTCTCCCCGAGGAAGTCAGAGAGCAGTGGACACTGGGAATTGCAAACTAAGTGGGCAGGTGTTGACTGTGCCCTCTGGGAAAAGTGTTTATTAGAAAAACACTTGTAGCTATACTGGAATTAAAATTACAACTTAATTTTTAAAAAAGGGAAAGCAAAAAACCCTGAAAAACACTTGTACGGGTTGGTAAATGTATTGCCAATATTTCTTCCTATTACTTACATGAAGTCCGTGGGATCTTCACTGTGCTACTTCCCATATCAACTCACAAGTTTCAAGAACACACACACGCAAACCCGATCCTCTTCTGTGCATTCTATATTCCCAGCCCTCTTAATTACCCGACAATTACTGTTCATTTCTGTGACAGGGGAAGGAAGTAGAAGGGAATGACAGGAACCATACAACAAAAAATTGTATTAGTTAATTTCTAGGAGGGGTAAGCACAAGGGAGGTTATTGCTACCATATTAAGAGAAATAGTAATGCTGGAGAGTGATTTAAGGGGACAATGCTTTCAAGAGAAATAGTAACTCAGACAGGAAAGCAATCCCCGTGATTTTCTGAAACCTGTTGTTTCTTCTGGTTTCCTATTCAACAGGGTGCAGTAGTTTCTATCTTTGGGGGAGATGCTGTGAAAAATTGCCAATGGGAATTTAAGTCTGGAAACCAAACAACTTGGGAACAATTTTTCTGTATTTTGAACTTCACACAGCATCATTTTTGTTCCTCCAAAAGACTTGCCAGAACAGCTCTGGTAAGTCAATTAATACCATTGTCAAGGTCACATTAATTCAGGCCAGTTATTTTAGAAGAAATAGATTACAGTCTACATGTTGCCAGCACCTACATTTCGCTGAACAGTATGTTGGGTATCGAGAGCCTGCTTGCCCAAAATGCCACACCTATGGAGAAATCCTGACTTAGCACTGACAACTCTTAAAGGATACACGTATACTTCCCATATTGTTACATCAGTGACTTATTTAAACTCTTGCCATATTTATAAATTATACAGTAGACTGGTATTAACAATCCTGTTTTCAGCAGCCAGTAGTTGGCAAATCTTGAAACTAGCCTAAGTTTTCACCATTTGACTCTCGGCCAGTCTTGTGGGTAATAATTACAAATATAAATCTTTGCCTTATCTTTTTGTTTCCCCCTAGATTTTCTCATTAGATGCTGAGGGCACTCAGGTAAACTGTCTAAGAATCATGACCCACGGCTCAAATGCTATTTCTCAATCTAAATGGAGACAGTCAAGTACTTGGGGGCTAATTCCTCCTCCTCGTACCTGGGCAAGTTGTTTCTAATTTCCGCAGGTCAGGGTGGTTCCACGAATACGTTTTGTACACATCAATATACATCAACGTTCCTGCTCATGCCCGCTAACACAATAAGCTTCTTAAATAACATCAAGTGGCTCTAAGGCTGCACCTCCAGTGACCTGCTAGGGCAGACCGTGTATTTTGTGACAGGTTTGGAAGCGGCTCACATGCACTGGTAGCCACACAAGAGTATCTCCAGCATTCAGTGTCAAGGGTTTTCCAGCCTCCTTTCCTTCCTTTCCTGTTTCGCCAATGAATGCCTTTCGGCCATTCTTTCATGATCGGTCATGAACACACCTTCTATTCTTAAACCGTGTGGAGGTGATTTAACAAACTACCTGTTACAAAGCTGGCGGGGGAGGGGGGGAGCCTGATTTCTCAGTGGGTCTGAGCATTATGTGGCCACAAGAACTTCTGTTTTCCTGATCTAGAGATATATTTGTACAGAACAACAAATTTGTTTTGTTCTGGGGCCTACTTCCAACTCAACAGTAACAATAATTCATTTTAAGTAGTTTGGCTAAGTATAGGACATTCGGATAATAACACTTGCATTTAAGTGCACTCACCAAGTAGCTCCGAGAATAAGATGTTGGAATTTTTGAAGACTCGGGAACTTGATAGAGGAGAACATTTCCTTATGTTCCTGCTCCTTCTTGCTTTAGCCACCAGTTCCTATTAATATTTAAAAAAAAACTTGTGTATTTGAAAGCTTTTTTGGGAAAAACTCTCAAAAACTTCCTTCATAGTTTTTACACTGCCCATCCCTATCCTCAATTTTGTGGCCTATCTCGTTAACGTGAAGACACAGCAATGGTTTCCAAGTGTTGGAAGTTACTTGCTTTATATCAAGCAGTTTGCGTGAGGAGTCATCACTGCAATTCTAACTTACTATGCATCACACACCAAGACCCAGGTAAGAAGAAAATGCTACATCTAAGTGCTAACCAGCCATGCTGTGGCAAGAATATCCCCACATTTCCCCCCTACAAGTTATCCCATCTTTTCCAATGACCCCGCCAAACCCCACCTGAGTTCAGCTTCAGAGTCAAGCACAATGCACTTGTTTCTCCCTGCCCTTCTCCTCAGTGGCATGATGCCTGGCTTAATATTAGAGAGTTGGGAAAGGAAGAAACATCTGTGAAAAATACAGTAACTTCCCATCAAACCACGTTTTCTGTTGTTCTGGAAACCAAGTAACGCAAGTGGAAAGTAACACGAGGATGTTGTGAGGGCTCGGTGGCACGGAGCTCTCCACATGCAGTCTCATGGCATAAACCACATCGGACTGACCGGACGTGCTGGCTGTAAACATCTGGGCTCCAGTGGTGCAGACCTAAAGCAATCATCTGGCTCAGAATCAATGCAAACTTTTTAAACATTTTTAGGCAGTAGGTCCTTACAAACATGTTCTATAGCATCCAAGCATTCAACCAGGGAGAAAGCAAGGTCACTTAAATAGAACCATAACAATGCTCCATTTACCAGTGGCTTGGGAAAAAATGGTTGCAATTACAGGACTATGCTTATTAAATCAGACTCTCTCATAATTACTTAACTGTTCATGTTAACTACATCACAACCGTTGTCAAAGTTTCAGCAAAGTTCAGAAAAATCTTTTAAAAAAGGAAAAACAGTTGAACTTTCCATTTGAAAGGAATGGTGTTGAGTTTTAGCCTAATATACGATTAAGGAAAAGGTGGCCTCTCTACATTCATAGCCTTACTTTTTTTTTTTTAGAATTTTTAAAAATTTTTAAAAGATTTTATTTATTTTGGGAAGGGGGCAGGGAGGGAGGACATGTGAGTGGGAGGGGCAAAGGGAGAGAGAGAATCTCAAGCAGACTTGGTGCTGAGAGCCTGAGGCAGGACTCGATCCCATGACCGAGATCATGACCTGAGCGAAAATCAAGAGTCCATGCTTAACTGAGCCACCCAGGTACCCTATATCCTTGCTTAAGAAACAAACAAAAACCAAATACCAGATTTCATTAGCTTCTTCTTAACTAGTTATCACCCTTCAAAATGGAGATTTTTAACACACTTAATTTTACTTGCTGAATGTTTTCCCAATCCCAATCTTAAGACAAAAATCTGCTTGCAAGCCCAATTTCTCCTTTCTGTTCTCTGCCTCCTTAGACTCCCACCCTAACTTAATAAATAAATAAATAAACAAATAAATAAAAGTTGTCTCTTAGGGCTCAGAAACTGACTTAAGGAGCTAGAGCTCTCTGAACAGATCACTACAGAATTGAGACATTCTGAACAGCTTTCTATTTCCCTATAGTTAACTGAAACTCATGATACCTTTTCCTTTCGCTTCATTTGTTTCAACACCACAAACACTGGAATACAGCTTTATTTTCCTGCATCTTTTCTAGTAAGGGTGAAAGACATGCCACTAAATTAGGAACGCCCCTCTCTCACTGATAAGAAAACCAGGAAGCTGGATTTAAAGTGTTCGGTTTGTCCTTGTCCTCTTGGAAGAACTCCCGGGCTTTAAATTGACAGTGCAGCTGTTGACTGAAAATTATACAGAAAGATTAATACATTCTCAAACTGATTTTCTGTCAGGCAAGTTGAGCGTTAGGGTTTACAAAATACTTACGTCTAAATAAAGGCAATGCTCTTTACATCCACAGGAAACTAACAAAAATAATTTGGGTGTAGAATATAAAGCTCAATTTTATTTTAACCCAGCACTAAACGACAAGAGTGTCCTGTGATGACCGAACGCTTGGACAATGTAAGGTGTCCGCCATCCCTGAGCCAAAATGCGATCACATGCTTCAGAGTCAGAGGCCGGTTCCTCAAAGCAAGCCAGCTTTCCTGGGCAGAGACGAGAACAGGATGCCGGTGGCTTCTATCAACACCCAGATGACAAGTGAGAAAGAGTGAAATTTATAGCCATGAATCTTTCAGAAGCAAAGTAAATCTGCAATTTATTTGTAATTTAAGAAAAATACAGAAAACAAGGATAAAACAGTATTATGGTGTATAGAAAAAAACAACTGAACTAGTAGTCAGGTCTGAATTCTAGGATTAGCTCCTTCTAACAGAACTCAGACGAGCCCCTGTAACACTCTGAGGAGAGTTGGCTTGAGGGAACTCGATGGTCCGCAGCTGTCTTTCAGCTGTGAAATAAGTATTTTAGAGGTAAGGAGGGAGGGGATCTACCTTACCGCAATTATATTTTAATGTTCATCACCTATTTAGTCCTAATAAAGAATTGTTTAAATATGGTGATATTGATGCTTAAAAATTCCTAGACTTGGATCAAAATCCTCACACATCTAGACATAACCAAGACAAAACTGAATTTAGGTCAAGACATGCCAATCAGTCCAAGACAGAAAGTGATGTCAATATGACACCTGGAACTTCCAGTTCCATAACGTAATTTGATACTGTTAAAATGGAACTTCCTCTTGAATAGAAAATTTAAAGAAAATCCTTACTAAAGTAAGTATAAAAAATGTTTGTGGTTGTTAAAAAAATTAAGGGACTTCAGATTTATTAGAAATTCCCCAATAGACAAATACCTGACTAACCTAAAAACCACCTATAAGCTACTCTCTGTTAAATTTTACTCAAAATAATTGTGTGCTCTTTGTATCTTGATTCATCAATCCTGACGGTGTACAGACCAGTTTAGATTTACACTGGACTTGTGTGAAATTAAATACTGCATCAAGAGTTAGGATGACCACTGATGTAGATAAAAAAAAAAAAAAAAGCTATGGCTGATTTATGTAGACATGTTTTGTTATAAAGCCAAAATTTTCAATGGACTCCTTCATGCAACGGAGGACACATGTATCACATGTAGAAGTAAAGGCAGTCTTAGCATTAGCTGCAATGTTCCCCATCATATTCATAACAGCCAATTTATCATACCTTTTTCCAGTGGCTTCACTAAAAAGCAAAGGTTAAAAAAACAAATCCATCAATGAAAGACCAAGAGATTATAAGAGAATGCTGCATTTTGGAGGCAAGATGTAACAATGTCAATAAAATAAGCGTGCGAAGTAAAATTTCTCTTTTCTTTTCCATAATTTTCTATTGTATATAAATAGACGTATCTCTATACTTGTCCTTTAAGAACTCCATTTCTAAAGGAGAGTAAGTTATTTCAGGAATTTCTCCTTTGATTAGATAAATGTAATGTGACAAGGGCAATTCTGAGGCATTTGTCTCTCAAAAAAAAAATTTTTTTTAAAGTTTGGTTAATACATTCTTAAGTGTTCACATTTGTACAGAAAGGAATTTTTAATAGGATGTATTATTGAAATGTTTAAATGTGGCTAAAGCTCTTAGAAGGCATTTTGTAGCATCCTACACACTAGATTCCATAACTCAGTTTAATCTCAGACACCCACTTGTGCCAAAGTCAGCAGCACAGAAAATTCTATTTATCAAAACTGAGGTTCCTGTTTAAAGTACCACCTTTGATACCATTTATTAAGAACTACTTAGGTCCCACATGAACTGCTATATTTGGCTTTTACTGAAATGACCAGTAAACTGCAGTATCATTCTGATTTTAGGGAACGTCAACATTTTTGGTACGCCAAAGAGCTCCAGTTTGACCTTGCAATGTGAATGCTCCGTATACCCCAGCAGTGGCTTCCAGGGAGCTGCTGAGCAGCTGGCACGTTTCTCAGCAGAACAGGGTGTAACATTCTTTTTGCTCACCGTGTTTATTTAATGGCACACTCTCTCAGGGCATGCAGTCTGCTGAAAACTTCAACCATCATCATTCACTGCTGTGTACCCTTTACTATAATCTGCAGTTAAAAAAATTGTTTTGATCTCTTAACAATAAAGAAAAACACAGCATTTTAGCCTATTTGGGTCAAATTAATTTTATTATGCTCCATGATGAATTGCCACCAGTGCAACATCCTATCACTATACATTTCAAAAAAATTCACATACTAAACAAAATTTCGGTTGATAAATGGAAATGAATGATTGAAAAGTTTTTATGAATCTCACACATACAATATGTGGCTAGCTGAAATTGTCTATCACGTAGCATATAAAAAGCCTCATGCTAGTTTGTTAAATGCGAAGGCTATCAGACAATCATTTAGCTGCAGTATACATGGGAGGCTTTCAGACAACGCACAGGTATAGTGCTGCCCACAGTGCAAGGTGGTGGAGGACCGAAACATGCAACCTTCACATCTACAGCGGATTTAGTCTTCATGGCTGGACTGAACTCCACAGCTGCTGTGTTTCAACCAATAGAAATTTAGACTTTGTGCAACAACAGAAAGCCTTTTTTTTCCTTCAAAAAGAATAAACTCAATTACCTTTGGCAAATTTTATACCCATCTTACATGTTTAAAATCGTTTCCAACTCAAAGAATTGATATCCTTTTACTCAGAGCAGCTCCTGATAAATATTTATCACACCGAAGTTAGCTGGAGAACCCTGAATTCCTCGGCCAAAATTTCAGAGAGATCTTAAATTGGCATTACCTTAAAGACATTTCTAGGATCTTTAAAATGTTTTTTATAATGTCAAAATTTAAAAAAAGGAGGATGCTTAATAATACTTAAAATAATTATAATGTTCTATTTACCATTTGCACAAATTCCTAACTCTATTGGTTAGTGGTTGTCCGGCCTCATCCACACCAGACTCAGCGTCACTGAGCTCAAGCCACGGTAAAAATGAGAGTAAGCAGAAAAAGGTTTCTAGCAGCAGAGGGCACTGTTTTTACAAGAAACAAAAAGTCTAGAATCTTTCCCCTGTGTTTAAATTACTCTTCCAAGAAAGGTAACATTCTTTGAATAACTTAACTATCTTACTGCACCACTTACTGCTTTCAGCAACAAAACCTTTTAAATTATTTCTTATGATAACTAGATGCATGATCACTAGAGATTATGTGATAACTGGTTAAAATTCAAGCCATATCTTGCAGGTCCAGCCTGTCAAGATCATGCCAATACTAGATTTTGGTCGGTACAATTCTAGAGAGCTTAATTTTTAGTTGGATATTGCGATTATAGTACTGAAATACATTTGGAACTACATTCTGCATATGACTCAATGTGAGAAAAATACGTGTCTGTATTTAAATCAGATCGTTTTTCTACCTAAAATTTAAAGTAGGTAGGTATGATAATTAGCACTATAAATATGAAAACAACCACCTTTAGGCAGATTAGTGTATTGTAGAGAGGCAAGGAAACCCTAATTTTAACGCATCATTTAGTATACCTAACAAATGTGCAGGTTGTAAAGTTTTATTTAAAAAAAAAAGAATCTATCATTCTCAGTTATGTTTCAAGAAATATGACACTGGGACCACCAATCTTTTAAGAAAAATGTAACCCTTCACCTGACATTTGACAAAAACCTTGAGCAATTATAAAAAAAAATTTTAAATAGCGTAATAGGTTCAGCATTACAGTGTTAACCTTTGCCAGCTAGATTCGATTTGTATGGCTGGTATTTCTGAATACCTCAATCCATACAGACTACACAATAAAAATAATTCCACATCATTTTTATAATGTTCTGATTTTTATAGTGTATTTAACCAGATACTGAAGTAGAGCCTCCTTCAGCTCATGTAGAATATTACCCCTAAAATTCCCCAAACTGCAAAAACTTAAACAACTGTTTAAGAGTAATACCAAAAATATTTTTAAATTTTTGCTAAAAAGAGCCTGCCACATTTGCTATAGCATAAAAATAATCTCAGTCAAGTACAGGTATGCAAGGTCGCCTCATGATTCCAGCCTCCAAATACCACTTCTGTACAAGAACAGGCAATATTGTTGTAAGAGGTGTGTTACTGATTTTCCCAACTAGTGTCTCCGTAGTGACATTATGCAGAGCATATTGCTACAACTTGAGAAACTGCATCAGTGTAGTGATGTCTAGAGAACTGTGCAATGTGTCAGCTTCAACATTCATGTAGCATGGTGTTCAAAATGAAGAGGCTAAATAAACTAAGGTCTGTATCACTTAAAAAAGAATGTAGTGCTATACTAGATTTTAATAAGAAAATTTAGGTACAGAAAAAGTAGGGTATGAAAATAGTGTTTTCCTTCTGGCATTATAACTAAATTACATTAAGGTTTTTGTCAGTCTCACATATAATATTTAAACTCCCTTGTTGATGGAATGAAAAAAATATTCACAAATTAAGTGAGCATCCTGGTGTAAACTTGCACACAATAACAGGGAGTAGCTTTGTAGAGGATTTTGACAAACCTTTACAGATTAAATGAGGTATTGCACAGATTAATAAAAAAAAAGCAAAAAAGGCAACAAAAATATACAGCAAATTGGTAGAACATTTACATGATAATTTTACAGAATCCATAGACAGAAAGTAGTGTTTAGTATTTCACCTTAAAAATATATATATATAATATATAGATCAGTCTTCCCATTCATCATCATCCTCAAAATCTTCTTCATCATCTTCATCCTCATCTTCATCTAGAAGAAAATCAAGGCAAACAATCAAAACATGTATAAATAAATAAATACATGATTCTTGAATGATTTCTCCAATTATTTAACTTTTGAAACAAAACCATCCAATTCTGGAGGAATCTGGTTACTAGGACAATTTAAAATGGGAATCAAATAAAATACATCTAAAGAGTATGATGGTCAGTTGAAGATCAGAACAGGAGTCAGAAGACTTGGGTTCTAGTTCCTTAATATCCGTGTAGTGAATTTCAACCAGTGTTTCTTTATATGTAAACCCACATTTGGGTTGGCCTCTGAATTTTCACACATTTCAAATCTAAGAGAGGCCCCTTTAATGAGTATTTTTAAAGAAAAGTTGTAAAAAATACACCTGACAGATTGTTCAGCTACCAATTCCAGTTATAATTCCAGTGATAGGCAGGAAACTCATTGACACTGACGACACTGAGCCACTAAGGAGACAGAGCAGGCCATCCAAATACCCAGCCTCCCTTCCTACCCTCCTATTTTCTCCTGAACCTAGTGACATTGCTCTCTCCCGGTCACCAATGACTTACTGTTGCTAAAGCTAAAGGTCAATTTCCTGCTCTCGCTTTCTTGACCGATCACGCACATTTGACCCAGATTGTCACTCTATCCTCCTTCAAACACTTCATGTGTCTTCTAAGACACTGCACTCTCCAGCCTTCAGACTTTATTACACCTTCTCTTCTCTATTTATATCCACTTCTTTAATGATCCCATCCCATTCTGTAACTTTAAATACCACGGCTATTTTAATGACATGCAAATTTATTATAACAGTCCAGACCTTGCCCCTCAACTCCAGGCTCACAACCAAATGCCTACACCACATCTATGTTTGAATTTTTAGTAAGTATCTCAAATTTAATATTTACAAAACCCAAACTCCTGATCTTTCCTCTCAAACCTGCCCCTCCTAAATCTTATCCCACTCCATTAATGAAAATTTCACCCCTTTCATGCTCAAGTCAAAAATCTTGGGAGTCATCTTTCAGTCCTTTCTTTTTTCCAAACCTCACTTCCAATTCATCAGCAAACTCCACAGTCAAAATATACCTAGTATTCAACCCCAGCTCACTGGTGCTACCAATCTGATTCAAATCTTTGCTGTCTCTTGCTTGGATCATTGCCATTCCTCTGCTAAGGACCTTCCAGTGGCTTCCCATCATATTCATGGCCTCCAAAGCCTTACTACTGGCCTCCTACTATCTCTCATACTTCATTACCTTACTATTCTTTCCCTTCCTTCCCTACTCAGTCACACTGGCCTCACTGATGTTCCTCAACCTCAGGGACTTTGCACTGGCTGTTCTTTCCACCTGAATGAACACATTTTCCCCAGTTTTCTATATGGTTTACTCCCTGAACTCCTTCTGGTCTTTTTTTCAAATGTCACCTCAGTTAGGCCTCATCCTATTTCAAAATGAACTTCCCTCCCACATCCTGTAAGTCCCTATATCTCCCTTTCTGCTTAATTTTTGTCCTTAGTATACATATCACCATTTAACATATTATATATTTTTCTAACTTAGTTTGTTTACTGTTTGCCTCTCACTGGAATTCATGCTCCATGAAGGCAGGGATTTTTGTTGTTTTTTTATTATCCCACAATAAATATCTACAGAATGAAATAGCCTATTCTCTCTCTATCACACAGTATGAGAATAAATATGTCTATTTAAGGAAGATAAATATTGGTAATAGATCCTAGATATCCACATCCTTATAAAGAAACGAAGAGAAGAAAAATGACATTTATTGAGCGCTTACTATATATGCTAGGTAATCTGGTTAAGTATTATTTTATTTATTCTTCATATCAATCATGATTCATGAATTCTCTCCAACAACAAATAAGAAAATTGAGGTCCATAGGGAGTAAATAATAGATTCTATAAGAACAAAGATCTAATTCTGGTACATCATGCTGGGGAAGCTCTTTAGTAAACCTCAAGCATCGTATCAGCAAGACCCACTGCTTTCCCTTTTGAAAGTAATATCCACTTACATGGTGGTATACATGTGCTTAATAACGGCCTCAACAGCAGAGGAAAAGCTAACAAAGACTATCATAAAATCAAAAGAAAATAAAACTCAAATACTAAAATTATATATACTTATGTACATGTAAATATACCTGAAGAATGAATGGCTTTGCTCCTTTTCTGCATCACTTCCATTAATGCACCCACAATTCCTGAAGTGGGTGCAGGTGTTGGTGGTGTAGACTCTTGGCCATCAGATACCTTGGAAAAGACAGTTAGCAAGATTTAGAAATAAATTCTTAGCAAAAAATTTTTGTCTCCAGAAAGTCTAACTTTTTTAGAATCACTTCCTATTTAAAAAAAGGAGGGGGGGGGGAAGAGCACACAAGCCCAGGACAGGATTAACTAAGTTAAGAAGAAATAAACTGCTGCCTTAAAATAATTATTCATATACTCCTTAATGTATAAAGCCATCAACACATTTCCAAATTTTAAAATAACAAACCTTTCCCTAAATAATACGTGCCCTTCATATGGATTACTTCTGTTCATTTTCTTTCTAGTACACAAAGCCTTAGCTGATGAAACCTTGAAACTATTATCAAGGAACATTTTAACAAAACTAAGGTAATATCCAGATTCTTGGAGTTGTTTAGGTGAGAAGGACACTTAAGATATCTAAAAGCAACTGAAGAGACTTCTGCTTGCCTATAAAAACTCAGCTTTACTAACAAGCTCTATAACGTTATATACTATGTTTATATATACATAATTTTAACTCAAAATGAACTTACTTTCTCATAGCATATAACATCTCTTCAAGGAGATCAGTTAGGTAGCTTTCAAAATCTACCTACTTCACAAGGCAACCAACTACATTCAAGGGGGAAAAAAAATCAACCTCAAGGGGTCTCATTAAAATCTAATTTCTATACAAAATACTCCCTGATTTAAACTCTCATTAAAAAAAGAGAAAATACAGAAAATCTGTAGAGATTCAGGGGGAAAAAAAATTTTAGGAAGTACTGCTCTAAGTGTACTTTGACTAAAATGAGCAGTCATTTATACAAAATATTCATTTTGTTAATTTTGTCTCTCTGGAATTATATTTCCTATGTAAAGGTAGAATACAAGTATAATTAAAAATGAAATCACACAGCTGTTTCATTTCAACTCTATCACTTCCCCCCCCCCCCAAAATTACTTTGTTAGGGCAAACTTCTTATGTTTGGTCTTTACAACTCTTCTCCTAATACTACTCGTCTTTCTGGACTTATAGATCTTTTTCTTTTAAAAATATTCGAAGTAATTCCCCATAAGATACTGACCATTCATTAGTATTTAAGGTTTTTAGAGACCAGATGTTAACTATTACTGGTACGGAAATGCTACAAATGAAAAAGACAACAGAAACAGTTTCAGAGCTTTGAATGTCAGCACGGGGCTCTCAAAGACGTGTACTAGTAATAAGGGGAAACAGACTCCCTTTAAGCAAGCTGGTAATACTAGGCAGGGAACACTGCAGGAGCACGACACTGCCGTGAACACGTTTTCTAAAGCACTGACTTGGACATGGTGCTGTGTGAGGTACTGTGAACATGGAATTCAAAATATATATAAGTGAATACTGATACCCTTCCTGCCAGCTCTTTAATCTGTGATCTTGTTAGTAATTTTCATCACTGAATAAATGATTTATATGGACTGTTTAAAGAAACACAGAAATTTCAGCCACAGAATGGTTTCCTAAAAATGAAATAAAATTATGTACTCAGATCACATATATAACATGCTAATAATTCACTTATTTATGCCCTCTAGGATATTACTCTGCAGTTATTTTTTAAAGAGTGATTATTTAGGGTAAGGATGGCCCACACTTAGTATGGAACACATTTTTCTAAAAGAAATGCAGAGATCAATTTACAGGGTTTTTTGGGCAGGGAGAGAGTAGGGATGGGATGGGAAGAAGTGATGATGGGGAAAATAAATAGTGAATTTAATTCAGCAACTTTTTAAATTATGAAAAGAGGACACAACTAATTCATTAAAAATAACACCTAATAAGTATCAGCAAATGAGAGACAGAAACAAAAGTTGATTGTGGAAGAGAGAAGAAATAGGAAAGAGAAACAAAAAGGTAAGTTAAGAGCGGAAAATGTGGGAATGAGTGACACAGAGGTGGCATAGATTCTAAGCTACAAGCTTGAAAATGACTCCATTAAAACCTGTTATTCACCATGACTGTGGTCATTTCGACACTAATTCTTCCCACTAACAACTGCTCAAAATTCTTCAACTGTTCCTGAGAAACCTTTAGTCTAAACTAAAGGCGGAGACGGAGCAGAGACCAGTGCTCACGGGTTGATCACGTGGCAAGAAAAAGTTCTAGATACGTTTTAAAGATCAGAGTTTTTTAAATCTGTGCTATGACCATGTTTAAATGTTTTCATTCAATTAGCTGTGTTCCCTATCCATCATTCTCTTCCTAGCCAAAGCTTTGGAGATTTAGAAAGTTACCATAATTCTCTACGTCACAAAATAATTTTCAATTAAAATCCCCTTCTTTCATCTTTATTTACCGCATAGAAAAATCTACTGCCCATTACCTGTCTGAAGCCCCGCAGAGCAAACGTTCCTGTTGGAGCTGGCACACTACACGTACTCTCAGAAGGAAGTATGTGAATGCAGGCAGTTTAGGTTCTAGAAAAGGGGTCAGCAAACTATTGCCCATGGGCCAAATCTAATCCATCCTATTTTTGTAGAACTTTTTAAAGTAAAAAGTGAATTATACATTTTTATATGGCTGGAATAACATCAAAAGAATATTTGCGACATGTGAGAATTATACGAAATTCAAATTTCAGTGTCCCTAAAAAAAGCTTTATAGAACACAGTCATGCCCATTCAGTTATGCATGGTCTATGCTGCTGCTTTTGTGGCACAACAGCAGAGCTGAGTAGTTGTGACACAGACCACATTAGCCTGCAAGCCTAAAATATTTACTATGTGGTCCTTTAAAAAAAACCAGTTTGCCAACTTCTGCCTCATCCAGTACAGAGATTTCAAAATTATTTACCACCACTATCCAAACTCTTTCCATTTTCTGCAGAGCTGGATTCTCTACTAATCTAAACTTCAGAACACAGGAACTTTAGAATACAGTTTAGTTTTCATAAAGGTAATGGTTTGAACTTACCAAGGTGATAATAATTGGTTATAAGTAGGGCTTACTTCTCCAAAGTTTGAAGATTTTTCTTTAAAGTAAATTGTATTCAGAAGTGAAGTCTAGAACAGCAAACATGTTGGAATATTCCACTTACATGAAGTTCTAGAATAGGCAAAACTAATCTACAGTGACAGAAACCAGATTAGTGATTTTTTTTTTAAGAGGGGGACTAACTGGAAAGAGGCATGAGGGAATTTCTGGGGTGATATTTCGATTACAGAATGGTTTTACATATATATATATATATATATATGGTTACACAGGTATAGGTATAAATGTGTGTATTTTAAGGTATGTAAAAGTATCAGTGTGTATTTTAAGGTATGTAAAAGTATCAGAAATTCAAAGGGTTAAAAACACGAATACCAAGAGAAAGAAAGCAAAAAGTGAAATAAAGACTTCCCAAGTTGTCTTATAAATTACTTTAAAATTCCATTACAACAGATAGTCTAAACTGAAAAGAACAGATTACTTACAGATTTCAGCTGAATACCCTGTCGTATCTGGTCTAAAAGTGCATCCCTTCCAGAGCAGGATACCGGTCTACTGTTCTGTTCCACTTTTTTTAGCTGAGCACCCTCTCTAATTTGATCTAAAAGAGCTGCTTTGTTTCCTGCAGGAGTTGGAACTTGATGGTCACCATCAGAAGGGAGGCCAGGGGGAGGCGGAGGCCCCGGTGGAGGCGGAGGTGGAGGTGGCGGGGGTGGTGCCGCTGACCCCGCCAACGACAGAGGTGGAGGTGGTGGTGGAGGCCCTGCCGGTGCTGAGGAGGGAAGCGCTGGAGGTGGAGGAGGGTACATCCTATTTGGTGGCGGTGGAGGGACTCCTACACCTGGCCTGGACGGAGGCGGCGGTGGAGGTGCAGCAGTGGGAGCTCTTGAAGGTGGTGGAGGAGGAGCGCCTCTGCCCCTGGCAGGAGGGGGCGGAGGGCCTGAGCTATGTGGAGGAGGGGGAGGAGGAGGCGGCCCTCCCCTAGATGGTGGTGGAGGAGGTGGTGCTGAAATAAAAACAGAAAAAGGAAAGCATGCTTTTTCCCCACACAAAATCATACTGAAAAAAAAACTTACTTCGAGATACATAAAAAAAATGACACAAGAAAAAACAGGCCTCATCTTTGTATTGTAGTTTACAAGGATATGTGAGCACAGATGATCTCTCATCATTCTATTTGGGAATACTCAACTGAAGATCACCTTGTTGTTGTTTCTTGAAAAATATTAGCTAAAACTGTAGAATGTAGTTTTTAGGAATCAGCATCACTTCTGAAGTAAGGGAATAAACACTTTCTTATATAACAACAAAAATATCACAACAAAATTAAACACTTTGGTCAATTAGCATTATTTAACATTTTCATAAAAATTAATGGATACTTTCCCTCTTTAAAGAACTGAGTTTATTTAGTTATTTTATAAAATTAATTTACATTCAGAATTAAACAGCTGATGTAGCATAACCTATCAGAGTTTATTCAGGTTAATCTGAGCTAAACCCAAATTGAATACTTTTTCTTTTAAAATTTAAACCTTTGCCACCTTACATTTATATTTTATGTCTTATTCTCTAAAAATAGACTAGGTGTAAAAACATACAGTAATATACTCTAATACAATATATTATAATATATAATAATATATATAATATTCCATATTTCTATAAGATGGTAAGTAATTCTAGTGACGGCAGTAAGCGAAGCTTGCTCAGGTGAAATATTCAACTACTGAGTCAGAAGACACAACTAACTATTAATAAATTAACAGAATTTCTACACACTGAAAAACCAAAGTTATTAATAAAATATTAACACTACTCTGGTATTAATGATATTCACATTCTTTTTCTACTTAAGTAAAAATGTAAGATATAACAAGGAAACAAATTCAAAGTACACATGTATTACATTTCTGGAGACATGAGTTTACCAACGGTATACAACACAAATTTATATTAATAATGAACTTCATTACTTCTCCATTCATTTAAGGACTAGAGAGAAAAATTAACTATTTTTAGGAGAGAAATCCTAGAATACATAAAAACTATTTGTATTTAGTGATATAAGCTATGTTATTGATGGATAGTTCTATAAGCTTACAAAATACAAATGCCAACCCTAACTACAAACGACAACAAGCACATTTAGATGTTCAATAATACAATGATACCGAGAGGGGGGAAAAAGCCCTCATTTCAAAGGAAATAAAATGGTATCTTCCAATTTAATTTGGGACAATCATGGGAAATATGCTACCAAATATAAACATTAGATAAAATATGCAGAAAGACCAATACTCACAGGGTACTGTCTCCTTGCATACAAACTTTTAAAAGTGGAAATAATATATATCTGCAAACAGGAGAGTTACCCCACTTAGATGTCAGCCATCACAGAGGGAAGTTCCTATGATTTACATTCAAGGCACACTGGAGGTCTGAGTGTTGCAGCAAAGGTCTACCCAATTTTCTGACTGGATCCAAAGTGAGGAAGGAGACTTATTAAACTTGCTAAAAGCAAAGTCCTTTTCTAACATATTTTCTAATAGAAGAGCAAAACCAGGAGGATATGACATAAATGTATTATGTATACTCTGAATAGGGATAGTACATCACATACTACCAGCAATTTTAATCAGTCTAAGGTTTATATTTCAAATAATGATTTACTTGTTTGTTAATCAAGATACCCACCCTATCCTACTATAAAAAGTATTAGTAAGTCATCTCTCATGGTCTCATCGAGGACTCTGAATCCACAATCTTTTATATGTAAAATCATGTATTTCTTCAGTAGAGAGAATAAAAGTTCTTTTGAACTTGTAGTAAGTACCTTTATTGGTATAACTTGGGTTCTAGCTATTATTAATTGGAATAGACATTAAATCATTGCCTAGGGAAAAGGGAAGCCTTAATTGATTGTGAGTAAATTAATAACTACATCCAGTTTGGGCATAGCACAAGTTCAGCCTTTCTATGATCTTGAAAAGTGACTGGAAACGTCTCTACGTTTTTATGAGGAAAATCTCTATTACCAACTTTCTATTTTTTTATAGTCCGTATTATTTCTACATAAAAATAAGTATGCAAAAAACATGCCATATCCCAACATAAAAATGTGAAAGAATTAAAAAAGGAGAGGAAAGGGCACAATGGGAGTTAGATGTTTCCACACATAAAAAACGCCTGCTAAGCAGATACCACACACACCAAGAGAAAATCTGATGGCCTTGAGACTTGCAAAACTCTGAGTCACCACAAACACCAGAATCAGAATGACAATAGTTCTTAGATTTCTAAAAAAGAAATAAAGTCAAAAGTATGAGACAAAAATTACAGCAAATAAAACTTCTTAGTATCGAAGTTGAGTTAAAAAGGAAGAAAGACTGACACAGGAAGAAAACTTGTCTTGAGGTTATACTACAAAAAAAGCTCATATACTTAAAAATTATTATTGCAGATCAACATTAAGAGTAATAGATAACTAGCTCTCTAGATATTTGACATTTACAGGTATTATAGGCAGAAATTATAAAGCAATATAAAAATAATATTTAAAAGAAATATAGTATTATAGAATTCAGGAAACATTAAAGAACTGCTCTTATGCACTCTCATCAAAGTAAAGCAAACAGAAAAATGCTATTCGACACAAATTTAAATTTATGGGAATACTGACAACTCCCTGAGTAGGCATTTATAGAACTAACTGTGTGTGTATTTATATTAAGTACCCCCTCCCTGAACCAAATTAATGTAAAAATCTAACTATATTTTGTATAGGTTACTGAAATAACGCCAAGTATGAAAAGCAATCACTAGGAATAAGTATAATAAGCAACAATAAAAACAGTGGTGCTGTGGGTAAGAGGTGTTTTAAAATATCTAGAGAATTTCATTAGAATTATCTAAAGTATAGATGAAATATAAGCTCGGACTCATATAGAAATAAATTAGTTTGAGTAGAGGGCAAATAATCTCACTAGATGTTAGATTTGGAAACAGGATAAATGAACTCTAGCTTCTTTGAAAATAAACACATCAAAGCATGCATAATTTAGAGCACTGGGTCAAATAACATCCCGCATACATACCACTCCATTGTGGTGGACCTACACAGATAATTGAGTTAATGGCCTTCAAACAATTGCACAGATGTACAAAAAAAAAAAAATTTGGAAATCACAAGTCTACTACTTTTAAAAACCTGATTACATAATTTTACAAAACAAATTTCAAGAGATTTGATTCAGTAGATTTTACTATACATGTTTTTTTTTACAAAATATATTTTTAAGACAACTTCATAAACTTCTCCTCTAATTTTTTTAATACTTTTGAACACATTACATGTTCTCCCTGGAAAACATTTCCTTAATAAATCATTAGTTTTTTTACTCTTCCTTTGAAAAAATCTACCTTCTATAAAATCATTCTTTGGTGTCTAAAAGATTCTAATGTGGGAGTCAGATTCTTGAGTATGACAAGAATATAACTTTGTTCCCAAAGCATGTTTTTTTAATGCCTGTATATTTTTTTGTTTTAGGTAATTCAACTGAGGAAAGACTTTGCCTAATTTGATGCTTTGAAAGCAGCTAGAGCAATCACAATAAAGTTTGAAAAACAAACCCAATCAAGTTAATATAGTCAACTCTTAGTCACAGGAATTCAGGTGTGAGGGCAGATGTATGGATGAACTAGTAAATGTCAAGAGTGATTTATAAACTTATAAATTCAGAGAGCTCAGAGAGATGCCGGGTGACATCTGGTAGAGTAATGCCAAAGTGTGTGTGTTAACAGTGGACAAAAAGAGAGTCAAGGAACACACTAATTGTAAATGTGACTTACTCTGGGAGCATTTAAAAACAACAGTGCTATGCCCAAGATGTTTTCATTAAAAATCCACAGAATCTGGAAATGTAATTTCTTCAAAAAATAAGATAAATTAGCATCACACTAGTTTCATTTAAACTAACACTGTGTTTCTACAATAGCAACTATGGACTGTATACTTGTTTCCACTCTAGACTGTAAGATTTCTGAGGACAGAAATGGTTTATTTACATCTAAATATCCTGAGTGGAGGTGAGTGCTGACAAAAAAAAAAAAAAAAAGCCACTGAACATATGAATGAATGAAAGACTGAATGAACATCAGTAGTGAAAAAGATACAGGTAAGTCAAATACCTAATCTAAATGACAGTTAAATTCCTTAGAAGAATGCTTTTACCGGAGCTTTTGCTCCAGTACACAAAAACTAGGAAGAAGAAAACCAAGCCCAAATGAATAAGGTGGCAAAGAAGACTTTTTGTAAGAAAAACCTGATCAAATTTTTTAGTTATATCAAAATAATGCAAAGCAGCCAGGCCAAACTACTTATCTATAAATTCAAATTGAATTTAACTTTAAGGAAAGTTCACATGAATGTGTGTAGCTGTCTTCCATGAAAATGACCTCAAAAAATTCACAAGGAAAAAAAAGATTAGAATGCTTGAATAGAAAAGAAAAAAAAAGTTACCTTGCCTTCGCAGTTCATTTTTAACAGCTTCTACACCTCCTGTTTTTTCAATGAAGTCATATATAACTTTTGATGTTTCTCGGTCTTTAAGTTGTGCCTCTGAGATTCCACACATATCAAAAAGATTCTTCAATTCTGGATCCAAATTATTCAGCTACAACAGATAAAGTAACTGTTAACTATAAAATCTATCTCAATTTTTTAAAATAAGCATGATCAAATTCAAATTTAGTTCTCATCTGTGCCCTTTATGAAATTATTTTAAATTTATACACTTTTAACATGGTTAGATTATTTATAAACCAACTAACCTTTCTTATTTAAAAAAAAAATAGAAAAGATAAGAACAGAGAATAAATTTTTCTTTTTTTGTTCCCTATCTTAAAAAAGAAGGCATCTCATTTAGAGTTTTACTAATCCATTCATGATTCAGACATCTCCAATGTTCATCTATTACTAAATAAGATTTAGGTATAATCACAAATTTAAAAAGTAAGTCAATTTGAAAATTTCAAAAAGGACCTCCTTATAACCTCAGCATCCTGTACAGAGCCCAACACAAAGAGGCATTCTAACTGCTGTGGAGTTAACACTGTAGTTAAAAACAAAAAAACCCAGAAGGATTTCTCACCCCAATCACAAATAATATTTCTCTTCAAAAAAAATTTTCCAAACACTGATCATCTGTCAAATGTGAAATACATATTACTTAAGCAACCAAAATAGATAAAAATGTTAAAAACACTTATTTTTGCCAGCAGTTTCACCTACCTTGTTCATAGTGCTAAAAATTAAATAATGACAAAACTGCCAAAAAGAAAAGAATGAAAAGATCTAGATAATATAACAACTGGATATTCAGAATTTGATTATAGTACCTTCCAATAATTTGCCATACGTTCCCCTAAAATGATCAGTTAGCAGGCTGTCAACACACAAGAATTTTATATTACAGTAGATATGATTATTTATTTGTTTGTTTGTTTGTTTGAGAGTGCAAGCAGGGGAGGAGCAAAGGGAGGGGGAAAGAGAGAATATCAAGCAGACTCCGTGCTGAGTGCAGAGCCTCCTCAGGGTTTGATCTCACGACCTTGAGATCATGACCTGAGCTGAAACCAAAAGTCTGACTGAGCCACCTATGTGCCTCTGTGTTACAGTATATAAATCCAAGGAGTATAAAACCTTTGTCTTTATAGACATAGCCATAAATGACAGAACAATACTAAGGTTTCCAACCTCAGTGGTATATGTACATAAACACATTCAAATAAACGCTAGAATTCACAAAAATGATTAATAAAAATTTATTGATAAATAAATGCTGTGATAATTTATTGATAAATGCTGTGACAAGCCACAGCATTACCACATATTTAGAGCAATGATATTTATGGCTTGAAAAGACACTTACATCAAAGCCAGTATTCGGATCCCAACCAACATGTCCAATGTGCCTAAAGAAGTAGACGAAAAATATATATAAATAAAAAATAGAAAATACATAAAGAGCATTTAAAACATAAAATATATGAAATCCGATCCAACCAATAAATTTTGGGCCTGACCTAATAGTTCTCATACACATACCCATATTCAGGGAAAAACTGTGTGAGGAGTCAGGAGGCCAGGACTGGCCTCTCAGTTAAACTGAGTTTTAACATTTTTGCACAATCTTTCTGAGCACCTATTTCCTCAACTGTCAAACTAACAGAAGAATACAAGCATTATATATATGAGAGGATAGGAATTTTGTAATGAGCTAATGAAATGATGTATATGAAAATGCTTAAAATACGTCAAATAAATACCAAAGGTTTGATGATGCCTACTATAGACTAATGTTTGTGTCCCTTAAAAATTCCTATGTTGAGACCTAATCCCCAATATGATGGTATTTGGAGGTAAGGATTTGGGGAGGTGATTAGGTTTTGAGGGTGGATCTCTGAAGAATGGGATTAGTGCCCTTAAAACAAAGGCCCCAGAGAGTTCTCCTGCCCTTCCAACATGTGAGGAAGACAGTTAGAAGACAGCTGTCTATTTACCAGGCAGTAAATTCTGCCTGCCTCTTCCCAATCTCCAGAACCGTAGAAACAAATGTCTGTTGTTTATAAGCCACTCAGTCTATGGTATTCTGTTACAGCAGCCCAAATGGACCAAGACAGTGCCTCTAGGCAATTTCCAAATCCCATTTTTAGGGAAAAAGTAAGAAATCATTATGTCCAACAATTACTTAAAGAAACAACTTAATCTAATTTTTCTTTTCTGATGAGTAGAAACGTAATAAACTGTAAGACTCACAGAAAGTCTACTGAACAATAGCCTTAAAAAAACCCACAAAAGGGGTGCCTGGGTGGCACAGCGGTTAAGCGTCTGCCTTCGGCTCAGGGCGTGATCCCGGCGTTCTGGGATCGAGCCCCACATCAGGCTCCTCCACTATGAGCCTGCTTCTTCCTCTCCCACTCCCCCTGCTTGTGTTCCCTCTCTCGCTGGCTGTCTCTGTCAAATAAATAAATAAAATCTTTAAAAAAAAAAAAAACAACCCACAAAAAACAAAAAACAACTCCAACAAAATCTATAGTGAAAAAAGTATGAAAATGATAAATGTAAGGGTCTTTCCAAAAAGAAAACAAAATTTTCTAAAAAGGTAAAACTCAAGAGCAGAAGTGAGTAAAATCAAAAGAATTCTCTTACTGGAAGTTGCTTGGTGTTCCAATATCTGCCTTGGTTAATCTCTTCTTTTTAGCTTTTCCTTTTTTCTTTTCTTTGGTATGGGAAATGTTGTTGACTTGTGGACCATAAAATCTATTGGTAGTGATTTCTGGATTTTTTATGTCAACTGTTGCCATGGGTAGATTAGGACCTGCAAAATAATATGAAAGGGATATAATTTAAGATGACAATTATTACATTCATAATTTATAATTTAAATATCTTTCTCTGAAGGAGGACCACTTCGCTAACATAAATTATTTAAATTTTAAAGTTGCATGTTAATTTTTTATAAATAATGGATAAAGTACTGCCAAAATTTCAAAAGCCTATAATAAAATCTTAAACACATTAGCATAGATGTTATTGCAAAGAGAACTTGTATTTTTATAACATTAAATCTCATGGAAAATAAAAATTTTCAATAAGAATTTAAATTTAATTGGTCTAATCCCTTGAATTTCGACTATAACAGCATCACACACATCCCATTAGTTGTTGGTAAAGTGGTATATATGATATAACAAGGATAATAAAAATTTAAAAAGCATTTACTTTTTTAAAAAATCTGACAAAGAAATCTAGTCTTACTTCTTTGTTTCAACTTTATTAGTCCACGAGGGAAAAAAGTACTTATACAATTATTACTACTATTTCTTCCAAAATTACCATATGTAAGTCCAATAATATTTTCTCTATCGGAAGTACAGGGCTCAAAAATGAGATGGAAAAATTCTCAAAACACTCATCTTCCACAAGAATCAATAGTGAAAATATCTCCCGCATCTTCAGATATTATTAATAGCACCTTTAGGAGTGACACTAAATATAGGGGCGCCGGGGTGGCACAGCGGTTAAGCGTCAGGGGGTGATCCTGGCGTTATGGGATCAGGCCCCACATCAGGCTCCTCTGCTATGAGCCTGCTTCTTCCTCTCCCACCCCCCCTGCTTGTGTTCCCTCTCTCGCTGGCTGTCTCTCTCTCTGTCAAATAAATAAAATCTTTAAAAAAAAAAAAAAGGAGTGACACTAAATATAATATACAAAACCTGTTTTATAATTCACAAAATATTCTTGGCTTTAAATGCATGAGAGTCTAAATGAAATGTATTCAATTAAAAAATTCCTTATAAATTTAAGTAAACAGCATCACATGTTCCTTAGAGAGTCCATTTTAATATAGGATTATCTGACAAAACCTCTTATTAGATTAAATTCCTCTGAGATGAGTACCTTAATGACGACTTTCAAAATGTTGTATAAAATGTAACCACTATTGTGCAGAGAAACAGTTAACACAGCAGGCCCGAGACTGCCATCCTTAGAAAGGGCTGCTTGTAAAGTTAGCTCTGAGCTGGCATCCGGAAACTGGGATTCCAAGAGGGTTTTTATCATTCCCTGATAAGATGGGCTCACTGTGCCTCAACTATTTGTGCTAACAATGTGCTTAATCCTAAACACCTGCTTTCCTTCTGGGAGTCTATACCTTGATATGCGCTGGAAAGGGGAGGACTACGTGAGTAGCCCCGAATAAACCCTGGGCACTGAGTCCCTAATGAGTTTCTCTTTTAGACAACATTTACCATGTGTTGTAACAGCTTATTACTGGAGGAATTATGTGCAGTCCCTGCAACTCCAATGGGAGAAGACTATGGCAAAGTTGTATGTGGTTTCCCTCAGACATAAACCCATGTGTCTTTCCCTTTGTTGATTTTGTTTTATATCCTTTCACTGTCATAAATCTTTGCCCTGAGTACCCCACTATATGCCTAGTCATGTTGAGTTCTTCTAGCAAATCAACTGTGGGGTGGTCTTGAGGACCCCTGATATAATCATTGAATGGAAAACAGAAACCCCAAGAAATTACAGGCTAACATATATTAGGTGAAAATTAAAGGCCAATTTGACGGTATTTCTTCAACTGCACTAAAAACCTCAAATGTAGCCTATTTATTAAAGTTACCTGAAAGAACAATGTTTATCTAAATGAGTAAATTATGGGGTGCCTGGGTGGCACAGCGGTTAAGCGTCTGCCTTCGGCTCAGGGCGTGATCCCGGCGTTATGGGATCGAGCCCCACATCAGGCTCCTCCGCTATGAGCCTGCTTCTTCCTCTCCCACTCCCCCTGCTTGTGTTCCCTCTCTCGCTGGCTGTCTCTATCTCTGTCAAATAAATAAATAAAAATCTTTTAAAAATAAATAAATAAATGGGTAAATTATATAAAACCCATGTTCTCTCTTTCAACTCTACTATTCAAGATGAAATAGAGTTAAAATAAATTTACGAAACCCATCTACCACTTTATCGGACAAGTAAACAATTTGGAAAGATTTGTATTTTTAATATCACCAAAATTCAGCTATTTTCCCTCCATAATCAAAGTCTACTTACATGTGTCTAAAAGTTCTATTTGTATTTTCATATAAAATTCCACGGAAGTTGCTCATATTGGCAAGAAGTAAAGAAATTGTTATTGGAAAAAAATGGAAGCTAGTGAATAATATGGATAAGACCATTAACATAAAATGATTCAGTGTCAAGGAATAATACAAATAACTGGATCAAAAATTAAAGGTTAGTTATACAATACAGGTTTATGAAACAGTAGATAAAGACTTGGATTTTCAAATTTGTTCAGGTATCAGATTTCAGTGTTTACTGTAGTTTCACAAAGTAAGGGACTAAGAATGCCCAGAATTCAAGTGTTTGTTGGAGGGTTAGATTGGTGTCATACTCAAAGGCTCATCTACTGATCTGTTTTTACTTCTCATCCCTCCTTTTCTGCCTTCCCTCTTATTATTTAGCTTTACAAATCAGTATCAGCAACACCATCCATGGTAAGATGCCGTGAATCACTACTTACTGTCTCATCTTTATACTTACTAGAATTTAAGAATTAACTTAGGACAGATTTAGGAGTATCAGAATGAGGCACTCTCCTTATATATTACCACCCCTCCTGAAATAGGTGTTCAAAGAGCAACTATAAAGGAGCAACCAGATTCACCATTAAAAAAATAACAAAACTGGGGCGCCTGGGTGGCACAGCGGTTAAGTGTCTGCCTTTGGCTCAGGGCGTGATCCCGGCGTTATGGGATCGAGCCCCACACAGGCTCCTCCGCTATGAGCCTGCTTCTTCCTCTCCCACTCCCCCTGCCTGTGTTCCCTCTCTCGCTGGCTGTCTCTATCTCTGTCGAATAAATAAATAAAATCTTAAAAAAAAAAAAAAAAACTATTATCAGTTTTTAGAAAAAAGCAAAAACAAAAGTATTTTTAATGCTGCTCTAGGTTGTATAAAAGTTATTATTATACCACGGATGTTTTAAATGGTAATAGAATTGGGTAAAGTGTGGGGCGCCTGGGTGGCTCAGCGGTTGGGTGTCTGCCTTCAGCTCAGGGCGTGATCCCGGCGTTATGGGATCAAGCCCCGCATCGGGCTCCTCCGCTATGAGCCTGCTTCTTCCTCTCTCACTCCCCCTGCTGTGTTCCCTCTCTTGCTGGCTGTCTCTATCTCTGTCGAATAAATAAATAAATAATCTTAAAAAAAAAAAAGAATTGGGTAAAGTGAAGTTGAATAGTTTAAATTATCCAAGCTAATAAATTCTTTCCTGGGAAATTTAATAAAGTTAAGATTCTTTTTTTTTTTTTTTAAGATTTTATTTATTTATTTGACAGAGATAGAGACAGCCAACGAGAGAGGGAACACAAGCAGGGGGAGTGGGAGAGGAAGAAGCAGGCTCATAGCAGAAGAGCCTGATGTGGGGCTCGATCCCGGAACACCGGGATCACGCCCTGAGCTGAAGGCAGACGCTTAACCGCTGTGCCACCCAGGCGCCCCTAAAGTTAAGATTCTTGTAAGCCTGATTTATAACTCACTAGAGAAAATAATTCAGCCATCTCTGAAGAAAGTTTAAGGATAAAGAAGACAGGAACAAAATGTAAGTGGTATGTGGAATGAATAACAACGTTTAATTCATACTGTAGTCAGACTGTGTTTCCCCTCCTCACTCTATCCCAAAAGGAGTTATGTATACACTGTTACTGCCAAGCAGTTTATAAAGCCTTTGAATTAGCTATTTAGTGTCATTACACATGAATTTCATTACTGGTTAAAACATTATTTAATTAAGTCTATCTAAGAAAGTTCAAATTACAGATATATACAGAAAATTAGTATTAGCTGGGAAATTAGAGTGTTTTTCTACACTTTTCATCTTATAGATGAAACCTAAGGATGAAAAGAGTCAGATGACCTGTCTAAAGTCATACAATTAGTGACAAAAGTGAAGATGAATTCTGCTACCTTGGTTCCTAGTCCACTACCCTTTCTATTTACTACTACTGTACTTTTTACACTAAAGTCAAACCATAAGGTGATTGATTAGGCTAACTTTACCAATGTTATCATATATCATTTCCTTACCAATTAGTTCTCTCAATTTATATAGTTCAACATTTCTTCATTCAATAAATATTTACTAATAACTTTCAAAATTTAGAAAAAAGGTTTCCTACATAATCATGAGATTAGGTACTTGGTTATTTCTGTTGGTAATAGTCATTTACTTCAGAGTTTGAAGGTGTTTGGAAGTAAGTTTAAAATGGTGTTCTAAAGCCTAATTAAATATTTGTTTCAAAAGTGACAACCTGGGTAAGGCAGAGTCATTTTTTTAATAAAGTTTATGGAAGACCTGGTAATGGAGATACTCTTAAATCACTTCAAGTAAAAATTAATTTAATTATTCCATTTACGAAATTATACTCATCCTAAGAACATATACTAAGTAAATATATAATGGAGGGGGCGATTTCCCTCCTTTAAAAAAAAAAAAAAACAGTCAAATGACAAATTACCATTTTCTGATTAAAGAAAATTGTCACAGAAAAGGCTTTTTAATATTCTCACTGAACAGCATTTCTAGTTAATTTTAAAACTAAAAGAACAAACTAAAGTCTTCCCCTTAATTACGTAAAAAGCAGAGAACTCTCACCAAGGCAAAATAGTTGAGAAACAGGTGGCCCAGAGGCCTCTGATGTCAAGCAGTCATGAAGCTGAGAACAAATCATTGGAAAGCGTCTAAGCTAAAAGGTGAGACTGACCGATAAAGAAAAAAGAAAGATGTACGGATTAGGAGTTAGTGAGGAAGACACTGAATTGCATTTCAGGAATATATGTTACTTCTACATAAAGTGTCTTTTTAATAGTTAAAATTTGAAAAAGTCTACTAAACTGATAATCCAAATGAGGATTTAAGACAAAGCACCTGCATGGACACAGCAAGGTGGTAAGGTGTCCACTGCGCCTGGTAGTCGTGTACCAAATGCGGAAACGTAATATGCTGCCCTCCAAACAGTGGTTTCCACATAGTGGGGAGAGCAAGACAAATGACTGCACTGCAGGAAAAAAATATTAAAACTCCTATTAATAATTATTTCATCCTTTATTGTGTACGTAATATGTTAATACCATATTATATGTCTATTTTATAAGGAAATATATAAATGCTGGCAATACATAGCCATATAATTTTGCCTTTTAATGATACTATTTTTTTAAACTCTCATTTAATGAAAAGAAGTTTGGGATCACTTTGCCAAAGGGTTAAAACTACAGACCTAAAGATTTAAAACCAAGAGCAATCACAGAGAAAGAAACTCTATTTAATTATGAGTACCTCTCCCACTAGGAGTAATAAAGTTGCAAGACACCACTGTCACATAAAGAATATACAAATTCATGGGATGCCTGGGTGGCTCAGTCGGTTAAGTGTCAGACTCTTGGTTTGGTCTCAGGTCAGGATCTCAGCACAGAGTCTGCTTGTCCCTCTCCCTTCCCCTCTGCTCCTCCTCCTGCTCGGAGCTCTCTCTCTCTCTCCCAGATAAATGAATAAATAAATAACATCTAAAAAAAAAAAAAAAAAGAATATCCAAATTCTGTGTATTCATGGATTAGGTGCCTCTTCGGAAGTACATTTTATATGTATTGAAAAGAGTAAAATTTTGAAAACTCTATAAAATATTTATACTGTTAACTTTAATTATATTATTTATACAACATCTACACTCTAAAATCTGAGGTTACTTTTCCCAAAGATGCCACTTCTAGGAAGCCTTCCTCACTGTACTCAATACATGCTTACAGAATGCAGAATAATAAATTCAAAAGGACTAAAACATTAAGCATGCAATAAGGGAAAAAATTCTAACACTGCTGTAGGAGTTCACAGATGAATGACTTCTGACTCAGCGGCTTCTGCTTCCTTTTGCCTCCGTCACGTATCAGCCGAGTTACTTAAGGCAGGTTATTTACCCTTTCTAGGTCTCAGTTTCTCCTTCAAAATCTTATGGACACAGCATAGTGATTAAGGGGCCAGGCTGTGGAGTTAAGACTGCTTGAGACTGAATCCTGCTCTACCACTTCATAGTTTTGTGACTCTGAGCAAATTACCCACTTGTGCCCGTTTGCTCTCCTATAAAATGGGGATAATAGCAGCCACTTCATAAGACTGCTGGACAGTGCCTGGCTGGTAGTAAATGATCATTAAATAGCAGCTGCTATAATTATTGTTGTCATTGTCTTCATCATGATAACTAGTATTTAGTAAGGACTATGCTAAGTACTTTGATTACTTCATTTAATCTCCACAGCAGTCCTATAAAATAAGTATCAAAATTTCTACTTAAAAGACAAAGTCAAAGTACTTGGCACAAGGTATGCCTTACTGAAGGTAGTTTTTTTTTTTAATTGTAATAAGGTAAATAATCCAAAATTTAATAAAGCAATATTTGGTTCATGTTTTTATATCAGGAAAAGAAATTTAAGGACAAAATCAGAAAGCAATATATCTGTTTAAGAGAAACAAACCCTAACAATCACCGATAGTTGTCATATACTGTTTCCTGGAATAAGCTATCTAAATTCTGAGAGGATGTGAGATGCTTAAAAAAAAAAAAAAAGCCCTATTCTCCATTATAATGAAGGTTCCTGGAGCCAGGGTTCCTTACCTCCACAAGGTCAGGGACCCAATTTAAACGTGATGAAAGCTCTGTATCCTCTCTCCCCAGAGAAAATATATACACTTAAAAATTTAGCACACTATTTCAGGGAGGGCTTATGGAGTCCAGGATGAGAATCTCTGCCCTAAAGATCTGGGACTTTGTCCTTTTTATTTTGGAATTCCTTTTCATTTTGGAATGTATACCTTTCTGGTATGCATGTTTGTTTTTTTTTTTTTTTAATGAATTCTCAATACTTCAAGTGCTCATCATCAAATTAAGGAGGGTAATATACAGCTATATTAGTTCTAAACACACCATTAAAGTCAGTGCTCATTCCCACAGGGGCTAGTTTCATACTACCAGTGTGAAATAGTATTTTGAAATAAGAAAAAAACATAAATCTTAAAGTAAGAAATGAACAAGTATGCTACATAAACTCTACCACCTTTAAGGAAGATATTAAGACAAGATTATACAGTTTCTAAACTTAATTGTCAATATAGAATGAAGATATTAATAACGATCTTCACCCTATGTAGTCCTCCTCCATCCTATAAAAAAGCCAAAGAATAGTGCATTTCTAAGACTCATCTTTGTTATCTTAAAATGACACAATAAACTACAGTATTTGATCACAGATATTAAATATTATTAATGATACATGTTTCTAAAAGGATTAAACTATAGTCTAAAATCTTCTAGATCAATAATTTGTATCAAAAAGCTTACCATTTGGGGGGTCTCGTCTTTTCTCTGTTAGAAAATAAATTAAAATAATATTATTAGATATATGCAATACAAAATCAACATAAGAAATTAATTTACCTAAACTGTCTTATTCCTAAATCAATGTATAAGTGGCTAAGAAAGGTTTCTCCGAGGAACTAACATCTGAATAAAATAAGAGAGGGAACAACATATTTAAAGGCCCTAAGGAGGGAACAGCATGAAGGAACATCATGAAGCTTGGACTAGAGTGAGCCAACAGAAGAGTAAAAGAGAAGTCAGAAGGAGACCCTGGACTGGATCATATAGGATCCCACAGCCCAGGGTAAGGAATATAGATTGTATTCTATATATGATAGGAAGCTCTTGTAGGGTTTTCAATAGGGCCAGTGAATAATCTAATCTATGTTTTTAAAAGTTAACTTTGGCTACTATGTGGAAAAGAGATCATAGGGGGCACTGAGTGGCAGCAGGGAGACTAGTGAGGGAGTTATAGTAGTCCAGGTGACAGATGATGGGGGCTTAGATTAGGGGGGCCACAGAGGTGATGAGGAATAGATCCAGGATATGTTTTTGAAGGCAGAGACAAGAGACTCACTAATAGGATTTATGAGAGATCATGGTGAGCCAGAGTGGAGCCTTTTACCAAATTGGGGAAGACGTGGGGAGGAGTAGCAACAGGTCTAACTGGGGTTAGGGAACATGGATCAACTGTTCTGCTCAGACATGTTAAGTCTGAAGGTTATTCTGAGGCCCAGTTGAAATAAACAAGTCTGAAGGTTGGGGGAGAGGTCAACAATGTAGATAAAACTTTGGGAGGCATCAGCATATGGACAGTTTTCAAAGCTATGTAACTCAATGAAAGCATAAGGGTAATGAGAATACTCAGAAATGTCTGATCACTAAGGCAGACCAAAATAATAATAAAAAGCTATAACAGATTAGGAAGTAGTAAAATCAGGAGAACTACCAATCCTTTGCACTCAGACTCTTACATGCCAAGTTTGATATCATTTTGGTTTTAAGAAATTCAAAAGTGGTTGAAGAATTTTAAACAAATGTAATTTCCACAGATTTTTAATACAAAACTGCCCAAAATTATAAGAGAAATAATCATAAATAATGATATGCTAAAGTAATTAGTTTGTAAACAGCCATAAACTAAAATTAATAGGATTTATCTGGGGGACAAGTTAAAAAATCTTGGCAATGGGAAATACAAATTTATTACTTCATCTGGTGGTCTGATGAAGTAACTTTCCGAAAGCAAGTCCTATCTATGTCAGTGAATGTCAATCTCCCATTTCCCAGGTGATGTTATCTCTGCAACCAGAGAGGAAATACTTCTTAAATTGATAACACAGAATTGGAAATATAATGAGATAAATATAAAGTTCAGAGCATAAGTTCTAAAAAGTAATTTACAAGTAAGACACTAACCTGGCTTGAGAGCCATTCATATGGAAAAAGGGAGGGTTTGGTTGAACAAAGAAGAATGGGAGCTACTGGTGTGAGGTATTTGCTAGAAACATTTGCAGAACAGTATTTAATCAAATCAAGAGGTACTTTAGAATGAACTAGCAAAGATACTTGTGGAGTACTGTGTTGAAATATGACCACTGTATGTGAAGCTGGATCACTTCTTCAAATCTGGACCATCTAAAGAAGACATAAAAATCTATGATATTCACGGTATACGGGATGATGCATCCATAAACTACATAATGTGAGGAGTAAGAAACTGAAACTAGTTAAACTAAAGAAGTAAAGGCATGAGAACATGACAGATGGCTTCCAATATTAAATGGCTACTGGGAGGAAAAGAAAATAGACTAATTCTTTGTTGCTCCAAAAATCAGACCCTACACATCTAAGTTAAAGACAGGCGAGGCTGGAGTCTGACTTAGCATGAAGCACTACCCAACGATCACTCAGCTGCATCCCTAATGTGATCTTTCTATTTCTGAAACACCATGCTTAAAAGTTTAGGAACTACATAAAACAAAATTCCTGTACCAGCTGAAAAACACCTTTAAGTGACCTTCCTATTTCAAAGTCCATTAGTCTATATTTCAGGAAACATTTTTTACTTGTTTTAATTTGGAAATATCATATATTTTGACTACAAGGAGCCCCAGAGAGCCCTGGCCTAGCACCTGACTATGTCACTGAAGTAGGGCGCTGAACCATAAATCATTCTATACCTTTAAATCCTTTCCTAGCATGGAATCAAGTAGTACATGTTCTTCGTCCCAAAAAGAAGAAACACAAAATAGGTCCCTAATAATTCTATTTACTCATTGTAATTGAGGTATAATAAGAAGGCAATTGTGAGGCAATAACTTAGTTCATTTCGTTTTCATTTTTATCTCACCTGCCTCTTGGAAACCCATTAAAATAACAATAAAGATGTACAAAATGGAATACATGGTTTTACATTCCTGTTTTCTGGATCCAATGTCTTATTTTTTCAAGGCTTAGTCCTTCCTAGTGGTAAAGCACATCCTGGAATACAGTGATCTTCAAAACTGTGGTGACATATACCCCCAGATGTACAGAAAAACTTTCCAAGAAGTATATGGCATGGCTAGTTTTAAGGGGATCTATTTGGTGATCTCAACTCCCATATGTTCTTTCTCCTAAAACTGACCTTAAGATGGTAATTTTAGAGAGGTTCACCTTTCCTAATCACCCTTCTCCCACCTGACAACAGAAAGGCCTAGTACACTGTTGTCAAATACTTCTTTATCAATAAATTTAAAATTCTATACTAGACTGCATCATTCTTTAATTATTTTATATGTATTATAGTCTCATGCATTAAACTTACTTCCTTATGGTTTTATAACAGACAACATTCGGGACAAAATAGAGACAAAACAATGTTTACAGATTTTGTTTGCAACTTTGCTTATTTGCTTCTAGGCTTGCCTAAAAAGTCTTTGTTCACAAAGTATTAAATATTCTAAGAATGTAAGTTAAGAACAATGCCATAAAAATGCAAGTTTAAGAGTCAGTATATACGGAATGTTACAAACAAAAAAGGTTATCAGAAAGAGTTCTTCAGTAAATCTGAAAAAATTAGTTCTTAATAAAAACACTTCTTGTAAGTAAGGATTAGTGTGTGTGTATATACATATATATATATATATATATATTTTTTTTTTTCTGTAAGGGTCCAGAGAATAAATATTTTAGGCTTTGTGTGCCAAACAGTCTTTGTTGTAACTACCCAACTGTTGTGACAAAAAAGCAGCCATCAGATGTATTATACAGACAAAATGTAAACCGATGAGCATAGCTGTATCTCACTAAAACTTTATTTATAAAAACAGGTGTGGGCCAGATCTGTCCTATAAGCCATAGTCTGCCAGCTTCTGTTTAAAAGAATTAAAAAAAAAAAAAAGTTTACCAGATTTCCTTTGTCGCCGGCCCAACAAGTCTGTAACTGCTTTTCGGAATTTTTTTGCTTCTTCTTCATTGGCAAAATTAAGAGCAACTTGACAAGTCTGAAATATTTTTATTAAAAATGGTAAACAACAAAAAATATGAATCTAGCTCTATTTAATGAAAAAGTTGATAACCAACAAAGTACACTTCTGAAGAAGGAAAGCTGAGTTTACTAGCAGACAAGAGCTTAGCTTAGTTTTAAATTTACCTAAATAACTTAAGAATACTAAAAGCATAGAGAAGGCAAAGTAAAAGACTACTATTAGAAAGGTTGCCTCTCATAGTGGACATTCAAATATTAAATGGGAATACTCCACCTTCAATAACAACAACAAAAACAGCAAACTGAATTTGATCTTTCAATAGAGCACTCTATAAAACAATTTGGATTTTAGAAAAGGCAAACACCGAAAAAGTTTATCAAATGCAGGTCAGCTCTATCTTTACTAGGTTATGTTTTTATTTTACAGCTTAATTGTAGGTATTATTTAAATCATAACCTTAATTCAGATAAATTATTAAAAATGTGGAAACACACTAACATGGATTGTGGCATTAATACACATTTTTATATATGTAAATATATTTATATTTTATTAAGAAAAACATGAAAAATAACAGCTAGAGAATAAAATACTTTTTGAAAAGATATATCATCTAATCTGACCTTTTTTTCTCATTATAGAAAACTTAGGAAATAAAAAGATGAAAATAAAGAAAATTAACATCACCTATAACCTGGTTACATATGGTGACCCTGTAAGCATATGGTATGGAAATTCTTCTAACATCTTCCTCAAGTATATGCAATAAATTTTTTGAATTCTATTTTCCCCCTACAAGCATTTATTGTACTTTAGCACTCTTCTAGGCCATGAACTATTTTTTCACAAAATAATTTGAATGGCAATATAACATTCAATATTTAAAAGATACCATGGATTAGTGGGCAATAAAGACTTCATTTTTATACATAAAAAAACTAAATCTCAGAAAGATTAACCTATCTGTCCAAAGACAAAGATGACGAAAAAAACAAATTTCTTTCCTACGTAGCAAATTCTACTTACAGTATTCTTTGGAATCTTTTTTTTTTTTCGGCCCTTTAAAATCTTAGCCATTTCTTCCTATTTAGCTATACTATCTATGAAGAAGCTTTTAAAAGTAAAATAATTCTTTTTACTTTATACAGTGTTTACACGGAAAGCTCATAAATGCTTTCCACAAATATAAAAACAATTACATTAAATGGGGCAATAAAAAAAAATATGACTTACATCTCCAGCAAAGGTATGAAAATATCCTCTAGGACTATTATATACAAAGTTATTGTATAGCTCTTGTTCCCACAATAGTTTCCCATCCTAGAAAAAAGTTAAAATTAAGAGTTACCAAAAAGACAGTCTCTAGGAATAAAATAAAATAAATGACTCATATTCAGGGAATTGTTTATATTAACAATAGCTTTTACATGCACAGAAAACACATGTGTATAAAACATAAATAACATATAATTTAATCAGTAATTTCTTAATAACGAAAGAGTAAATTCTGGATTTTTGTTTCATAAAAACTATGTATCAAATGAGTTTAATTCAGTATGATAAGACACAATCTCATTAGCCTTGTATTCCCAAACACAGTTACTCAAATACAAAACTAGAACAATTACTAGATCATCAGTGTTAGAAGGACTAGACTACTGTTGTACTGATTATCAATGCATAGTTCCAACAGCAATAGACTGTGTGCTATCAAATATTACAGGAACATTTCACGCTCTTTTCCTCAATTCTGTAGATTCTGGGAGGGTCAAATTTACCTTCTCGGTACTGTTCGTGAACAATTTTCGAATTCCTAACTTTTACACAGTGGCCCTCTAATTAAATACTGGTAAAAAGGAGTTAGTGTCAATCATGTGCAGAAAGAGACTGATGATTAAAGTGCACCAAGGTTAAAGTATGGTTAAGAGAACCATGGATGACTGGACTGTCACATCTATGGCTGCAGTAGAAGAAATACAATTAACCTAATACCAAAAGGTGGCTAACTGCAAGTATTCAGCAGTGGTTACCTATAATTAGAAATAAGTGGTTAGAGAAATGTAACTATTGTCCTATTTCAAAAGCAAAGTTCTACCTACACCATGATTTAGAAAAACTGTATACACATATAATGCAATTCCTTTCTTCTCAGTGGAGTTATATGTGCACTTGATTTCTAAACAGTGCTTCTCACCTGTGATGAGAAATATGTCAAAAAAAAAAAAACCCAAAAAACAAAACAAAACAAAACAAAACAAAACCCAACAAACCTAACTAGTTTCTTTCAAACTCTGCATGTGTACCCTATCCTCTAGGATCATTGCCATAGTAAGCCCCTGCTAACAGGAGTATGCCACATCTCTCAGCTGTCTGGCAGTATGGAGAAGTGGATGTTAAGCACAAAGTTACAAAGTACAGTAACTTAAGTTTTATTTAATCTCAGGGAAACACTTTGCAATAGACCCAGATGGTTCTCCCATTTTACAAATAAATAAGCCAAGGCCCAGAGAAGTAAAACAGTTTGACTACAATCTATCTATCCTTAAGTATCATCCAGGAGAGTTCAAAGTCAGGTTTTTTGGGTAATTATTCCATTATACTTATTGCCACATATAAATATTACAAAAGCCTACTGACAGAAAAGGTTTTTTAAAAAATTTACTAATTTGTTAGAGAGAGCGAGGCAGGCAGAGGGAGAAGCAGGCTCCCCGCTGAGCAAGGAACCTGATATGGGACTTGATCCCATGACCTGAGCCGAAGGCAGATGCTTAACCAACTAAGCCATCCAGGCATCCCCTACAGAAAAGGTTTTAAAAGATAAATGGAGACTTCATCTCTGCACAAAGGTAATTACTTCCATGGTAACTCTAAGAGGGTGAATACCTGAGAATGGGCATCCAATCTAGGACAACATGGATTTGTGTTTGAATGTGAGAAGTACAAAGCTGTGAAAATCTGAACATACCTATGTTGAGAAACAACATAAGGAAATATAGGTAGCAAATACATTATTATAGATATTGTATCATGCTTTGAACATAGACTGAAGTAACTAACAGTACATACTAAACTAAAATATATTTTATAGTTCCCTGAAAGGACTATATATGCTACTCTGCAATGGACAAAATGGAATAAAAGCGTATCATTAGAAAAAGAAAGACTATAGGAAAAGCCCAAGATGTAAAGATATTAAAAACAAAAACAAAAAAAATCCTTTAATGTGTGGTGGCTGTGGAAAGATAAAATAGTGAACTATTCATGTTCTGGCTTACAACGTATTCCTGTTTGGTTGCAATGCCCATGATTCATTATCTAAAACCAAGCTTCACTCTTCTAATATTAAGTATAATTTAAACAATACATACAGGCTGAACAAAAATTATATAACAATATATACAAATATATATATGAAAATTACAACTGAGGTTAAAAAACCTATTCACCTAAAGTTTAAAGTGGAAGCAAAACAAAACTCACCTTAATATCAAATATTCTTAAAAAATAAGATCTCTGTGGATTGTCCTTAACAAGACAAGCGACACCGCTGCACTTCTTTGACCACATACAGTTACGATCTGCTGCATATAACTGTACCACTGCTGAAGACATAGTCTGGAAAATATAAAATTTATAGCCATTTGGTTCAAAATAACATTCAGATGACCACAGCCCCTGCTGACATCTTCACTGCAAACTCATGAGAGACATCCAACCAGAACCACCCAGCTATGTAGCTCCTGATTTCTTGTCCCACAGAAACAAGGAAATAATAAACATCTATTGTTACTTTCAGCCATTATTTTCTGAATTTCTTATGTAGTAGTAACACAATAACCGCACTAAAAATAACTATGGAAAGCGAACATTTACTGATGCTCAGAATGCGTCAAAAATCGTGTTAAGCACTTTAAATACAACTCCATTTAACCTTATTACTATTATAATCTCATTTTATGCTTGTAAAACCCAAGGTTAAAGGGATAAATAATTTGCCCCAAATCACACAGCAAAGCGGCAGAGTTCCAATCCAGGCAATTTGTGACTTCAGATCCTATATTCTTACTCCTTGTAATATATAGTAGTCCCCCTTTATCCATGGGGCATACATGCCCAGACCCTCCAATGGATGCCTGAAACTGCAGATAGTACAAATTCCATATAGGCTATGTTTTTTCTTAAATGTCTAAGATGAAGTTTAATTTATAAATTAGGCACAGCAAGAGATTAAAAACAACGAAAAGTAAAATAGAACTATTATAACTATTGTAATAAAAGTTATGTGAATGTGGGATCTCTCTCAAAATATCTTAGTGTACCATACTCATCCTTGTGACGATGTGAGATGAGAAAATGCCTATGCGAGCAGATGAAGTGAGGTGAATGGCATAGGCATTATGACGTAGCAGTAGGATACTACTGACCTTCTGACAATATGTCAGAAGGAGGATCATCTGCTTCCAAACCGCAGTTGACTGACCATGGGTAACGGAAACTGGGGAGAACAAAATCATGGATAAGGGAGGACTACTATACCATTTTCTAATACAGTGAATGTTTAAGTAATGAAGTAGTAGTGTTAGTAAAGGCTGACTGTCCTTATAGCCAGTAACTACTTTAGTATGGTACTAAATCAAACTTGAAAGCAAGATTTGAAGGTACTAATTATAGTGCTGGACGCTTTGAACATATCATCATCCTGGAAGATAGATTCTAATATCACCTTTTTTATATTTTTTAAAGATTTTATTTGACAGAGAGAGGCAAGCAAGAGGAGCGGCAGGCAGAGGGAGAGGGAGAAGCAGGCACCCCACTCAGTAGGGAGCCCAGTGCGGCCTTGATCCCAGGACCCCGGGATTATGACCTGAGCTGAAGGCAGACACTTAACCAACTGAGCCCCTCTAATATCACCTTTTTTAAAGATGGCAAAACTGAGGGAAAAAAGATATTAAGTGACTTGCACATGGCCATGCTTGAAAGCTATACTTGAGAGCTATGCTGAAGATATGAAGAATTATTTGAGTTATTATTGTACTAATTTTCCCAAGGATATGCCTAATAATTAGTACACTTTTAGATGTGTAAGAGAAGAGCTAATAGTTACACACAAGGAACATAGCACATTAAGTTTTACCATGTTGCCACCTCCCTCATGACCGCATCATGAAATAATGGAAACGTTAGTTTAATTCTAAATAAAAGTTTTTTTTTTATATTATAATCTCAGATGTAACTATTCGATTTTAGTTTCTGAAAGAGTGATACACAGCACTTACAAATCCTCTGAAAATAATAATCATGTTTTCTGGTCTAAATCTAGTAATTCACTCCAAAACCGGAAATCAAGGAAATAATTTAAAATACAACAAAAATTTATTATTTGTTATATAAATATGAAACAAAATATCTATATAAATAAATACATTAGTTATGGTTTTTTAAATAAAAGGAATTTAAAAAACCAGAAGTGACGGATGATTTAAGTAAGAACAGTACATCAGTTCAATGAATACTGGGCATTGTTAAAAAAAACAGACTACATTAAGATTTAGAGATAAAGCTGTTTTAGGTTACTTAACTATGGCTGGGGAATGCCCTCCTTTTATAAGAGAATTCCAAAGAGCTAATATATATATACAGGTCTTTTATAATAATAAAGTAAAAAATGTAAGATCAGTGTACTTTTGGGGACCAAAATTGTATAAAGACTTTCATAAGTAACACTACGTCATGTTATGTTTTTAACTTTTGTAGACCAGACTCATCTTTTTCTTTTTTTTTTTTAAAGATTTTATTTATTTATTTGACAGACATAGAGACAGCCAGAGAGAAAGGAACAGAAGTAGGGGGAATGGGAGAGAGGAAGCAGGCTTCCAGCAGATCAGGGAGCCTGATGCAGGGCTTGATCCCAGGACCCTGGGATCATGCTGAGCCGAAGGCAGATGCTTAATGACTGAGCCACCCAGGCACCCCTCATCTTTGAATTTCAGAGTCATGAATAGGACACAAAGCAGCAGGAAAATTTCCACAAGAGCCGTTAAAAAAAATTATGAAATCGCTTAGAAACATAAAAAATGTATATACTAGAATATTGGGCTTAAAAAAGGACACTGAAGAATGTTCAGTATGACTTTGGCCTGCTCAAAACATACTTTGCTCTTCTGCAATTATAATACATATCATCATCTGCTTGGGTTCCCTGACCTCAAACTCCTAACACTAAAAACTTTAAGAAAAAGGATTTTGCATATATTATCTAAAAGTATCAAAGACCAGGCTGAAGGATTCAAAATCAGATGAATAAATTTATTTTCTAAGTCAAATTCATATAAATTACAGCTCTTTTAGTATGATGCTGTCAAAATGCATTCATTTCTAAAAAGAAAAACAACTAGGAAAGTAGATACCAAGAAAAAAAACCCTCTAAAAAGTCCTTTTAGGGGCATCTGGGTGGCTCAGTCGGTTGGGCGTCCAACTCTTGATTTCAGCTCAGGTCATGATCTCAGGGATCATCAGACAGAGCCCACCGTCTGCTCCCCACTCTGTAGGGAGTCCACTGGTATCCCTCTCCCCCTTCCCCACCTCAGGCAGGAACGCAAGCACACGCTCTCTCTCAAATAAATAAATAAATAAATAAATCTTCAAAAAAAAATCATTTACTTTTTTTTTTTAAACCAAAAAACAAGAAGTAACAGCTTGTGAAGAAAACAATGTATTATCAAATAGAGTGAAATTCCATTATGGAAATTCTCTTGCCAAATGACCAAATATAACGTAAAACACTGAATGTATATGTGAACTTAAAAAAAAACCAAAAAATTAAAATCTACATTTAAACATTTATATAAATTTAAAACAAATTCTTAAAACATCTGCTTAAGAAATAAAGACCCGTGAAACAGTTCAATAACATTCCACATAAAAATGGCTGGCACTATAAACCTTATAAAACAATTTATAAAATTTTAATACTGAAGAAACCACCTAATCATAACCTATTTTCAGTAACTGGATTTTCAAAATTTTGCTACAATCGTATTATCAGTCTGAGAATGCCTCTTTCACTTCCTTTTATCTTAAACTTGCTAAGTCTGAAAAGTATATAAAGCCCTTTCTGATTACTCCAGAAAAATTATAGTGAATGCAAGAATAGCTTATACGCTTAAAGTTTAATATATAAATGCTAGAAATATAAAAAAACAGTGACTGTCCCTTAAGCTCTAGATTGACAGTGGCTTAATTAAGTTTTTAAAAACATTCTTTCCATTCCTTTAAAGTAATTACGGCTAATCAACTCCATTACTTCTTGTCTTTCATAACTGAGAAGGTATTATTAAAAAACAACGTACGGACAAGTGCTTAGGAAAGGAAATCTATTAGCCCAATAATGTTAGGGTTAAAATTTGTTAATTAAAGGGAAAAAGTACTGTATCAACTTCTGTAGAAATAGCACCTGTCCTATCTTACGCATTCCTGGTATTTCAGTACTAAATTACTGCCATAGCATATTCATCATCAGAACTTTGTCAAGGGCGAAAATAAGATAAAGGATGAATTCTGGGATGTGACTCCCTCCCACTGTCCTTCGATAGGGCATTTTTACCTCTCAGGCTTATTACTCTGCACTGTCAGGAATGATTTCCCTGATTCCCTATGTTCAATGACTCTGCTTTTTTTGTATCTCTAGAGTACCTTTTTGAATACCTTGTGTAAATCTTATTACATCACAGATTTAATTCTAAAACAGAATAATTTTCTGTATTGATTTATTACCCATTAAGTAGACTCTAATTCCCTTAAGCACCTAAACAGTTTCTGTACCATAAGTATAGAAAATATAATTTCTAGACTATACTTTCACTTCACCTACACTTTGGTCCAAGTAAGCATACATTTGCTAAATTAAAAATTACATATTCTGATTTTGGTAATACTATGATAATGCCCTTGATTTTAGGATTCACATCTTGGGGACGTCTGGGTGGCCCAGTTGAGTTGGTTTCAGCTTAGGTCCTGATCTCAGGATTGTGAGACGGAGCATGGCAGAGCCTGGCATCAGGCGCTATGCTCAATGGGGAGTCCACTAAAGTTTCTCTCTCCCCCTCCCTCTGCCCCTCCCCTCTGCTCACTCACATACACTCTTTCTCTCTCACACATAAATAAATAAATTTTTTAAAGGATATGCATCTCAAAGTATTATAAAGGGGCATTATATTGGCAAGTTACTCTCAAGTGATTCTGAAAATAATAATATGTATGTGTATATAAATAGAAGAAACCCTGGTAAACTGTTATAAATGCTTGACAAATCTGCATGAAAGATATGCAAAAATTATTTGTACTATATTTGTAACTTTTCTGTAAGTATGAAATTATTTTGAAATTAAAAAATTTTAAAGCCCAAATGATTCATAAAGTGTAAGACTCTCAGCCTCCTTCCACAGCCATGACAGTCTTGGGAAGGTGGTTCTCTTCTCAGAGCCACTGCTACCTGTCCATATATAAAGCACCACCCACACTGACCCAAAACTAAGAAAACTACCACTTCTTCAAATTCCTTCTATACTGACGCCAACTTTGTTAAAAGAAACTTCATCCGAAGATTTAAATCACAAATATCCGCCATTTCTATAGTTTAAATTCTTTTCACATTATCAGAACAACCACGTTATTTAACAGGTCAGAATAAGAATTTTAGATCAGGAAAATAGATGTTTCTTTTATTGTAGAATCAGCTAATGACAGGGAAAAAACTAGAAGATACTAGGTCTTATAGATTCTTGCTTGACAACCAACTGCCTACAAGTACTAAGGGGACTTAATAGTGAATAACTGTCTACAACTATTATTATTTTAATAATCCAAAAAATACACAATGTTGTTACAGGAAATAATTTTTAAAGATACATACATTCAATTAATATCCAAAATAAATTGAGTGTGGAAAAATATCACATGATTGAATAAATAAGTCTTTTCTATGGTCACAATGGCCTAGATTAATAGTCAAAACACTCCAGCTTTTATGTGTGTGTGTGTGTGTGTGTGTGTGTGTGTGTGTGTGTATACCCAAGGTCCTAAAAACTAATCCAGGAAAAGCCATCCTAGGTTTTCTTACTACATAAAGCTATTTTAAATACTCTGATGATATATTCATGTGAAATGTCCCATTAGTATCATGAATATAAAATTTTAATATAAAGCATAAAAGAAATTACAAAAGTAAAGAAAAATAATTTTGCTATACGTCAATTAAAAATTAAAAATTATTTAAACAAGGAATCTGGTTGAATTCTCATAATTACTTTATGCAGTGATCTCAAGGAGCCGTTTTTGAAATAATTAAAGTATAAAAACACCTCAGTTACATGGCCACCTAAAAATCCCAATACAGAAACCAGCAATTTAAAAAACAGAAGCAAGAGTCCTGACTGGTGAGTATCAGTGAAAATTATCCAGGAAAAGAAAACACAAATAACTTACTCTGGAAAAGAGAGATTTTATCACCTGGTAATTCCCACAATGTGAACCAGAAAAAGAAGAAAAAACAACAGAAAAAGGTAGAGATTAAAAAATACATCAAAGACAGAAGACTCCACAAGAAACAGTAATTTTTTAAAAAGTGAAGTTGGAGGACTAGAAGAGGAAGAAGACTAAAGTGGTAACAGAATCCCAATAATGAAAAAAAGTGGAGCCACGTGAGAACAGCTGCTGTCCTACGGATCAAGCAGAAACAGTCTTTTAGGCCTTAGCAGCTGTCTAAGAAAACAACCATGTTAGGCATACTCATTTACCAAGTGTTTACTGAGTACCTACTGCGTACATGGAACTGTGATAGAGGTGGGTGGGAATGAAAGTGAGGTCGAGTAAAAAATTTATTACACAGGCATGGTCCTCATGAAATGTGTTCTAATGGGCACACAGACATTAGTAACTATTACAAATGCTATAAGCTAAAATTCAGTATGCAGGAAAAATGTAAAACCTACCCAGCATGGGAAGCCTTCCCCAAAAGTGACAATTTACCTGAAGGATGAAACTGAATGAGTCAGGTGAGCAAAGGGGTAAAGGGAAGAGGAGAGGAAACAGCATTCTATGCAGACATATCAACAAACACCTTACCATGGGAAAGTGCTAAGGGAGTTTGGGGAGCTGAGAAAGAGCACAGTGGCATGGAATGAAGTTACAGACTTCTTATTAAAGTAACATCAAAAAATAGCTCACCTCTGTGGTTTAGAGAGAGAAACAGCCACGTGTAGTTTAGAAACCTTGTCTGGAGATGTGGTACAGTGGTTTATCGTTCTATAATGGCTTTTGATGCCTCTTAGTATCCCAGTTCTGGTACACTCTCCTCCCCCACTGACCCTGGGTTTGTTCGTATCACTTACTTTGACTAACAGAACCTCTGCAAATGTGAAGCTTGAAAAATACTTGTACAATGTGGCTTGCCCTCTGCTGCCCTAAAATCTTGGGGTGAAAAGTATGTGGAGAGCAAGGCCCCCATCATATTACTTGACTTTGCTAAGCCCAGTTCCCATTAGACCTGCCAGCTGAATGCCATTGCATGAGTGAGTAGAGGTGACAAAGTAGCCACCCCACCAAGCCACAGAATCATTAAAAAAAAAAAAAAAAAAAATCAATACTGCTTTAAGTCACAACATTTTTAGGTGGTTTGTTTGCAGCAATACGTAGGAGATTATTTTTTAATATAATAATAACCTATAATAGATGGTGCAAGCTCCTTCCTCCCATTCATTTGTATTGAATATGTGTTTAAAATTACCAGTAAAGTCACCAAAATTTTTTATATACAAACCATAAAAGTTCTAGATCTCACTCTATCAATGCATTTTCTTTTCTAGAATCATTTTTAAAATATATTTTATATCCAAAAGCCTTACTAAAAAATATGTACTGAACAAGAGACTAGGCTCGCTCACTAAACCACTCGTAGCCACACATCAATCTCATATGTTGCCTGTGATTTAAATTCATACATCAAAAAATTATAAATTATGTGGCAAAGACCTTTACCATTACTACAATCAAAATTATAGATGCTAAAACCACAAATGGCAAGGTTTACTGTACTCTTAATTTTCTACTTGAAGGATAACCATATATAGATAAAGGTGAGAGTGATACTGATCTCATTACAGACTGGGTTATGTTTGCGAATAGATGAGGACACTGTGTTAAAAGGGCAGCAAACAGGTGTTGGCTTGCTCTCCTCTGCCTCACCCATCCCTGCAGGGTAAGTGGACCTGCTTAAAGGAGTTTTTCTTCCTTTCTTTTCTGTCTCCTCTTCCCTTTGTCTGCTTCTCTCTCACAAGGTCAGTAAAACCTATGGTAAAACCTAAAGTGTGGGTTTCAATTTTCAGGGAATGAAGATGGAGGTGGGAAGTAGGTTCCCTAGGGTTACCACCTTAGCTGATCAAAGGTTAACATTTACCAGCTGAGACCCAAGCCCTGGTAACAATATATGTGTGAGTGTATAAAATATATTATAAAATTATAAAATATATAAAGCATATTGTTTCATAAAACATATAATATATATTACATATTTATAAAATGGTACGAATATTTTATGTGTATAAAACATAAGTATATTATAGATTTTTATTATAAAATATACACATTTATTTATTATAAAAAATACAGATTTTATTCTGCTACCACTTTTGTGTGCAAATAACAGTTTGGGAAGAGAAGATGGAAAGGTAGGTACTTTGATCACTAATGGGATTTCAGTATTCCTGAACCCAATACCATTTCACCATAAATTTATCCAGAGTATAATCCAATTCCCTCATTTTACAGAAGAGGTCAGTTTACTTGCCAAAGGTCATCTTGGTCAGCTCTGGACAAATTTCACAATCAGATGCTCATTTTATATTTACCATACACTACTCATTGATTCATCTCAGTTCCTAATTTGTTATATTTTTGCCCTATCCTATTTAAATGATTCTCAAAGAACTATATATCCTTAATATAATTTTATTCCTCTACTGATCCCATTTGGTTTACCTTATTTTGGGGGAGTAGAGGGGGAGGTTAGTGGTGGTAGAAAACAGAGGATTGCTATTGCATGAGAAGAAAGGATCTTTATGAAAAGAAAACTTCAAACAGATGTAAGTTATATATATATATCTTATGTACATATGTATATGTCCCAGGGACATAGGTAGATTTACCATGAAGTCAATCAGTTTAAGTGTCAGGGTCATTTACTTGGAAGAGCCCCTTACAAGGTTTGGCTTGTTCTCCTTTGGGGAGCACATGAGGTAGCAGCAACCCCAGCCTCATGCTAAGGACTCCTCTCTAGCTATCCTTGAAGGTGATCCTGGTACTTCCATCAAGAATATACTATCTCAACATCTGCCCAGCCCCAGCAAATAACCTGTCCCCTCTTGGACCACAAAATGCATCCAGACCCAATCTTTAACCCCAAGGAAAAGGTCTGAATGAGTACTGTCTAGCTGCCTGCTGGGGTGGTATACTAAGCCCAAACTTCACGAATATTTCTGGGGATGGTGGAGTGGGCCAGCCAACTAAGATCAAAGTGCTGGAGTTTTCCCCAGGCAAGAAGCACCCTCTAAAAAAACTGAAGGAAATTAGATGTATTATTACCATTAACTGGTTTCAGGAAATTTTTTTCAGCTTCACAACTATCAACATTTTGATCAAACATACTAGAGCAGGAGTCTTTTTCTGTAAAGTGCCAAGAGTTAATATTTAGGCTTTGTGGGCTATTTGGTCTCTTTTACCTCTGCCGCTGTGTGTGTGCAAAAGCAGCCATAGATAATTTAGAGATGCATATGTTCCAATAAAACTTCATTTACAAACACAAGCAGGCTGGATTTAGTATGCAGGCTATAGTTTGCAAGCTATATGTAAGAGGAAAGGTTCTCTCTAGAAAAAAATACAAGATTGTTGTCATGTGAAGAGGTGTTCAATGATTATGTAGCCAAAGTAGATAGGAAAAAAGTATCTAGAAGGTGTATCAGTCAGTTATTAATAACAGAAATAAGTTATAATAAGCAATAAGCTATTGTTCTGGATTTTGTGATGCTTATGGTATCTTTTTTTGTTGTGATCTTTTCTCATACTAAATAACCATTCATTTTTATATTTAATTTTGGATTCTTTTTTTGAAGAGAGTCCCTCCAAACTGTCTATGTTTCAGGCCACAAAACCTGGATCAGCCTTACTTGGGTTAAGAAAATGATGCATCAATGGCAGCAACAGGACTCTGTATCTGAAAAAAAATGAATTATCTAAGTCAATATATTCCTTTTGCCTAACTAAATTTAATGTAGTAACTTTTTAACATACAATGACCTTACCCACATAAGAAAACTGTGGCCAAGCAACTTCAAAAAACCACTCAAAAAACGTGTGAAAGGCCAATGGGTATGTGTGTGTGGATGTGGATGGGTTGCAAGTCTTTTATAGTCGATCTTCTACCCAAAGTAAAAATCCTTCACATAACATTCTATTAAGATGATTAAATAACGTGTGCTTGAATCTTGCTGTAATGGAGAGTTCACAACTTGAGGGGAAAAAACTCTTACTGTTGAGCAACTCAGAAAATTAATACTGAATCTAAACCGGTTTTCCTGGCAATTCCCAATCATAGGTATTTAATTTTTAATCATTCATTTAACTAACTGTTGAATACTTGTTATGTGATAGGCACAGGGCTAATTACTGTAGCTATGATGCTACAAAACTGGAGATGTAAACTGTTCCCCACTAACTGCAGCATACTTATATCTGTGTAATGGTAATAACATTTTCACTTCCATGATGTGTCCCCAACAACCCAACTTCTCAGGTCATCTCTTTTTCAGCAAGAATTTGTTTTGATTATTCTTCTTTCTGACCTGATCTATGGATTCCTTATCAGTCTGGTAAAATGAAATAGATAATATTTACATGTGTTCTAAACAGTGCAGAACATTAGCAAAATGATGGAGGAAATAATTTGCTCCCCATCGCAAAAAGAAATGCATGCGCAGCTTCATTCTCCTCTATCACAGGGTATACAGAAGACACATGGGACCGTCTCCCTCTAAACCGTTATCTGCTTTCACCTCCTGATCTTCGATTTCAAGTCTGTGCTCTCAAAAATAAAACACCCTCTCTCACCCTCCTTTTACCCGGCTAATTCTGCTTACCTTTCAAACTTCAGTTCAGATGTCATCGATCATATCCCTTCCCTGACTTCCTCAAAAAGTGTTACAACTTAACCGACTGTTAACATCCCATTATTTATGAGAATAAGCAACATTAGCTTGCCTAACAAGACACTTTAGTTAGCTTCAGTCATCAAAACTCAGAAGGAGGAAGCAGTTTTTCTTTTCACTGGGTCTTACCAAGAAGATTCTCTTCAAAAGTCAGTGGACTGGTTAGGAATTAGGTCCTCTCAAACTACACCAATGGTCAGGTTAAACATTTTTTAGTGGACAGGAAATGCTAAAGATTATAATAAAATGAAATATAGAATTAAAAAGTCTGTAAGAAGCAAACATGGTGAGAAACTTAAAAGTTCATTAAAAAAACCACAGGGAACATAGTCAATAATACTGTAATAATGTTGTATGGTGACAGATGGCAACTACACTTTTGGTGGTGAGCGTATGCTGTACACCTAAAACTAATAAGATTGTATGTCAACTATATTTCAACATAAATAAATAAATAACTACTTGGAATAGGAAAAATTATGATCTCTGATGTGGACAGTACAAGAGTTTTCCCATTAGTACACATAGGTACTACTACTACTAATTCTCTGAAAGGAAGCCCAGTTGATCTGCCATAAATCCTTTGCAAGAGAGCCCACATACTCAGAAAATATAGGGAAGCATTACTCAAATGATCTTGCTTATGCAAAACAGTAACAGATCTACAAAATACTGAGATAAAAGTATCTAATAATTAGCAGGGATGCTAAATATTACATAAACAAAGATAATATAACATACAGAGTGAAAGAAAAGCTATAACTGACTGGCAATAACCCTAAAAAAAGTTAAGTCTTAACCACAGACAAAATGAATAAATTCATGATGCAGCATGATATGACAATTTGCATCTTATAATAATGATATATTTCCTTTGGAGCAAGGAAACATAGCATAGTAAAATATATGGTACCCAAACTGTTCACATAGATGACCTAGTTTATCATACAGAAGTTAAAATAGGTTTAGTAATGTGTTTGGTCTATTTTACTAAACCACACTAAAAGAGTAACACATTTTAGAAAGCCTTCCATCAAAATCACTGGAATACTTCAAATCTTATATTTGTTAATTCAGATCTTCAGAACCTTAATATTATCCAAAATCATTCAGGCAACTGGAATTTTCTAAGTCACCAAGAAAAATAACCACTCAACTCATTAAATTCAACTATACAATGAGATACTATAGAGCTGCTTAAAAAAAAAGAGAATGAAGAGGCCCTAAGTAATGATAAAAATTCTCAAGATACATTGTTATGTGAGAAAAAAGCAAACTGTAAAATGAAAGGTATAGTATGTTAACATTTGTGCACAACACCAGCAGCAAGAATCAGTCTTTGCCTCAGTATGCATAAAACTGGAAAGGGACACAGTTGCTGTTTTGTGTATGTACAGGTGTTATGTCAGGGAAGAAAGGACTAGGCAAATGCAAGATAGGATGGAGAAGAAACTTCTCACTTTCATACATTTTGATTTTAAACCAGGTGACTCTTAGCTTTTCAAAAAACTAAATATTGATTTGAAAATACACAGAAGAAAGAAAAAGACCTATTCAAGTCATATCATGGTATAAGTCTGGAGGAAAAAAGATCTTTGTGAACTGTAACTCAGGAAGAATTTCTAGTAGCTTTTAAAAAGCCTTCCCCTTAAAAATTAAAAGTGAACACTGCTGAAAATAACATACTATACTAACATAACATACTATAGTATCTGAAGGCATAAAGTAATAAAAAAGCAAACTTTGGCTACTATAAAGAGATAGCCTATGACTGTAATGAAGGCCAAAGTCTATGATTTCTTTCACAAACCTTCCCTCTGAGTCTTCTGAACTCTTAAACATGATTAATCAATACAAGCAAGTTTAAATAAAATTCATTTGGCTTTCTCTTCCCTATTTGTTATTCTATATGCAGCAACCCATAATTATCCAAGCTTTTATAGTCACAAGGATATGTGTACATATTCTATATACATACATACATGTATGTACACATAATAGATATATATGCACATTTCTTTTGTACACATTATATATTATATACATACACACATTTAATTTGCTTCACTTTCGTATGTACCATCAAGATGGGGAAAAGACATGCAAAGAGAAGGTTAATCTGAGAGTAAACCGAAGACAGTTTAAATTCAACATACAACCTAAGGACTTTAAATTCAACATTTGAGACTCTCTCATACATTATGTATAAGACTTAGAAAAGAAAAAAAAGGAAAGGCAAAAACCTTCCTAAAGTTGTTTTTAAGAATTATACTTTATGGTAACTAGACTTCTTATGGTGATCCCTTTGCAATGTATATAAATATTAAATCACTATGCTGTACCCTGAAACTAATATATTTCAATTATTCTTCAATTAAAAAATTTATATTTTATAGGGGCGCCTGGGTAGCGCAGTCGTTAAAAGTGTCTGCCTTCGGCTCAGGGCGTGATCCCAGCGTTCCGGGATCGAGTCCCACATCGGGCTCCTCCGCTAGGAGCCTGCTTCTTCCTCTCTCACTCGCCTGCTGTGTTCCCTCTCTCGCTGGCTGTCTCTCTGTCACATAAATAAATAAAATCTTTAAAAAAAAAAAAAATTTATATTTTATGAACAATTTCAGACTTAAAATCATAATGCAAAACATTAATAATAATCTAGTCAATAATTTGAAAAATCATTTATTTAATAAACTAGGTTTTACATACTTCCTCAGAAAGCTCAATATTGTTAGTTTCAAAAGGCACTTTTTACTCAAAATGCATGAACTAATATTTCTAACTCCAGTTACCATTACTGAAACTGAATGAACATTCCTAACTAGATGTTTAAGTGCAACTACCACAAAGGAGTAGGAAGCAGACTATATTAAAAGAAAAGGAAGATCATGTTATGTTTTTTTTTTTTTTTAAACATCTTTACTATTAATAAACCACAAACTTGGGGGGCAGGGGAAAATGTTAGGATTTTATATAATAAAATTCTACTCTCTAATATTACACTAAGTGCTGCTATAAAGGCAAAACAACAAGCTAATGATTTTCTCTCTAAATGGAATGGGTGGCCTGGATCCCATGTAAATATTTAATAACTTGAATGTTTTATTTTTTTTAATGCTTAAATTATTTGGGAACTAATTAACTTTGAGCCAAAGAAATGTTACACAATGTTATTGTCCTCTCCAGGTGAGTGCCTTATCTGGGTGGCTAGGCAGGAGGTGGAAGGATGCTATTTGGTTTTAGATACCTTTCTGCTCTTTGGAGCTACACTAATAAAGAGGTCAATAGCCACAAGTAGCTATTTAAAGTTGAAAATTCAGGTCCTTGGTCATACTAGCCACATTTCAAATGCTCAAAAGCCAAGGGTAACCACTTATTAAATGGACAGAATGTCCATTAAAAGTTTCATTGGACAGTACTGCTCTGGAAAATCTTAGGGAAGAGGTTTTATATAAATACTTTCTTAGACTAAGACATGGAATTTATAAGGTCAAGGGTAGAACAGAGTTGGTATCATTAAACAAGGAACATTCATAATAAAAAGAATTAATAAAATCTTATTCATGAAAATGTCTGGCTAACTTGGAGACAAAGTTTGAATAGGGTATTAAATTCAATTTAACAGATATTTATTATATGCTGAGAATAGAAAGACAATTAAGGGCTGGTCTCTGTCTTTGATGAGTTAATAACCTAGTTAGGGAAATATGTTTTAAAAAATAACAAAGTATGCTACCAAATAAAAACGTACCACATGAAATGTACCCAAATGAAAGCAGAAAAAACCTGCTCTGGGAAGGCTGAGAAGCAAACCCTGAATTCTCACTGGGGACAAGGTGAGGGCAGAGAATCAGAGACATCTAGGGAAGAATAATGTGAGGACTAAAGCACACACTCTGGGATAGATCACACCATTTACTTGCTAAGTGATTTTAGGTGATTATGCACTTCACTTCCCTATCCATTTCCTGATCTGCAAAATGGGGATAATATTACTAACTTCATTTTGTGTTATAAGGTAAATTAGTTAATACATGTGAGATGCTCAGAACAATTTCTTCATCATAGGGTGATTAAAATTAAATAAAATAATAACACAGAAAGTACTTAGAAAATTGGAGGTCATTCATTGTATGTACTTACTGAATGTTAATTATTATGACACTGCTATTATCAGATTATCAGTTGCTACATTTCTAATCAGATCATTTCAAAGCTCTACTACTAGCTTACAGAAACTAGTAATCAGAGGACTAACATTTCCTGTTTTCAGCAAGTTGGTCAGTTAAAATAAGGAGAACCAGAAAGAACCCTAAGCTTGCAAAAAGATGAAAGACACCCTTACACCTTTATGGCCTGCAAATCTAGGATCAGAATTTAACTACAAAAGCACCTCAGTTACAGTAAATATTTTTTTAAGATTTTATTTATTTATTTGAGAGAGAGAGCAAGAGAGCCCAGAGCTGGGGGAGGAGCAGAGGGAGAGGGACAAACAGACTCCACCCTGAGCGCAGAGCCCAACACAGGGTCCGAACCCAGGACCCTGAAATCACGACCTGAGCCAAAATCAAGAGTCTGACACCCAACCGACTGAGCCACCCAGGCATCCCCAGTTCAAGGATGGCACCTAAAGAAGGTTTAGGTCAGTGACACACTAAATAAATAATCGTGTACTACATCTCAACAAAAATTTCACTAACTTTTACACACATGGTAAAACTACCTTAAGCAGGGACTGCCTGTCCCTCACCCCTAATACTTCGGATGTTAGAAACCCACTGCCTCTCTCCAGGGACAAGCACCTGTGCTGAAGCTCAAGACAGATTCTCCCCCAAAAATTGAGAATTCCAAACTGAATCACAGGACTAAGGGTTGAGGGAGGAGATGACTGGAATTGAGAGAAGTTCCACCAACTCCTGCTATTGTTCCACCAGCCTCTTGATGTTCCTGAAATTTGTTCAATTCTGTTCCCGATTCCAAGGGATCCTCTGATAGTCAATAAATTCCTTTTCCTTAAGCTAGCCAGAACTAGTTTCTGTTATTTGTACCAAAGAACCTTAACAATAAACTTATTAAAATAAAATTTTATATTCAGTACATTCTCATACCTCTGAGTTCTTAATGGAAATCGAGAAAGGACACTTTTTCTACTATATGTATATGCACAACTGTATACATGGGGATCTGAAATTTATACCTTCCTTTGGCCTGAAGTATTTTAATAGCCTAAGAGGACACTCTGCCTTTATTTTATTTTCCATATATTCTAGTCAATTATCTCTTTTTTTAATGCTTTTCTTTCTTTTTTTTTTAAGATTTTATTTATTTGCAAGAGAGAGAGGGGGGGGAGAGCAAGCATGCACACAGAGGCAGAAAGAGATTCCCCGCTGAGCAGGGAGCTGGATGAGGGGCTTGATCCCAGGACCCTGAGATCATGACCTGAGCCGAAGGCAGAGGCTTAACGGACTGAACAACCCAGGCATCCCATCAATTACTTTTTAATGTATAGATTCATGCTCAAAAAACATAATATGTTCCTATTTGACAAGAATAAGGTCCAACTGTTTGGCAAGGATTCAAGCACTTTCTTAACCTGAGGCAATTAACAACTTTACCTTCATCCCCTACTATTAACCCAGTATATATCAGACAACAGCCAAATAATCTGCAGATGCCCATACATACCATACTTTTCATCTTAACTTACGATGTTTGTTTACTCTGCTGTAACATTATGTTTGATACTTTTCAAATTCCATATACCTAGTTCAAATATCACTCTTGATGTAGTTTTTCCCCTATTTCCTCAAACACTTCTCCCTCCGCATATTCCCATAGTGTTTCATTTACACCTCCAATGAAGCACATATCATTGAATGACTTGTGACAGGTCCCTACACAGGGTCTGCTTCACCAATACACCATTCATCCTCTGAAAACAATTATGTACACCTGACCCCACACAGTATTTTATATGCATTTTGCACTCATTCATTAGCTCAACTCAATTGAAAGGTGTGTCTTTCTTAAAATCATATTAATTATTGCTACATTACCAAAATTATTTTAAATACTTTTTCAGAAAGGTAAAAATTGCTTATCTGTAGTATTTACATTATTTTTACAAAAATGACAACAGTTCTCTTCTTGGCATCTCAATTAGTCATAAACATCAATACGAAATGGTGAAAACCGCAAGTTAATGCATGCCCATTTCTAATATTTTAAAGCCACAAACCACAGGAACCTGCTTCCATTTCAACCTCCATTCATAGAAGAGAGAGGCAAGTCTTACGCTTCATCACTGAATTGACTTGGAACCTTTTTCATAATGCCAATATAACAATGATTTGATTATTTTAGCTTTATCAAAATCTTAGTACGTATGAATAGGTATGGTGGACCAACACTTTTCTTTTTTCACGATTGTTTTGGCTATTCTAGGTGCCCTGAATTTCCATCTAAATTTTTAAAAAAGTGTTTCAACTTTTTCCTTCTGGGATTTTGACTGGGATTGTGTTAAATCTATATGATCTATACGATTTTTTTTCTATTTTGTTAATGAGGTAAAGTATTTGATGACCCCACTAGGTCATGATGATTCTTTTTTATGAATTACAATTATCAAATGAGTAACTGTATGGGAAAAAAAAAAAAAAAAAGAACCGCTAAAGAAAAGAAAAATCAAATGATCATCTCATTTGACCCTTTCTGCACTCCATATACAATTAGAGATGAAAAAATTAGAAATGAAACCTGAACATAAAAAGTTAGAACCACAAAACTTCTAGAAAAAGCACTTAACTATCATTGTAACCTTGGCATAGATAAAGACTTCTTAGAACACAAAAAGCATTTTCTGGAAAAGAAACAAAGGTGAATTAGACCTCATCAAAACTAAAAAAATCCAATCTGTCAACAGAAATCACTTAGAAAATAATTAGGCAAACCACAGACTGGGAGAAAATATTTGAGGTACATAAATGGCCTTGTGTCCAGAATATATAAAGCACTCCACAAGTCATTAATAAAGAACTCACTAAATATGTGAGTAACAGTTGAAAAGCTACATAAAAAACAAAGATACATAAATGGACAATAAGTACATGAAAGGTTGTTCAACATCATTAACTGTAAGGGAAATGCAAATAAAAACCATTCTGAAACACTATTTCACACCTACTAGAATGGTCAAAATCAAGACACCATACCAAATGTTGGAGAAGACATGGAACAACTAGAAGTCCCATACACTGTTGGTCAAAGTGTAAAATGGCACTAGCCACTTAGAGAACTATCTGAAAGTTTGTTATAAAAGATAAATATACATCTTCCTACAACAATGTAATTATTCCCCTAGATATTTACCCCAAAGAAATAAAAACATGTGTGACATAAAAAACTTATACAAGAACATTCAACAGAAGCCTTATTTATAACTGTCCCAAACGGAAACAACTTAAACATCCATCAATAGGAGAATGCATAAATAAACTGTGATATATTCCTCAATGCAACACCACTGAGCAATAAAAACAAATACCTATGCAATAACACAAATGAATCTCAAAAACATGCTGAGTGAAAGAAGTCAAACACGCAAAAAATAACCCATTGTGATAGAAATCAAAAAGTGATTGCTAGGGATGGAGTGGCAGGTGAAGGAGAGGTAAGAATTAGAAAGTAACTGGTTGGATAGAGACATAGGGAACTTTATAAGGTGTTAGAGATATTCTTAATCTTTTTGGGGGGGGGTGCTGGTTACACAAGTATATCACATGTCAAAATTCATCAATTTTAGTATTTAGATATATAAAAATTAAGTTTATAAATATGTGTGTTTTATTGTATGTAAATTATACCTCAATTGTTTTAAAAGTGAAATATACCTTACTGTGATGAGTTTTAAAAACAAACTACCAAATTAATTACTTCTATGCTTGACACAAACTTGTTTGCAAGGTGGCTAGATAAAATAAGGGGAAAGTTGTTAGTAACAATAAATATTAACACAAACTTCTTACTTGCTTTATTTGAGAAAAAACCCACAATATCCTACTTTACGAGGGAGATACATAAAACTTTGTTATATTTATCTTCTCATGCATTCGCTTTCATTTCATTTTTTCCCCAAGATTTTATTTAAATTCAAATTAGTTAATATATAGTGTAGTATTAGTTTCAGGAGTAGAATCGAGTGATTCACCACCTACATATAACACCCAGTGCTCATTACAAGTGCCCTCCTTAATGCCCATCACCCATTTACCCCACCCCCCCCTTCCCTCTACCCTGTTTGTTCTCTAGAGTTAAAAGTCTCTTATGGTTTGCTCCCTCTGTTTGTATCCTATTTTATTTTTCCTTTCCTTCCCTATGTTCATCTGTTTTGTTTCTTAAATTCTACATGAGTGGAATCATATGGTATTTGTCTTTCTCTGACTTATTTCGCTTAGCATAATACACTCTAGCTTCATCCATGTCATTGCAAATGGCAAGATTTCATTCTTTTGATGGCTGAGTAATATTCCACTGTATATCTATATACCATTCCTTCTTTATCCATTCATCAGCTGATGGACATTTGGACTCTTTTCATACTTTATTGTTGATTTATTCACTTTCATTTTAAAATTGAAAAATCTCTAATACTTAAGAAAATTCATATCCAGGACTCAGGAAAATCACATTTAAGAAATCAGAACATTTTTGTGGAATTAAATTCAAAAAATTATTGCTATTTATATTCATTTAATGTTACTTAGTATTAATGGTCCCATGGGCAGGGTTACATAGCAATTGGGCACTTTCAAGAACTACAAAGAATACACTAGAGTATCATAATAAAAGGCACGATGACAGTGTAATTTGGCAATATAAAGTCAAATTTTAAATGTGCTTATCTCTTTAAACAATTCTATGTCTTTGAAATTATCATAGTAAAATAACAGATCAAGTCTGTGAAGACAGATGGAATATATGTATATACATACAAATGTTAGGGAGAATGTTAGGAAGAATTAAAAAAAAGAGAAAATTAACTGTCTATCTCTAGGAAATTGGTCAATCTTCTCTAATGTGTGCATCTACTGAAAACAGTATGCTTACTGACATGAAACAATGTCAATAAAAAAATTTATATCTATATTTGTCTGGGGGTGTTTTCTGAGAGTAAGTACAGGTTTTTATTTATCATTCAATAATTCATGAAAAACAAAACCTAGAAGGATATACACAAAAACATTAATAAGAGTTATTTCTGGATGATGGGGTTTATGGATGATTTTCCATTTTTATCTTTATTACCTTGTGAACTGCTGAAGTCTACACTGCCCAGTAGAAATATAATGTGAATTACATAAGCAATTTCAAATTTTCTGGTAGCCAACATGTAAATAAAAAGTAGATGAAATTAGTTTTAATAAATTTTATTTAACCAAATATATTTCTTTTTTTTTTCTTTTTTTAAAGATTTTATTTATTTATTCGACAGAGATAGAGACAGCCAGTGAGAGAGGGAACACAAGCAGGGGGAGTGGGAGAGGAAGAAGCAGGCCCATAGCAGAAGAGCCTGATGTGGGGCTCGATCCTAGAACGCCAAGATCATGCCCTGAGCCAAAGGCAGACGCTTAACCGCTGTGCCACCCAGGCGCCCCTAACCAAATATATTTCTTAAACTATCATTTCAGCATATAATCAATATTAAAATCTTTTTTTTAAGTCTATTTATTTAAGCGATCTCTACACCCAATGTGAGGCTCGAACTCATGACCCCAAGATTAAGAGTCACATGCTCTTCTGACTGAGCCAGCCAGGCACCCCAATATTAAAATCTTAGTGAAATATTTTGCATGCTTTTTTGTACTAAGTCTTGGAAATCCAATGTGTATCTCACAGTTACTGCACGTCTCAATTTGAACTAATAATAATTCAAGTGCTCAAAAGACACTGGCTAATGGCTACCACTTATGTTATCAGACAGTGAAGGTCTTAATCTTTGTAATAAGCACTATATTTTTAATGAAAAGGAAAAGTCATTTTTTAAATAGTCACGTGACTGCTATCAAAGACCTTTTCCCAAAGTCTCACACCTGAATATTACATAATTTTTTGAGTTATTCAAACTGTTTCCTAGCATTCTGTGGGAAAATTCTGTTTTTAGAAATGAACAGGTTGGTCTGAGCTCATGGAAGAAAGATGCAATACAAAAATTAAATAAAAATGTAGCACTAACAGTCTTTCAGTATATAGGTGGGTGTATGCATACAGCCAGTTCCCTGATTTCCACATGTTCTAATAGTGAATTCCTGATGGTTAAATTCAGTAAATGTTAACTGATTAGCTACATACTATGAACACTATTTTGAGGTCTTTTAATGTGAGATTAAGATTATTCAGAGTATGTTTAATCAAATAAAGAATTAAAATAACTTCTGCTTCAGAAACTTCTCTTGAGTTCTCCAAAAAATAAGAAAAAGATCATAATCATTAGATGCATCAAACACAGGCTTGAAAAATTAAAGATTCATTTAGTACACGTTTAAGTAAACCTAAGAATTCCTATTGGAGGAATTTTCTCCTCCTATGGTAAGTAAGAATTACATTAAATGTCTCTTCAGAAGCCACACAAACAAGAGAGTGGCATAAGATATTTAAAGTGCTAAAAGAAAAACACACCAATCTACAATTCTATATCCAGCAAAATTATCCTCAAAAGTGGATAAGTACTTTTTAAGATAAACAGAAATTGAACTTGTTCCCACTAGAGAAGAAGGCTACTTGCAAGAAGTACTAAAAATTCTTTAGAGTGAAACAAATGATGTAAGTCAGAAACATGAATATACTTGAAAGAAAAAAGTGTTAGAGAAAGAATTTTATTTTTCTTTTCTTTTATTTAATTTCTTTTATTTTTCTTATTTTTAATTGCTCTAACATGTTAACAGCAACAATGTACTCAGTGATTATGGCTTATAGACATGGGGGGATTGGGAGTACTCTGTTATAAGGTACTTATACTACCCATGAGGCAATATAGTGTTATCTGAAACTGGACATAGATTGACTGTAAATGTATATTGCAGGACGTAGGGAAGTCACTAAAAAATTGTTTTAAGAAATATAATTAATATGCTGAGAGGAAAAGAAAATGGAATCATATAAAATGTGCAATTAAAACCAAACAAAGACTGGGGTGCCTCGGTAGCTCAGTCAGTTAAGCCCCTGACTCTTGGTTTCAGCTCAGGGCATGATCTTGCAGTCCTACTATCAAGCCCCACATTGGGCTCCGAGCTGAGCCCAGAGACTGCTTCAGATTCTCTCTCCCTCTCCCTCTTCCTATACCCCTCGCCATTGCTCACATGTGCACATGCTCCCTCTCTCTCTAAAATAAATAAATAAAATCTTAAAAAAAATAACAACAAACAAAGCAGAAAAAGACTGGAAGAGAAAAAAAGAAACAAGGGCAACAAATAGAAAACAACAATATAGTAGACATTAATCCAATTATATCCATAATCACTTTAAATGTAAATGGTCTGTACTAATTAAAAGACAGCGACCGTCAGAGTGGATTAAAAAATAGAGCCAATATAAGTTGTTTACCAAAAAACACATTTTAATTATAAAGACACAGATAATTAAAAGCAAAGAGAGAAAAAATATACTATGCTAACATAAAATGAAAGAAAGTTGGGAGTAGCTATATTAATTTTTGGCAAAGCATTCTTCAGAGCAAAGAAAATGATCGGGAATAAAGAGGGACATTACATAATGATAAGAAGACCATTTCTCCAGGAAGATGTAACAATACTTAATATATGTTTGCATTTAACAACAGAGCATCAAAATACATGAGGCAAAAGCAGACAGAACTGCAAGAAGAAACAGATGAATCCACTACTTAAGCTGGAGACTCCAACACTATTCAATCAATAATTGACAGATCTAGCAGGCAGAAAATCAGTGAGGATTCAATAATTCTTTGATAAGCTGGATCTAGTTCACATTGATAGAATACTTCATTCAACAACAGCAAAATACACATTCTTCTCAGGTCCACATGGAATAATCACCAAGAGAGACACTATTCTGGGCCATAAAACACAACTTAAATTTAAAAGAAGAGAGGGGTGCTTAGGTGGCTCAATCAGTTAAGCATCTGCCTTTGGCTCAGGCCATGATCCCCAGGTCCTGGGATCGAGCCCCACATAGGGCTCCCTGCTCAGCAGGGAGTCTGCTTTTCCCTCTCCCTCTGCCTCTCCTCTCCCTGCCCCCCCCCAGGCTTTTTCTCTCAAATAAGTAAATAAAATCTCTAAAAAAAATAAAAAATAAAAGAACAGAAATCATGCAAAGTATGTTCTCAGACAACAATGTAGAAATCAATAAAAGAAATTTTCAAAATATTTGGAGCTAAACATACTGTTAAATAACATAGGGGTTAAAAAGGTCTTGAGAAATTGTATTTATTTATTTATTTATTTATTTATTTGAGAGAGAGAGAGAGAGGGCAGAGGGAGAGGGAGAAGCAGACTCCCTGCTGAGCAGGAAGCCTGACACAGGGTTTGATCCCAGGACCCTGGGACCATGACCCAAATCAAAGGCGATGCTTAAACAACTGAGCCACCCAGATACCCCAAGTCTTGAGAAATTTATAAAATAATTTGGAATTAAATGAAAATGAAAATATAACTTACCAAAATTTGTGGCATGCAGCAGAAGCAGTGCTTAGAGAGAGATTTATAGCATTGAATACACATAAAAGTAAAGAAAAAAAAGGGAAACAGTCACATCAAACTATTAAGAAGAGTTTTATGTGAATCCTAATTGTATTGGAGGCTTAGAGGTGTGAAAGGGTATTTTAACTTTTGACGCTGCATAGTACACTGTGTGTATGTTTTGAACAAATAAGTGTATATTACTTTTGCACTCTAAAACATCTTTAAATGGTTAATAGATATAAGAAAACTATAAAACTACAGAATGAAATAAGACCTAAATAGTAAATAAAAGAGACTTATTTTCCAATGCGAAGCCACAATATGTCAATTCTTCCTAAATTAATCTACAAATTCAATGCTATTCCAAATCAAAGCAAGTATTTTCTGGTGAGGGACAGAGGTGGGAGTTAAGTCTTGAAAAAATACAAAGCACAGCACATAAAAATAGCCAGAAGATGTTGAAAAGGAGAGTAATGAGGGACTTAATGATAACCAAACTGTACCGTCATTATAAAGCTACATTCATTAAAAATTCTGTAACAGGCAAAGAAATAAACAAATAAAATAAATAGAAGAGAATGAAGAAACGCATGTAAGTAAGTATATCTGAAAATTTAGTAAATAATAAAGGTTGCATTTCAAATAGATGAGAGAAAAAAATTGTTCAATATATGGTATTGGGACAACTAGCCATTTATAAAAATAAAGCTGGATTTCTACTATACTCATTTTCCAAAGTCATTTCTAGAAAGATCAAAGATAAAATGTTCAAAATATAACCATAAAAGTACTAAGAAAATTTAGTAAATATTTTTGCAATTCTAAGCTAGGGCAGTATTAAATAAAAACTTGATATAATTAAAGACTATTATATCTAACTTCAAATCCCATGCAATGACCAGAAACACCAAATATACTTCTGTTAAAAGATACATGACAAACTGCCAAAAAAATACTGTAATATACAGTAACTATCCCTAAGGAGTTCTCCAAATAACCAAGGGAAAAAAAAAGGTCTAAAGAACAAATAATTCAGAGAAGAAATATCAATAACAAACAGACATGAAAAGATATTTAACTTTACTAAAAACTACAAATCAAACAAGATTTTTTTTGACCAGTAAAACTGTCAAAATGGAAATGATTCTGAAATCCTAGTGTTGATGAGAATACATGGAGTTTAGAAACAGCTGCTTTGGAAGACAATCCAGCTGTATATATTATTATTTTTTTTTTAAGATTTTATTTATTCATCTGACAGAGAGACAACAAGCAAGGGGAGCAGCAGGCAGAGAGAGAGGGAGAACCCCACTGAGCAGGTAGCCTGATGTGGAGCTCGATCCCAGGACCCTGGGATCATGACCTGAGCCAAAGGCACGTGCTTGACACACAGGCACCCCAATATTTTTAATGTCTGTGCCCTTTGACTTCATTTCTTAGAATTCATTTTACAGAATTAGTTTAGAAAGGATATATAAAAATAAATATTTGGATGTTCACTCTAGCACTTTTTTTTTTAAAGATTTATTTGTCAGAGAAAGAGAGAGAGAGAGCGTGCGTGTGCTCAAGCAGGGGGAGCAGGAGGCAGAGGGAGAAGCAGGCTCCCCGCTGAACAAGGAGCCCAATGTAGGACTTGATCTCAGGACCCTGGGATCACGACCTGAGCGGAAGGTAGACGCTTAGCCGACTGAGCCCCCCACGTGTCCCTATAGCACTTTTTCTAAAGGCAAAAATTTGGAAAGTAAAAAATACCTATTGTTCAGGACTGAATTATGTCTTCTTAAAAGATATACTGAAGTTCTAACACCTGTATCTGCAAATGGACCTTAGTTTGAAAGAGTGGCTTTGCAAACATAACCACGTTAAAATGAGGTCATTAGGGCTGACATTAATGCAATGACTGGTGTCCTTTTAAGAGAAAACAGAGAGGTAGAAAACACCATGTGATTACATAGGTAGAGATTACAGTCATGAGTATCTAAGCCAAGGATCATCAAGGATTGCCAGCAATGCCAGAAGCTAGGAGAGAGGCATGGCACAAATTCTCTCAGGGCCTCCAGAAGGAACCAACCCTGCTAACACCTTGATTTCTGACTGGTAGCCTCCAAAGTGAGCAAGAATAAATTTGCCTTTAAGCTACCCATTTGTGATACTTCATTACGGTAGCCCCAGAAAACTAATGCACCTATCAATACTTATAATAAGTTACCAGAAACTCACAAAATAGAGGATGTAGTAATAAAGGTATGCAACAGATATAAATGAACATGGAAATATATGAAAAATATATTAATATAAGTGAAAAAATTAAGTTGCAGAACAGCATGTATAATACCATTTTTCAGATAACTTAAAGAGAACATCTTTCTCCCCCTTCAACTCCTCACTGAAATCCACCCTTCTCAAATACTGGCCAAGTCAAATATGGGTTAGACTACCTCCCTCTGTAGTCCTGACCTGCACCAACCCCTTCATAGACTGAATTCACTCCCAAGGCCTCAATAATCAACACTCTGCAAAGGATGCCAAAAGCTCTACTCTTAAAATTCCTACTACCTTGCCATTACTATCAGGAGTTTCTGTTGTCATCTGGAATTCACACAGCCAACTAAATATTGCTAATTTTTTCTTCACAACATTTCTACTATATAGCCTTGGAATAGCAACTAGATTTCATCTATGTGAACCTGGACTGATTGGTAGTGGCTGCCTGTAGGGATATGCTGAGTATTCAGAGACCGCACCTGAACATAGGAAAAAATGCTAGGAGTGACAGGTGGTGTCTACCATGTGCACAAAGACCATGGATTTACTATACCTCATAACCCTTTTGTTCCAGATGCTGCTACAATTCAGGTTCCTTAGCCAGGCCAGGTCAGCTGAGATAATGAATATGAAAATGTTTACTAAACTTTAAACCATTACTGAATTATTTCCATTATGAATGTAATTTCTAGTTTTTCCCATCTTTAGACTCTTCCAGCCTAACAGTTTTTGAATCAAAAATCTTTTGACCCCTACTACTTAAGGACTAAACCTCAACCTCTAAGTTGGCGGTCAAGGTCTTCCAAAATCTGGCCTCAATTTACCCTTCAAACTTATCATTTGTTATGTTCTCAAGCAAATACCATTCTCATTTCTAGCCAAGCCAGTCTATTTAATATTTCCTAATACTCTATGCAAATTTTCTACTCTAAACTTACTTACACATGTCCCTCTACTTCAACTGAGCTGCTTCCTTGTTCCTGACCATTTAAGGGCATTTAAGGTCCTCATGTTCAAGCCCCACAATGATGTACCAAATTCCACTGTAATCTATCTATCTTTCCTCTTTATTATTTAAATCAATTATGTGCTGGCTTGTGAAACATATCTTTCTGTGCATGATTTTTGCCTTCCCCAGCTAAGGTGTAAGGACTAAATCTTCCTTACTCCTTTCATGTATTCCAAGATACTGACAGGATGTTATGTTGTCAGTAAGTCCTCAGTATTTGATCATGATGACATTTCGTTAATAAAAACAGAGGAAATCATCTGAGTTTCTAACTGGCTTTATGCATTACATACAAATCAACCAGCTCCTTTACTATAATGAAAATTTCTTAGGTATTTAAGTACTTCTAATATTTTATGGCGACAAAAGTATTCATCATACTGGAGGGACAATTTCACTTAAAAATTTTTATTTTGGAACTAAAGACATGATAAATAAACAACTTCACCTCTATCTTAATAATTAAAAATACTAGATAGTTTTAGCTTCTCCAAATCTAATATAAAATTTACCTTTAAAATGAAACTTGAAAAACATTTCATTGTCCAAAGGTTACTTACTGTATGTTTGGCTTACGATAATTTTGATCTCCTCACATTGTTTTTAACAGCATTTTATACTCCTACATATCTTTCATATTTCCATTTTGTTTGAATATATCTGGTGTTTAATGAACACCCTTTTTACGAAGACAGATTTGTATAGTAATTTTCAAATCACGTTAAAAATAAGTTTAAAAAATCACTATGGCAGAGGAACCAAGGGACCAAGGAAACTGAGAAACCAAGGAAACTAACAGAAAGCCATAGCAATTGAACTATGAAGTTACTGTAAGTGTTTCATTTGATTCCATTTTCTAAAGGGGGCTTTTCTAGATTTGCCTCTTCAATATTACTCTAAACCCAATTATTGGGGCGCCTGGGTGGCGCAGTCATTCAGCGTCTGCCTTCGGCTCAGGGCGTGATCCCAGCATTCTGGGATAGAGCCCCACATCAGGCTTCTCTGCTAGGAGCCTGCTTCTTCCTCTCCCACCCCCTTGCTTGTGTTCCCTCTCTCACTGGCTGTCTCTCTCTGTCAAATAAATAAATAAAATCTTAAAAATAAATAAATAAAAATAAACCCAATTATTTGATCTCTTTAAAAAAGGGTCACAATTCCTCTATAACACATTAACTTGAAAGTGAAACTAATGTTTTCTAATTAATTTCATGCTCCTATATTGATATTCTAGTCATTAATCCTCCACTACTAAGAATACTGATATAGGGGCGCCTGGGTGGCACAGCAGTTGAGTGTCTGCCTTCGGCTCAGGGCGTGATCCCGGCGTTACGGGATCGAGCCCCACGTCAGGCTCCTCCACTATGAGCCTGCTTCTTCCTCTCCCACTCCCCCTGCTTGTGTTCCCTCTCTCGCTGGCTGTCTCTATCTCTGTCAAATAAATAAATAAAATCTTAAAAAAAAAAAAAAGAATACTGATATGGTAGATATGATAAATAAAAACAGGATATATTTCTGTTATAGTATATTTATGAATAGAGTTAAATACACTAAACATCTTCTAATTACTAAATAATACATAATCACTTAAAAGTACTAGATTGCTCAGTCATATACCAATAAGAGTTACATTTACAGTTAATGATATATACTACTATGGACAAGAACGTATGAACTTGTTTTGCTTCCAAAATCTTTACAGTGAAAGTGACCTCTACACTAATGTAGGGTTCTATAAACTCCTAGGGAGATTAACTTTCAATTAATTACCTCTACCTGCTCTTTTATACCTCAACTTTGAATCAGTCTCTAAAATGACCAAATCAGTTCACTGAAACTGTTGAATCTAACACTTAAACAAAAATTTTAAAAAAATCTTCTTTACCTTCTTCCACATGCTTCTCCAAACAGAACACTTCAGAAGTGGTAGGTATTCCAAGTGCTGTGCATACATTATAGCATTATTCTATGAAATCCTTGAGTAAGCCCATTTTACAAATCTAGACATTAAGGCTCATATTGGCTAAGAAATCTGCCTAAAAGCTAAGAATAACAATCTGCTAGATTCTTCTAAATCTCCTCCTATACATTAGTTTATCCTATATGACACACACTCTTATACTCACCTTTTTCTGCTATACTAGACAAGGTTGCCTTCTCTGCTTTGTATATTCCAAATCCCATAAATATTAACCTTTTTTTCTCTTTCCGTACTCAAGGCGAAATACATTCTCAGCCCTAACTTCCCACCAGTGCTGCCTTAATTCAGGCCTTCATCAAAACAATGATCCATCTAAGCACCTCTCCCGGGAAACCTATTTAAGAATTTAGAACAGAAACAATGTAACTGTTGGACAGCTACTGTTACTACCTGTATTCAGCATCTGACTTAAACCATTTTGTTCAAATAAACGAAGACCTAAGTCCAAATACAACCTGCATCAGAAACCGAAGATTTTAACAACCTGATTGAGAAATGAGAAATACTAAATGAGCTCCTGAGGAATAAAAGAGTTAGCAATTATAATTAATCAATAAGTATTCGGTGATCTGTACACTAGATGTTATAAAAATTATAGAAAACTACATAGGCATGAGGCCTAATCTCCCAGAATTATATATATATAATTATTATTCTCCTAGAATAATATATATTATATAAAACAAAACCCCTTTGTTTTAATTTAACCTTAACTCACAAAATATACACCCAAGGGGCGCCTGGGTGGCACAGCGGTTAAGCGTCTGCCTTCGGCTCAGGGCGTGATCCCGGCGTTCTGGGATCGAGCCCCACATCAGGCTCCTCCTCTAAGAGCCTGCTTCTTCCTCTCCCATTCCCCCTGCTTGTGTTCCCTCTCTCGCTGGCTGTCTCTATCTCTGTCAAATAAATAAATAAAATAAAAAAAAAAAAAAATATACACCCAAGATTGAACGGAAACACATAAACATTTCAAATTGTGTTTCAGGATTACCCTATCAGAAAACAGTAAACTTCATATATGTTAAAGTCTCCTGTTAAGCTTGCTAAAAATAGAAATACCCAGGTTCCATCTTGGACCCACTGAATATTATCTAGGAATGCGGGCTAGTAGTATTTGTAATCTCCACAATGTTTCTAATACATACCTAAATTTGAGAACCCAAGCAGAAACCCTCCTTGCTCCACAACAAACTACTAGTAGGCCCCCAACTTTCCAAGCTGTTTCATTCCTCTCACAACCTGGGAGTATACTAATCTTAAATATTCACGTATCACCCACCCTAAAAAAACATTAACTCATCCTCTCTTTTTTTTTTTTTTTTAAGATTTTATTTATTCATTTGACAGAGAGAGACAGCCAGCGAGAGAGGGAACACAAGCAGGGGGAGTGGGAGAGGAAGAAGCAGGCTCCTAGCGGAGGAGCCAGATGTGGGACTCGATCCCAAAACGCTGGGATCACGCCTTGAGCCTAAGGCAGACGCTTAACAACTGCGCCACTCAGGCGCCCCTAACTCATCCTCTCTTAATCTCCTAAACTTTTGCAAAAAAAATAATATCATCTATATATTTACATATGGTCCTTCTAATCCACAAAATCATCCCATAAGACGGTATCCCTATTTTAGAATAGAGAAAACCAATTCTACCACAGGAAGTTAAAAAAAAGAAAAAACAAGAACAAAACTTGTCCTAAGTGACCAAATGAGTTTGAACTCTGGTGTGCTGACTACAAAGCCAAGACATTTTCCACTGTGACATTCAGTATCTTATACATCACTCTGAAGTACTGACTTACTCATCAGTTTACTTGTTTCCCTTGTGAGACATAGTAAAGCTCCTTGCAGGTAGGCATCAACCCTGACTTTGACCTCGACATTTACTTACTCAATATATATTTGTTGAGTCAAAGAAGGAATGCAGCTCCTCCAGAACTGGGACTGTAACTACTTCTGCTTCATTCCTTGAACTCTTAGATAGGGCTCTGAATACACTTCTGCCCTAACAAATTTGGTCTGACTTGTAAATGTTATTGCTGATTTTTTTTAATGAGATAATGTATTTCGCTATTATTTTAAACTACAAAAAGCTGCACAGTCAGCAAATAACAAAAAAAGGACTGTTCAAAAAATTTTAAATATTCTTTTTTAAATACTTTATTCTCAAGTCACTGGAGACTTCAAATATTAAAGTTAATCTTCACAATAATTTCATAGCACAAGACTCTGGTTTTAAATGACAAATTCAAAAGGTAAAGATGATTAATAATAGATGACATGAAGATGTTGAGCACTGAATACTGATGGGTTATTCAGCAATCCACTTATGCTAACCAGAAAGCAAGGCTATCTTTCTCAATGTGTTCTTTCACATCTTTCATTTTTTTGAAACCAGTAAACATTACAGGTAAGCATAGAGCAATTAGTCAGTGTACTCGTGTTTAAATGTAAATTCCTTCCTGCCTAAGGTTAATGTGTCTGGTATGTAAAACGTAATACAACTACTTCCTTTCTGACAGAGATTACATAGCAAATGAAAATAAACCAGTGAAATTTTAATTTTTTTTTCATTTGCAGATAATGTAACATTTAAAGAGCTAGAGATTTTCCTAAATTGAAAATACACAAAAATTAGTGCTGCCTTAAAATCTCACACTCTAATTACATCAAGTTTTGGTGTAAAAAAAAGAAGTGATTATTCCTTTTGCACCACTTTTTGAAATAAATCAATAACAAGTAAGAAAAAAACCCTTCTAAAACAACATGATGTAGTGGAAAGTCCAGACTAGGCATCAGGAGTCCTGGTTTTCTAGTTCTGGTTACATGACTAAATTGCTGTGTGACTTAGGGTTCACTAGCTCAGTTTTCTCATTTGTTTAAAAGCGGGGGGGGGGGATCATTTTCTTTAAAGTTGTTTCCCAAAATACTGATTTTAAGCCAGTCCTCTTATTTCATTCTTCTAATCAGTAAAATATTAAACACATCTGAATTAAATGTAACGATTCAATCTCCAAGAGGATACAAAAGGTTGACTCCTATAAGTTAACAATTAACCCATAGGGTAACTTTCCAGAAATTGTCTAATCCTAACTTCTTAAACAAGCAGATGTAGCCTAGTGTGACATATTTAACACTACTAAGAAAAGTTGTAAAATGGTACCGCTCTGCTGACATTTCAGTAGGGGTTTCCTGGGTTCCAGTGGCACATACTGTGCAGGTGCTAACACGCAAAGAGGGGAGAAAGGGACCCAAACAGCGTTTCAACAAACTCAACCACAGTACAACCCAGCCACCGCAGTAAGATGCAGCCTGACAAGGCCTACACCACAGAGCAGAACCTCCCCACCCCCAGAAGTGCCAGCAGCCAATGTAATGAATGCTTCCGTCAACAACACACATTCCCCTTCCCACAGAACTGCTTGCTCCCAACCGGCCATCTGGGGTTGGAACAGGCCGCACAGCACCAACCTAAGAATCACTCTCAGGCCCCAAAAGGCCAAGAACTACTAGAGATTGCGGTTCCCCTGCGCATGGTTGTGGGGAGAGCAGCACCTCCTCCCACCAATGAAAAAAATCAGTGGGGAGGAGAGCAGAAACCAGGCCTGGGCGAGATTGCTCGAGAAATAAACGCTGTTTCTCTGCAATGGGGAGCAGTAGCATTTCCTGCCTTCATTCTGAACCAATGCACTCGACTTCATTCCCTCCTGGGCTCCTAAAGGGGGATCAAAAACCCCATTCTGGTCCTCTTCATTCATATCTAGGCTTCATTCCCCGACCTACCCACTCCTGAAACCTCTGCCATTGTGAAAGAAAGTATCCCCAGATCAAACAGCAGGAGGGGAAGCGAGGGCCAGTACAGAGGCCCGGTTTTTAAGATCAAGCAGCTCGTGCAAGAATAAAATCCCCTTGTGGCCTGAGGGCAAAGTTTGAACCAGCAGCAAGAGCGCAGACCCGGGCCCGGCCAGGCAGGGTTCCAGGACAGGCCTGCGGAGGTGACACTTTTCCTGCTCACGGGTAGCTTCGGGAGGCGGTGTCCGGTCGCCCCGGCCCGCACTGCCCGCACCCAGGGAGCCGGGCTGGCTGGAGGCCTGGCCGGCAGGC
>NW_024425563.1:26965994-26966520 GCF_017311325.1 Ursus maritimus | reverse complement strand
GCTGGTGGGGGGCCAGGCCGGCAGCCGGACCCTCCCCGCGCCGCTCCCGCCTTCTTCCCCACTCCCACTTCCCGGCCCTCAAGCCCGGGCCCGTGAGGTAACGTCGGGGATGGCGACGCGGGTCTCGGCCACTGACCACACATTTCTTGCCGAGGAAGGTGAAGAGAGACTCATTCTCCTGCGGGGTGAGCAGCAAAGACCCCACATTGGTGACCCTCCGCGGTGGCGGCGGCTGCTGCTGGCCGGAGCTCATGGTTTCGCCGGCGGGGTTGCGAGTCCAGGGCCGTCTCCGGCGAGTAGGCGAGCGCTCTTTCCCCTCTCGGTGACAGGGGTGGGAGGAGGGGAATCAGAGGCACAGCATCTCGCAGCTCCTCGGGAGCGGGGAGGAGGAGGCCACGGGAAGGAGGAGCCAACAACCGGCCGTGCAGAGAAAGGGAAGCTCCCGGCTCCCGCCCGGCTAGGGTCTGGCCGGATGGTCGTTGTCTTCGTACTCCGGCGACTGCGCTAAACTCCGAACTCCTCCTCC
>NW_024425563.1:26728300-26965984 GCF_017311325.1 Ursus maritimus | reverse complement strand
GGCCCCAAAAGGCCAAGAACTACTAGAGATTGCGGTTCCCCTGCGCATGGTTGTGGGGAGAGCAGCACCTCCTCCCACCAATGAAAAAAATCAGTGGGGAGGAGAGCAGAAACCAGGCCTGGGCGAGATTGCTCGAGAAATAAACGCTGTTTCTCTGCAATGGGGAGCAGTAGCATTTCCTGCCTTCATTCTGAACCAATGCACTCGACTTCATTCCCTCCTGGGCTCCTAAAGGGGGATCAAAAACCCCATTCTGGTCCTCTTCATTCATATCTAGGCTTCATTCCCCGACCTACCCACTCCTGAAACCTCTGCCATTGTGAAAGAAAGTATCCCCAGATCAAACAGCAGGAGGGGAAGCGAGGGCCAGTACAGAGGCCCGGTTTTTAAGATCAAGCAGCTCGTGCAAGAATAAAATCCCCTTGTGGCCTGAGGGCAAAGTTTGAACCAGCAGCAAGAGCGCAGACCCGGGCCCGGCCAGGCAGGGTTCCAGGACAGGCCTGCGGAGGTGACACTTTTCCTGCTCACGGGTAGCTTCGGGAGGCGGTGTCCGGTCGCCCCGGCCCGCACTGCCCGCACCCAGGGAGCCGGGCTGGCTGGAGGCCTGGCCGGCAGCCGGACCCTCCCCGCGCCGCTCCCGCCTTCTTCCCCACTCCCACTTCCCGGCCCTCAAGCCCGGGCCCGTGAGGTAACGTCGGGGATGGCGACGCGGGTCTCGGCCACTGACCACACATTTCTTGCCGAGGAAGGTGAAGAGAGACTCATTCTCCTGCGGGGTGAGCAGCAAAGACCCCACATTGGTGACCCTCCGCGGTGGCGGCGGCTGCTGCTGGCCGGAGCTCATGGTTTCGCCGGCGGGGTTGCGAGTCCAGGGCCGTCTCCGGCGAGTAGGCGAGCGCTCTTTCCCCTCTCGGTGACAGGGGTGGGAGGAGGGGAATCAGAGGCACAGCATCTCGCAGCTCCTCGGGAGCGGGGAGGAGGAGGCCACGGGAAGGAGGAGCCAACAACCGGCCGTGCAGAGAAAGGGAAGCTCCCGGCTCCCGCCCGGCTAGGGTCTGGCCGGATGGTCGTTGTCTTCGTACTCCGGCGACTGCGCTAAACTCCGAACTCCTCCTCCAATCCTCCTTCGGCGGCGGTGGCGGCCGCACAATCCAACATGGCAGCGGGGGCGGACGAGACCACAGGACGCAGGACGCGGGGGAGCGCGCCGGAAACGCGCGGCTGCGGGCTGGGCCCCGGAGGAGCCCCCCCCACCCCACGCCGCGCCGGCCTCCCCGCGCCGGCCCGAAGCCCCGCCCCCTTCCGGTCGGGCGCGGGCTGCGAGGTGGAACGTGGGGGCAGTGATCACGCGTGCCGGCCCCGGCCTTGAGCCTCGTTTCTGCGGTGTTGGGGCCCGGCGGCAGCCGCCAGCCCTTGTTCCGCGGACGCACACCTTTGCGAAGCGTCAGTGAAGACCCAGGTCCTCCTCCCCAGAATAGCTCTTATTTCTGGGGGCGCGGAAGCCGGACGTTCACATTGCAGGTCAAAAAGAACTGGAATCTGGAGACGGAAAACTGGAAAGAGGTGACGCGCTCCCTTGTGCTCCTCGCCGGCTTCAGTCAGAGCCGCAGGTGCCTGGGGTTTCTCAAACTTTGTCTAAACTTCCAACAGTGGGAGTGGAGGAACAAACAGGCCTCTCTCAGAATTGTGAAAGAGAGATCGTGCTGATGGATGTTAACAAAAACCAAACTCACTTAAAAAAAAATTCTACCGCTCGCCTGGAGTGTTGCGTGGGATAAATGTATTTGGAACATTTTAATTCAAGCTCTTTTCTCTGACGTGCCCTGAACACATTGTTCCCCGTCTTGTGAATTGGGAAAATAAACTTTTACCCCCTTCTCATCTTTTTCTTTCTCTCAAACCCCAAAGGCCCTGTTTTCTTTTTATCCAAAACGAATGCGCCTATTCGGGGATGTTACACAGGAAAATGCGTCGCCTGACTTAATCCTTAGAAATAAATCTCAGGAATTTTTGTTAAATTTGTATGCCTCAGAATATTGAAAGTTACTTAGGATAACGCCCTTTGTTCAGTAAATTAAATGCTAAAATATTGTTAAACGAAGTTTTGCACTTATCGAAGTGTAAAGAATACCCCCTGCAGCAAGAAGTATCTGACTTCTCCACTTTAAGCATCATTTATTGTATAATCTTCACCATTATGTTTGCTAGTTATTCAATTTCAATAAACACAGAAGTTGCCATATATTAAACTTGACATCCATGTTACGCCGGATAAAATTTGGTAAAACTATTTGATTTTAACATCTCTGATACCTCCCAATACAAGTCTGTGTACTAAAGAAATTGATAAGCCATTATCAATGACCTTTGAAAATACTACAAAAATTCAAAATTAAAGCTGCCCTTATGAAACTAGCTAAGTAGGAATAAATCTAGAAAGGAAAATGAGACCATGTAGTCCTGGGAGTCATAAAATATGGATATGTCAAAATTAAACTTCATTAGTAATGTTGGGGGGGGAAATGATTCAAGAAAAGCAAGCTGACTTTTTATAAAATAATTAGGTTTAGAAAGGCAGTAGAAATGTAAACCTGGACTTGCCTCTGAATTAGGAAGCTAACAAAAAAGAAACTAAATCAGTTTGTCTCTTACATCAAAAGTGAGGTTCCGTTAAATTAAAACGACAGTGACAGGAGAAAGCAGTACAAATTCTTGAGAAATAATGGAAATCAGAGTCCTAATATTGTCAAACCTGTGAACCAGGGTAGTAATAAATAAACACTTTAGATAGCCCTACATGGAGTTCTTGTTCTGCCATGGATATATATAACCTTATGGACCTTGGACAAGTTGCCTTTCTGATTCTGTTTCCTCATCTGTAAAATGAAAATAATTTCTATTTAATAAAGATGTAGTATACAGATAGTTAAGCCTACTTCAAAGTTGTAAGATTTACCAAGAAAGCATTTGTGAAATACCTGATACATAGTGGTTACTCAAATATGACTTGTTCATCATTGACCATCCTTGCCTATGGTCTCCTTGTCTTCCCTTTGCCTATGGTCAGCTTCCCTTAGCGGATCAAAAGCTGAGTTGAAATGTGTATTTTTACCCTTGTGCTATCTAAGCGTGATACTTCAAAAACTGTCTTTTGCATTTAGAACTATGTATTTCTCTAAATATATAGTGGTGAATTTGGTGCATGATTTCTTTGTTAGCAGAATTTCTACTTAGGCTATATATTATGCCACATGGACTGTATATGTCCCACCATGCCAAAATCACAAACATTTAAAAAACTATAAATCTAAAGACAGAATCATATTTGTTTCTAATATTATGTTTATAATATTACATATTTTATAAGATTATATTTTCTAATATTTTATTTGTTAATAAAAACTAAAGGCAGCAATTTTTATGCTAGAAGGCCAGGTTTAAAAAGCTTATAGACTATCCAACTATTTTGAAGATGGGAGAGAGAAACATGGAAGAGGGCTATGGGAAAAACCAGGCAGCATGGAAAGCTAGTTGAAGGGACCTCAGCTATGAGTTAACTACTGGGTTCCAATGATTTCACAATCTCTTGTGAGCCTAGACTATGTATTGTTTTAATTGCTTTTTTTTCTTTCAGGAAATATTAAATGTCTTATCTATTTCTAGGTGCAATTTCTGACTATTTGCCCCTGTTCTTTTGTGTTTAGAAATGATGATGGAAAATTATAACTACCATAGACTTTTTTTTTCCTCAAGCCCAAATCATTTAACTTTGACTCAAAATTTGAAATATGGTTATTGTGTCCACAAAATTGCAATCTAAGTTCTTATTTTCTACCCCTTCATTGTTATTTTTGCTTTTCTTTGGCCTTCTTCCAGCTCCCTATGCTTAAAATTTGGAAAATGTTACCATGAACATTACATTGGAAATATGACTTCCTTACTTTTATGAGCATGTGAACAAGCAATATTTGGGGTTTTCCCTTCTTCCGTGCATACAAGGAGTTTATTTTTCCATGTTCATCCTGAGACCAAGCAGTAGCAGCTTGATTTGTTTCAAAGTTTTAGCAAGTCTCTTCTTTCATTCTTGATAGCTTATCCTCTATTTGGCAGAACACAAGACATCTTTCTCTGTTTTCTTTGGCAAGTTATTTTCTTATCTCAAATTCTTTTTACCCAGTTTGAGAGATTGGATTTGGTCCAGGAAATAAGAAGGATTCTATTTCCCTTCCACTAAGTACCTTGAAGTTTATAAGCTAGGTTAAGAGGACTGTAAGGATTTGATCTTCATATGTGTATAAAATGCATATGCTGTAATAAAATGTCTATAAATATAAGAATAAGGCAATTCTTAAATTTAATTTCTTCCATTTCACTTTCCTTGACTCAGAATGTATTCTAACTACTTTTATTTTCTTCTTTCTTTGCTATGATCCTTTAAAGTCAAGTCCTCATTTTAACAGAAAACATTAGGCTGGCTTATTTATGGAAATGAGGACATAATTTCCAATGGATTCCCTGCCATTATCATTATACTTTGCAAATTTCTCCTTTGTTAATCCATTTTTCTTCTTCACAAATATCATTGTTTATATACTATTACAAGTCCTTTGAAACACCCTGTTCTCCTTGCTAATGTTAATAATTTAAAATGTGGTGACACCCATCATTGTAGAGGAATGTGGAGGTAGCCACACACAGGATCAATTGCATTCAGCAGCCTTTGTAGCCATAATTACCAGTACTGACTAGCTGCTTTACTTGACAGAACTGAGTTATAGAGACAGAACAACAGCCAACCTGGATACTGCAGGGGGGATGAATGTTACTTCTACCATGCAACCTCCAAGTGCCTTGGGTTTAAAATGTTCCCATTGTAAAATGTCTCTGTGTATGTTTATGTAAATGTTGCATACAGCAATGTTTAAGAGAGTTTGTCCTAGTACTTTCTCTCATTAAATGTTGAATGTTTTGTTTTTCATCAACTAAAATCTTAAAAAGCTAGCAAACTATTTTCCCTTCCCTCTTCCTTTTATTTTTATTTTTATTTTAGAGAGGGAGAGAGGGGGAGGGGCAGAGGCAGGGAGAATCTTAAGCAGGCTCCACACAGCAGGATGCGGGGCTCGATGAGATCATGACCTGAGCCAAAGTCAAAAGTCAGACACTAACTGACTGAGCCACCCAGACGCCCTTTTCTCTTCCTCTTAAATTCATTTTGAGTATAAGCCTCTCTGGGGCTTACTTTTTAAGAAATAGATAGCTTATTTACAATTTGTTCTAATTTATTATTGATGTTAGTAGAAAATTGAATTCTTATTCACGCTAGTGAGTTAGAGTGATAGTCACTACCACTACAAGGCATAATCTCCAGACACCTAATACATATCTTTATTGAAGAAATTATTTAAACAGCTAAGTATGTTATAGTTCCCAGGGTACTGCTTACTGGTTTTTTCCACTGCTGCTCTTTAATGTTAATGAATATTCAATGGCTCTCATTTTAATTATTTCAGTTAAGAGGGGAAAAACATTGGCTCCTTTATTATAATGTGCTCAATGTCAATCTACCTTGATTGAATTGGTAGGCGTCTTGGATACTTGTGATGATTTGAAGATGCCATGTACCCCCATCACCTCACTAAAGTTTCAGGGTGAAGGATATAGTCTTCTCTAGCATGTAATGTGTTGTTGTTACATTGATCAGGTTTATTTGATTTTCTATTTCAATAGTTTTTGTGTTTTGATTGTGCTTTTCTACTTAAGGCTTAGTAATTCATAGTTCTTTTCCCATTTCAGAGTTGAAATCTAGGCTTCTTGTTTTTTTATTGAGATATAATTGACATGTAACATTATATTAGTTTCAGGTATACAAGGTAATGATTTGGTATTTGAATATATTCCAAAATGCATATAACTTTCTAAAATCAATTTTTAGTTTTATAACAGTGATACATGCACATAATTAAAAAAAAAACAATACTACGAAGTTTGTAACAACAAAAAACAGAATCTCCATGCTTCCTTTTCTATCCCCATCTACCCTCCTCAGAGACATCTACTTTGTTTCTTCTGGTTTTTACATATGTATTTATAAATAATATGCTAAGCTGCTATGTACTGATTGATCAAAGTATTATTTATTAACTTTCTATTATAAATGGTGAGGATTTATCCCTTAAACTACCACTCCCACTTTTCTTTCCCCACATAGTTACAGGACAACCTGTGTTTAAATCATTATCACACAGAACAATGTGTGTTAGTCTCTAGTAAGTTAAGTATTACACTACGGTTATATTTACATTCTTGGGGGGGTTTTTTCCCCTCAATGATTTCCTCAAATTTTCTTTTAATTTTTTCATTTTTTCCATATTCTTTAACAACTATAAAATCCCTCCCCATACTATTTTCCAGGTAATCACATGTATCAGGAATCTATTAGATGTACTCATGTTGTTGTTTTTGTTTTTAATCAGAGACCTCTCTCCCGGAACCCTCCCCCATCCTTTGTTAATCTAGTCTATTGCTCTCTTGACTACATGGCTGTTATCTGGGATTTTCCTTCAACCCTTTTATGTCTTGGGCCCTCCGTTTCTGGATCCTATGTTATCTACGTTGGTTTATTCCCTCATTTTGGTAGGGTATATCCATTAGTGGCTTTCCTAGAAAAAATTGTAGAAAGTAAAATTATTGACACTTGGCATATCAGATAGTCTTATTCTAATCTCACCCTTGGTTGATAGTTTAACAGGGTATAGACTTCAGACTGAAAATCAGTTTTCTTCAGAATTCGAAGGTGTTATTCCATTGATTTCTAATTTTTAACATTGCTTTCGAAATATGGTGATGTTATTCTGATTCTGATCCTTTGTGTGACTTTTTATTATCTCTAGAAGTTCTTAGGATCTTTTCTTTGCTCATGGAATTTGATTATATATCATAGTGACATTTTTTATATATATACAGTCTTTGTACTGATATTCCAAAGTCCTTTTCCATCTAAAAACTCATGGTCTTTGGTACTGAAAATTTTTGTTATGTTACTTTCTCCTCATTTTCTCCACTCAGTTTTTCTCTTCTCTTTCCAGAATGCCTGTTGGTCAAATGTTAGACCTCCTGATGTATTCTTTACACAACTAAAAACTACACATAAGTTTCACTCTGGAATTGCTCCAGTGAACTCTCACCTGTCATCATGTCTAGACACAGACACTGTAAATCCACTGCTAATATTGGGAACAAGAAACTAGAATCTCTTCTAGGTTTCTAAAAGCTGAATATTTCTTTTCTTTCTTTCTTTTTTTAAAGCTGTATATTTCTTCTGCCACCTTTGCCAGAGTGGATTCTTGCACCACCCACTTCTTTCTGCTTTGAAATCACAGTTGCACATGGGTTTGTCTGTTTAGAGAAAAGCCACACACCTGTGCCATAGTGGCAAAACAGCCTGAGATTTCAGGTTCAACTTTAAGGATCTACAGATTCAAAAGGTCAGACATTCCCTGAACGTAGGAGGAATCTTTATAGGCACTCAGCAAGTTGATTCAGTTGGGGAGAAGGCAGCAATCGACAGTCAAAACTTTAGGACCCTGGATGTCTAGAGAAGACATCTTTTTAAGGACAAAACAGTAATATTAAATACTAAATACAACTAGTATTTGCTTGCCAGTTTTATGAAGGTGATAGCATTTGTATATATTACATGCATATCACACACATAAACAATTATAAAATTGTCTCTAGGAAGTAAGCAGTCCTTTTCATTCCTATTTTATTTTTTTGTTTTTAATAAGGATTAGCAGTGTTACCCCCCCTCCCCGCCCCGCCCCATGTCAACTAGGTTTGTCCTTGGAAAGTTAGTAATGGCTGAATGGATTGGTACTCTAAGATTATACACTTTGATGACATTTGTCTATGAATAGCTGCTTTGCCAGTCCATTAAAGAAAATTGTTGTCTGTTATTTTAATATATCATAATATGCTGTCAAAGCCAGTGACATACAAATTTTCTATCTGGTAAATATAATTAGTTTGTAAATGTCTGTCTCCTCCATTATTAGCCTGAAGGTTCTGTCTTATTCATCTTGATATTTTCTTATTCTTAATATTGAACCTATACAGTATGAAATGTATATTCCTAGATCAAATGATCACCTCTGATTCAAGGAACAATATATGAATATTTCTCATAAGGTACAAAGATAGTTCTACATGCTCTGAAATCAAGATAAGAAAACTTACTGACTTGTCCAAACTTTTCCACACAATACGAATCATGTAGTATTCAAAGTGTACCCGGAAAGAAAATACAAGACACAGAAATCTGCACACAACCTACTGGGAGTGGGGAGAGGGGTTGTAACTTACAACAATAGACATGGATGGCTCTCACTATAGGTGGCCCAGCAAATGAATTCAAGTCCAGAGCATGAAGTGATTTTTTTTTTTTTTCCTGAGCAGTATCCAGTGGCCTAATTCAGAAGAAATGTCGGATCTGTTGTTAGGTATTTCTAGGAATAATAGCTTTTAGCATGAATCAGTTGCCAGAATAAGTAAATCAGGGCCTGACTTGGTCTGGGAAAGCAACTCTGAAAGCAAGTCCAGTACCCAGGTATATTAAAAACTGGAGTAAGAGCAAGGAACAGGACAAAAAGTCAGTAGACCGGCCATCTCTAGGGAGTGGGTGAGATGGAGCAGTTCTCAAATTGTGGTTCCCCCAATCAGGGGTAATAGAATCACCTGAGAACTTGTTAGAAATTCCCATTCTTGAATTAGAAACTGAATCAGAAACAATAGGGACAGAACTCATCAGTCTATATTTTAAAAAGTCCTCCTGGTGATTATGATGGACTGACCTTCAAGAGGACATGTAGGGGTTAAATTTACTACTACCAACAACTACCTTCCTCCCCCTCCCCCAGCATATAAGGTATATAGCATTCCATACACTGTATCTGAATCCCATTCCTTTTTGGGGAGGGAACAATAAAAACCACTGGGGTTTATTCTTGTCAGTTTAAGGCCTAGATAATATAGTATTTGTAGGCGCAACATCTTCCTTGTTTACATCTGGCAAAACAGCTGCTAGGGCAAATGTATTAGCTATTCTAATCTGAGTTCTGGTTCAACTAGCCATGTAAAGTCACTCAACTTCTGCATGCTTCCATTTCTGATTTCTGAAATGAAAAGAATGAATTAATGATTGCTAAGGTCCCTTACAGCTTAAAATTATATAATCAATCCCATATTTTTTAATTGAAAAGACATCCAGCATTTTAAAAAGTATGGGTAAAAAGGCAGTGCATAAGAGAATATAAGCAATGCTATTTTTTGCATTATTACAAATGCCCTTTGGTGGTATAAAAATGAATGTATAAGCTTTATGATAAGCCCACCTCTATTGCAAGAGGGGCTGATAAGAATTTCAATCCCCTGAGCATAAAAATCCTACTTCTAATTACCACAGCAGAAAGGAATGGGTAATTGGTGACTATGGTTTCATGGAAATGTCACTCTAATATGTATCATTTATATTCAAAACTAGATTATACAAAACCTGATAATTGCTAAATCAGTCATGTGTCTCAATTTTCCATGGCTGGGAGTTAATATTATTAGTGTTTTTTTTTTTAATAGATGAGAAAAAACATTGAACACTCAAGAATTTAGCCAGAGTCAATGGTTATATTAGAATAAGTTCCTTATTCCTCGTTTGGAAATCATTCAGCTCAAATCCTTGTGTTAGAGGTGAAAGGGACCTTAGTAATTATATAGTTCAAACTACTCATTCATCTATGCCTAAAAATGAAAAAAGCAAAAAAGTATAAGAGAATATGTGGATATATTTGGTTTGCTACATAGCAACAGCTGTTGATTAAATATATCTAAAAATTCCATTGAGAGGCAGCATAATACAATGAAAATAAGATAGACATTACAATCAGTTAGACCTCTATTGAAGACCAGCTCTGCAGTGGTCGAATTAACTTCACTGTACCTCATTTTTCTCATCTGTAAAATGGAGATAATACCCATCCTGTGGGATTGCTGTAGGGAGTAAAATTGAAATTATGTATATAACAGCACATCTACAAACCTGACCCTCAATTGTTGCTCAGTAAATGGTAGCTATTACTACTAAATAGAACTAAGGGGTAAGCACCTCCCACAAAAAAAGATTTTCAAGAATGTTAATCAAACTACTCAGTCATATTTATATGTACTTTATACATATAAAGACGTGTAACCCGAAAACCCTATAGCGTGTAGATCAAGTTTTAAAACATTTCCCTGCTGTTTTCTTAATTCTTAGGTTTCACATCCAAGAAAAATATTTTGCCATCTCATCAATAAGTACAAATTTGCCATTGTTTTAAGATTGAATCCTTAAATCTTAATATTGGATTACTAATTATATCTTATTGTTTTTTTTAAAAATATTTTATTTATTAGACAGAGAGAGAGAAAGAGAGATCATAAACAGGGGGGAGGGGTAGAGGGAGAAGCAGACTCCCCACTGAGCAGGGAGTCCACTGTAGGACTCAATCCCAGGACCCTGGGATCATGACCTGAGCCAAAGGCAGACGCTTAACCAACTGAGCCACCCAGGCGCCCCTTATCTTATTATTTAAATCATTACTGTCTTTCTCCAGAATCTATATATCCTTCTCTAGAAGTTAAAAAAATCCCAATAATTAGTGTTTGTATTAGACTGGGTTCCCTAGAAGCAGAGCCTGAGATAGGGATTCAGGCACACATGATTTCTGGAGGGACTGTTCTTCAGGAAGCAGTCAGTAATGGAATGAAGGAAGCTGCAAGGGGGAGGAGAAATAGCTAGGAGAATGACATCTCAGATGAGGTCTGGCCTTAGGCTGATCCAGGGGCTGAGGCTCAGAAGCATAAATTACTGCACAGAAATGTCACCTTGAGGCCGAGAGGCTCAGCCTTTTGAGTGTCACACATTACATGCCCAGCCATTGGCTTTGGGAGGAGGGAGCAGCTTGGGTGGTGATGCCCACTAGCCAAAAGCAATATCAGGTCTCTGGAGAAGGGGAGCAACTGTGAGCCCTTAGCAGGCAGCACTTTCAACCCTGGGAGCTGGGTGCCTGGACTGGAGAAGGAGACAGGGGAAGTACAACAACAGTATAGTTCCTTCCTGGAAGGTTTCTGAATCCAATTTTTCCTTTGCACTCGCAGCATCCTGAACAATAATTTCTAGATTTCTGCGCACTGAAATCTAGTTCATGCTCTATAGCCAAGTCGTGGGCCCTGGCACCCAGAGGAGACACTTTTTGCTAATTCCTACAAAAGCCCTGAGTAGACTAGTGACAGCCCTTGGAGCATAAGCTGCAAGTGAAGGGCCTCAGCACCTACTGCTCAGCAGGGTCAGGAAGGCAATACTGACAAAAGTTTAAGGAAAAAATAATAGCTGGATACGAATTTTCCTTTCCTCAAAGCCCAATAATTGTTTTTCTCTGTTTGGTCATCACTTAATCTTGATTTCAATCCTTATCAGTGAAAATCATGTCTTAGTCTCTAAAGCATCTGGAGGCTTATATTTTGTTCGGGTTTAGACTCTTGCCTTTGGCTCTGACTCTAGGCTACTAGGAGACTTCAGAGAAACTTTGGCAATCAAAAACCTGCAGAGGGGCGCCTGGGTGGCTCAGTCGGTTAAGCGTCTGCCTTCGGCTCAGGTCATGATCTTTGGGTCCTGGGTTGGGATCGATACCCCAGATGGCACTCTCTGCTCAGCGGGGAGTCTGCTTCTCCCTCTCCCTCTACTCCTCCCCACCCCCTGCTCATGCTCTCTCTCTCACTCTCAAGTAAATTAAAAAAAAACAAAAAACAAAACCTTGTAGAGATGCTTATATCAGTCATGGCCCAACTAAGGAATCATAAATGAAGTATTTAAGACAGAATGAATTTTACCCAGGATATTGTTTTCACAGGTGCTAGGAATGCTGAAAACCAAATAGGGGACAGTAGAAACAGAGATTAGCAGAAAGAGAAAGTCACTAGCATTTTGAGGCTAGAAGGACGAAGGAAGAAGGAGGAACCAGAGATACCTAGGGTAGCTTGATCCTCAGGTGGCCTATTTAGTGGACGTTCTCTACTGTCAGAGAGGCCATCTCAGGAAAAAAACGGGAGAAATTTCTTGACTTCTCCCTTTCTTCTGTCCTCCAGTCCTGAAAGGGCTTCTCATCAGTTGGAAATCAGCTGATTTGGAAGCTGGGAATTGTACTAGGAGTCACCCCCTTACAATAAAGAACAGAGCAGAGGAAGGGTGAGAAATTGGTTTGATAGCAAATTCTCAAGGACAGGTATGATATTATTTGCTAAAATAACCTTAGAAGGTTATATGTAGACTTCTAAGTTCCCAGTCCCTGTGTCTCCTTCAGAGATAGCAGGATATATTTCCAAATTCATTTTCTCTTGACTGGACTTTTCTCACTCAGAGTTTCTGCTCATTACTAGTTTTTAAATCATCTACCGATAATCGGATTCCACATATTATCTTTACTTTCCAATATTTTCTATAATAGATACGTGTTCTTTTGCAACAGCTAACATCCATAATGCCAAGTAGTGGTAGCCACGCTTATATTTTGTGGCCTTGCCCTTAGAAAGTCAAATCTAAGGTCTAAGACCCTCCTGAACATAGAAAAGTGGACCAGGACTGAAAACCTAGTCTCAGCTGGGCCAATTGAATTTGTTTCCTGAGATCTGGAAATCATATGTGCTAGATGTTAGTGCATGCTAATTCCATAAACTGAGGACGTATAAATGCAAGGAGTATGTGGTGGCCATTTTCTACTGTGTGCATGAAAGAAGAGAAAGCAATTTGCAAAGAGAAGTCAGAATGAAGCAGAATGAGGCAAAGATGGGCACTCATGTGATCCCCCTAGAGAGGGAGATCCAAGGAAGGGTACCCTGCATGCCTGCTAATGGTCCAGTTCCTAGTTGAGATGCAGTATGACTTCCCGCTCTTGGATACTGAGACATACTCCATTATCCTATATAAATTCCTCTTTTTTGCCTTATTCCAGGGACGGGAGAGTTTCTCTTACCTGCAACTAAGAGATCCTTGCCTATGCTAACATTTTAACTAATTTAAATAAGTAATTGAAAAATTAAGTTACATATTTTCTTTCTCATATTTCCTTTTCTTCCCCTTCAAGATAGGAAGATATACACAGTGGAATACTGGAACTTTTTTTTCATCTGGATACTCTTCACGCTGAAGCTATTGTATGTTTATGTTACATTCAGTTAGACTGGGACTTCGAACCGATGAAAGAGGAAAGCTCTAATAAGCATCAAAACTGACTTGGTGTGTTGTTGATTCAGTTCCTACATAATGATGGTATCTACATGCATACACATTATAATGTTCTGACACACATAAGGAGAATGTGTCACCCTGTCACAGTTTCCTGTTCTAATGAAGGTTCACACCACATCCCAATCTTCCCGAGGCTCTCCAAGCACGACTGGATTCACTGGGCCATAAGAGACAATTGGCAGGGCACTTTACCTCAGGCTGAACTTACTGGAGAACCTTCTCTTACTCCTGGCTCCACTCCAAAATAGCAGTTTGCAAACATTGGATAAATAAATTGAAATAAGGCACTCAATTATATCTACTGACATAACCACCCAAAGAGGTCCACCAAGCCTCCTTTTCTACTGGGAAGACATGTTAGGAAGGGCAACATGCCCTCCATTTTGAAGAAGATATTTTTACATGTCCTCCTGAAACGTCCCTATAGTGTCAGACTTCTGCATTTGGTGGCATTCATTTCCCCATCACATTCATTTATGTGACCAAGGCACCTAGATACTTGCAACCTCTGATCTACAGGTCAGTTCAGTGTGATATTGTTATATGTAGTGAACCAACACGATATCAAGTGGAATGGGAACATGGTCCAGGAGATCTGACCTATGCTTGAGAAGTGAGCTGATCTGGGAGCCTCACAGTATCCTTCCAATAAATTCCCCTTTGCTTTACTTATTCAGGGTCAGTTTCTGTTGCTGGAACTGGAAACCCTAGGTGATTCTAAAATTTCTACCATAGAGCTGGTTGCAGGTAACATATCATCAGCGAAGGTGGGTTATCTGGAATTGGTCAGTTATCTGGCTGTGAGGGGTAAGGGACAGTGAAACTGTCATTCACATTCTAAGTTGGGAAATTAGCAATGAAACAGCATGACATTATTGCCTATGGTTATTACAATCTAAAATTTATTGGGATTCCAGGAAGCTCTAGGGCAGGGGTCAGCAAACTATAGCTAGGGCTCAATCTGGCCTGCTGCCTATTTTTATAAACAAAGCTTTATTGGAACATAGCCATGCTCATTCTTTAAGTATTGTCTATGACTGCTTTCATGCTACAATAGCAGAACTGAGCAGCTGCAACAGAAACATGTATAACCCACAAAGCCTCAGATTTTACTATCTGGCCAAGCACAGAAAGTTTGTTAACCTTTGATAGGTAATTAAGTATTTTTTTTGCCATCGAATAATAAAGGTATAAAGAATTCAATAACCGTGAGATAGCACTGAATAAATTAACCAGTGAGAATGACAAGCTCTAGTCTATAAATTCCTGCCTGAGAGCACAGCCTGATACTTGGGACATTCTGTGATAATCCTGAAAAAACATCTATCTTGGACTGATAGGACTACAGGACTGAGAGAGCCAGAAGTGAAGTTCATAATTTTATCCAGGGTTGCTGAACTAATGACTTATGGATTAGAGTATCTTAAATACTTTGCAATGAGATAGGGATAACCATTAAAATTACTCATAACAAAGAAACTCACTGCCTATTTCATTGTAAATTCTTATAAGAATCATTGAACTTAGGATGTTACACTTTTTTGTCTTTTTTATAATATAGACATTTCGAATTCTATCCTTCAAATGACAACAGAGGTAACTCAGTACACATTGTGTCTGGCATCTCTGTGCTCAGGGAAACAGCATTTTGCCCTTCCTAAAGCCTTCCACCTGCTATACTCTACATTTCTCTGTAACCTTGCTCTATCAGTGATTCACCTTCTTTCCTGTATTTTAATTATTTTCTTCTTCATTGGCTTTCTCCAATCAATATGTAAATATGCTCAAATATCTCTCAAATTACAATTAAAACTACTCTGATTGTTTATGTACGATCCTGTATCTCTCCTCTTCACAGTCAAACTTCTAAAAAGAGTCATGTTCATTCACTGTCCCCATTTTTTCCTTTCTCTTTCACTCATCAAGCAATGTGAGCTTGTTTCTACCCCTAAATTCCAGTGACTAAGTTCACCAATGACTTAGTAACTACTAAATCCCCCCAGAATTAATTACTTATGTGACATATTGGTAGAATTTGACATTTTCTCTTCTTTGCAGGCTCTCCACCACCAGTCAATACATTATCTATTGCTCCCACTAGTATGATGACTCACTCTATTTTCTCTGCGGGCTCTGCATCTTAAAAATATTGATCCACCCAGAGTTCTATCATTTTGCTTCTTTTCTTTGGCCTTGATATCATAGGAGTCCTAACAAGATCTGGTGAATAGATTAATTCTGATTTGTTAATCCTGTTTGTCAGAATAACATAAGCAACCATTTACTGAGCCAGACACCTCATTGAGTGCTTTAGATACATTCTCATTTAATTCTTTCTTGGCTTACGGGAAATATTTTTAATATTTCTTTTCAAATTTAGACGACTTGCACAGTGAGAGAAAAATCTATTCAAAGCTGGTTATTTTGACACATGACCTACACCCTTAACAGTGACACTATTAACGTCCATGGCTTTTTACTGTGATCTTTGTGATCCCCATATATCTCTCCAGACTTCTCTCCTGAGCCCCAGATCTGTAGCTTCAAGTGATAAGCTCCTCCAGGTCATCATGCACAAATCTGCACTCATAATCTTTGTTCCAAATCATTCCTCTTCAGGTGCTTCCTACCCTAGTGAACAGCACCGCCATCTACTCTTTCCCAATCAGAAACTTCAAAACCATCGGGTTCTCCCATCACTCCCAGTGTCCCTGTCCTCTCAACTCCAGTCACCAGATCGGGTCAATTTTACCTCTTTCAAGCTCTCTACCAATCACCTCTTTCATCTCTTCTGCTTGTGCCCCAAATCAGGCCATCCTTGACTGCCTTAATAGCCTCCCTGTTTTTACTCTTGATGCCCTGCCCCCAATTCATCGCGCACCTTATTGCCAGCAAGCAGATGAGAAGCTCATCATGTTACCCTCCCCACCAGAAATTCTTCAGAGGTTCCTCATTGCTTACAGGGTAAGATTTAAGTTCCTTACTTGGATGTATAAGGCCCTTCAGTATCTCTCCCTTCCCACCGATTCAGCCTCATGCTCTGCTAGCTCCCCCTTCCTCACCCCTCATACTTCATGCCCCATCAGTACTTACAGTTGCCTAAACAGGCCGCATTTCTTACACCGTATTCCCTCTGCTTGGAATGTCCTCTCTCCTGTTTTCTTGTTTGTCTGTGTGGCAAGCTTTCCTTCAACAACCAGGTCAAGTATTTACCACTTTTGTGAAGTCTTTACTGAATTTCCTAGGGGAGGTGCCCCTTTCTCCTCTGTGCCCACATTGCAACTTGCATGCAATTCCTACAGCTTAGAATGAATTAAACGTGTCTGTACTTACTTGTTTCCTCATGTGATTCTAAAGAGATGGATCCTGTATTTTTACATGCATATGTAGATTTTTCTTACACATGATCTCCTACTGCCTGGCACAGATTCTCAATATATTTGTTGAGTAACAATTAAAGAAACATAAAAGGGAAGGGGAGAAAAGAAAGCAAGGAAGAGATAAACAAAAGGAGGACTTTTCAGAGTTCAAAGAAAAGACTCCAGATTCCTTGTACTTCTCTATCTCCTTTTCTTTTAAATAATCTTGGCCCTCCCAGTGTTAAATAGCTGAGTCATGATTAAGACTTCTGTTCTCACCCATTTGGATGTAAATACTGTCGCCACCCTCTGCAGCCAGGTAGGTTCCTTCAAAATTTTCCTTTCTCTATTGGAAGATCTTTTGCCATACCAGCTTCTCCAATCTTACTTCCTTTCCGTGGACACTCCTGATGCATAACAATTTCATAAACAAAGAAAGCAAACCTTTCTTTTGAAAGTGTCAATGACTCTTAATGACAAAAACACATTCAATAATAGTACTGGATTGACCAGAAATCATACATTATATTTAAATAATTTGTCTGAATATATTTCTACTGCAAAAAAATGCAACATCCAAGACTTAGAAGCTAATCGTTTTGAACATTTTATTCATCATTAAAGATATATATTAATAAAAAAACTTGTCAATTTCTCAAGGAAATTTTTACATGTTATTTCCTTTGAATTAACAAAGCTACAAGTGATAAATAAAGAAAATGAGTTGTCACTCTGAAGGTGAACAAAGATGATAACCAAGTGGTGATGTTGCCTGTAGAGAACAACGTTCTTGCTTTCTGACAATTATCATATGGTTTCACCCATAGGTGGAAAACAAGCAACAGCACGGAGGACCATAGAGGAAGGGAGAGAAAACTGAGAGGGAGAAAATCAGAGAGGGAGACGAACCATGAGAGACTATGGACCCTGGGAAACAAACTGAGGGTTTCAGAGGGGAGGAGGTGGGGGGATTGGGTAACAGGGGGATGGCTATTAAGGAGGGCACGTGTTGTGATGAGCAGTGGGTGTTATATGCAACTAATGAATCATTGAACCCTACGTCAAAAAACTAATGGCGTACTATACAGTGACAAACTGAACATAATAAAAAAAAATAAAATAAGTAAAAAGCAGGATTCACAGTAAAAAAAAAAATGTTCTTGCTTTCTAAGCAAGTTGGGGTAGGCGTAGGGAAGAGAGACCAGGTCGGTATAGGTAAAGAGAGAAATTGACAGTATACAATTGTCAGGGATGCAATATGTTGGGCATTTTTGCAAGTCAAGTGTTTAAAACATAATCGTTAGTTGGAGAAATACCTGCTCTTATTGGATATCTGTTAATTCTATAGGAAACATGGTAAAAAAGGGACTTATGGTCTCTTTTTCTAATATTTTGCCCTTAATTCCCTTCTTAGTTTTCATAAATTTCTCAGAAGTAGTATCTGCTAATGAAATAGTTTGTCTTTTCAAAATTAATCCATTAGATGACAAATATTTATGTATATAGAAGAAAACATAACTTTTCAATATTGAAATGATCAAAAACTAAGACTTGAAGGAACAACTGCTTTTGCAGTCCCTCTTTCTGTAGTCAGCATTTCTTCAGCGAACGCACTACCAAAATAGTGCAGGTCTTTATCTCAGTCTTCATATTTATTTAAACCAAGGCTACAAGTGAAGCAAACAATATGCTCTTCCTGCTTCCTTAGTGTAACAAAACTGTCCCAAGGAGTTTATTCTCTGGATATGTTCTCACTCTCTCCTGTTAGTTCAGGTCTCATTTTTTATCATTCTACTCTTCCTTTAGCTGTTTTAATTTCCTTCCGAAGATATGCTTTCCAAGGCCAACTCCTGATATTTCTCTCATTTGCCCGTTGCTGTTGTCCATGACATTACTTACTCTTTTTCGATAAATAGGTTCTTAAGTTTCCCACTCTCCAGCTTCTGTTCCTATAGTTCCTGATTCATGGTGTCTACTAAATTTGGATTACTAATAACTTATATTCTGTTCTGAAGGACATTATGTTCATATCTTTCTTATTACAAAAAGGTTCCAATTGCAGTTGCTACAGAACTCTTTGTATTACAAGAAGGCTTTTCTTTTTGTCATCGACAATAGTTGCCTTCTGTTCTCTTCATTTTCAAAGCATATGAGTCTGTCCTTAATTAGAAATATAGAACATCAGTACTCCAAAACCACCTCAGGCAGCATAAACCATAATTTTTTGCTATTCAGCTACCCTCAAAGCCAGTAAGAAATGTGAGATTTAGAAAAGTTTTCAATGAAATGCTCCCCATTGAAACCCCTAGGTAACCTAACTTTTATTTTTGTACTAAATTAGATCCCTGGAAGGCTACATAGGTGTACCACATTAACTTAAACCTCTTGTGGGAGCAGAATGCACTAAGTTAACTTTCAAATGCACTAAGTTATAGTTTAAAAACTTTTGGCTTCAATAGAAGATTGTAATAAGAAAAAAATTCACTTTTATATTGAGTATAAAATTACTGTTTGGGATATTTTTCTTAGTAATATGAGTTAATAGGCTCTCTATAAAAGTGCTTACTGAGAAATTTCTTTTGGAATTTAGTTGTAGGGAATAGGCTCTCCGGAAGTGTTGACATCATTGCTCTTTTCTGATAAGAGCTGTAAAATAATGTATTTCTACTCCACCCCCAAACGCCCTACCTGCCCCACCTCAGCCTAGTAGGATAATCAGAGGAAAGTTCGACGCTCAATCACGTGAATTATTAGTGTCTTAAAAATTTCTGACATTTGCATGATACCTTCCGATGTTTGCCATCTCCTTACCCTCCCATAAAATTTGTATTCTCACTTGAATCAGATCTCCTTTTTTTTTGTTTTAACAAATGTATTTTTTCTTTTTAAGATTTTATTTATTTATTTGACAGAGAAGCAGAGAGAGAGGGAACAGAAGCAGAGAGAGGGAACACAAGCAGGGGGAGTGTGAGAAGGAGAAGCAGGCTTCCCGCCAAGCAGGAAGCCCAATGCGCGCAGGATCCTGGGATCATGACCTGAGCAGAAGGCAGACGCTTAACAATGGAGCCACCCAGGCACCCTATAACAAATGTATTTTAAAAGAATTCTTGGGTTTCGTGTGCTAGCTATATTTTTAATTCACATTAAAATAAATATTAAGCTATTAAAATAAAAAGTTATTATACACATCATGCTTAAAATCATCTCACATACTACCTGCGGTATAATTATCATCCATTGGAAAACACTGAACCGTGTTAACTTTTAGGATTGACTTATTTTGGTTCTGGTTTTCCACTTAATAACTTTATTGTATATATCTTTTGTTGCCTCAAGATAACTTGCTCAAAGGGACTCAACTACAGGTAGTAGAATTCTAAGTGCAACAAGCTCATGCAAAAAAAAAAAAAAAAGAAAAAACAAAAACAAAGATTGGGTTTATTTGTTCTCATAACTGAAAAGACCAAGATAGACTTCTTAAGGCTTAGCTAGATCGAGGGCTCATTGATGTCAGTAGGTCCCAACCCTTCATTCTCCACATTTCAACTTAATCTACATATCCACAATTCCTGGGCAGGTTCTGTCCATGTGCTGGCTTCCTGTAGCTTCAGGACTTGGCACCGACCAGCTTAGCAATTTGAAGAAAAGCTAGACTGCTCTTTTCCCACATCTGAGCAGAAGTCTTCAGTCTCGCTCTCATTGCCCCTGGAGTCAGGTGCTAGTTACTTAGCACGGCGGCATACAGAGTGCAGTTTTCTCACTGGTTAAGTTTGGATCATGCACCTAGGGGAGATGGGCCATTCTACCCACACCATACACGCTTGTAGAAAGGTAGATAGTTTCTAAAGTAAAAGAGGGGTGTGGTAAAAGAGCTGGTATGGACTCAATGTTTGTGTTGGCTCATCCCAGGAAAACCTTTGGAGCTAAAATGGCCCTTTCGAATATTCCCATGATGATGTCAATTGGTCACTGGATGAAAGACAGCACAAAAGGGGCATTATCTTGGGTGAGGTGACTGTCTATGGTTGGGGCAATCCTTGTAGAGGCTGACAGCGGAAAGCTGCCTGCCAGTAGCCCTTCCAGGAGCTGGGGTAACAGGTCCTCCTGGGAGGAGCTGAGTGGCTTGTCACAATGTCCACCACAGTTAACCATCTCATGCAAAAGGTTCCAAGATGCAAACATCTGTCTGCCTCACAGTTTGTATAGTCCTTTTGCAAAAAATCTCATGGAGTATTTTAGCTACTTCTAAACCATAAGGGAAAGAGATTTGAAGGAAAAAAAGTGAACATTTACTAATATAAGGTAAAATGTGATAGGCAGATTTTTGGATTTCATAGACCAATGAAATTGCCCTTAAAAACTGCGATGACAAACATCAGGTTACCAGCTTTTATATTTACCAAATAAGAATTTTTTTTACATTGTCATTAAAGAAACAGGTTATTTTAAACTAAAAGTTAGGATGGATACAAAAGTTAGGATGGACACAGCAGCATCTGTGTCCTCGACCCACTAGACGCCAGTAGCATACTCCATTGTGACAGTCAAAAATATGCCCAGACAGAATAAAGGACAACTTATGATTAAATAAATCTACCTTCAAAAAATGTACTGCCTTGCTATTTATTTTACCATGGACAGGAGAAAAATATGTCACCAATAGTGTGACTGTGAACTGGCATTTAGGAATCATTACCATACGTGCAATTAAAAAGAAAACGAAAACAGAAACAAAACCCAAACAACCTACTGAGGAAGTTCCCGTAGGATACCAGAGAACACTTTGTAAGAAAGGTGACGGTAAATCCGGACAGTTCTTGAAAGCTAGGTAGCAGAATGAGTCAGGGAAAAGGTTTCAGGTTAAGTGAAGAATGTAGGCAAAGACATGGAGATTGAATAGAGTAGGTGTAATGAAATGAAGTAATTCTGCTCAGGAGGGACATTACTCATACAGAAGAGTGTTGAGCAATGAAACCAAAGTATGTTGGGACTTGATTATACAGGAAGCAATAGAGAAATATTAGAGGTTTTTGAGCTAGGAATTTAAACGATTAGGTTTGTGTTTTAAGAAAAATAACTTATTAGTAAATAGGTTTTGTTCATGAAATATGCTTAAAATGGATTATATGGTAGAGATTCTGAGTCTCGGTATAAAGAGCTATTATTGTAGTCTGTGAAAGGTAAAAGGAAGACACAGAGTAGGAATGTGGCATCGAGAATATTAAGGAGGAAATGGATGTGGTAAATAGAATAGGAATAGAATCGACAACATTTGGCCATGTATTGAACATAAAAGCTTAATGAGAAGGAAGAGAAAGATAGTGGTAGTTCCATTAATAGTAAAAGAGAGTGAGCAAGAGTCAGACTTTGAAAAGAGATAAAATGATCAGTTGCAGGCATCAAGAATTTAAATACATGCCTTAGGAAGAGTAGGCTGGAGAGAAAGTCTATTTCTAAAAATTCTTTTTCTTGCTTGCTATTATATTGTCAATTGTTCAGCTTCACCCAACAACTAAATAAGGGCAGTCTTTGCTCTGCATGTTCACTGAATCTTGTTCATAACAGAACTGTTTCCTCACTCCTCACTGAGATCAAACCTCAGTCAACACGGCACCATGCAAAATGAGAGCTGCCTGTACGTAGATTTCAGTAACTATCAGGGTTGCTGTACCTCAGTGCTTGGTGTTTTGAACTGGATAATTCCTTTTTGGGGGGGGCTGTCCTATGCATATCCTATGTACGATGTTTAGCAGCATCTGTGTCCTCGACCCACTAGACGCCAGTAGCATACTCCATTGCGACAGTCAAAAATATGCCCAGACATCGCCATATATCCCCCTGGAAGGAAAAATAGCCCTAGTGGGGAACCACTAGGATATATGTACAAGTAGATTTAGATTTACAAATATAAATGGACCTTTATAGTGAGAGATGAACCTCCTTATTTTTGATCCATGTTGTGATTGATGGTAAAATGCCCAGTTGATGGTATTATGACCACTCCATGACCAACATTTCCATCCTCATTACATCTACACAAAGATTAAACTTTGTTGAAAAGCCACTGCTGAAATGTATTGAATTTATTGCTTGTACTTCTGTGTCTTTACCTCATGGAGTCATAGTTACTTTGCTCTAGAAAGGAGAGAAAACAATGTTGCTAAATATCAGGGGAATCTGTCAGCTGCTGTTCTCACACATACTTCTACAGCCATTACTCATATTTGAAATTATATTGAAGTCGACCCGAGTTGTTATTCTCTTTACCTCTCTTGGGGTAAATTTCATCACATAGATTGTTTTACATAGCAAGCATTTCTCTCACGGTATTAGCTTTCAACAACCCGATTTTACCAGTGTGTATGTGTTCTTTATATCAACCAACTCATCGTTTGAGTCAGATCTTTACTGTTTGCTTTACTTAAATCCCTCAAGCTTGTGACTCAGAGCTCATAGAAATCTCAATCTAGATAAAAATTTTTAATTGTTCAACTTGAGCTTTCTTCTTCTTTAGCAATGTTCGTTCTTTGTTTTAACCTCTCCCTTCAAGTTCTCTGCTTTTTATTAATGAATTCATTTAGTCAGTCAATCCATAAATCTAAATCCATCCATCCCATCATCCAACACTTGTTTCACACTGTGTCATGCATGGTAGTTGGCTAGGCAGAGGAGAATCAAGGGGAATGAGACATGGCCACACAAGCTGGATTCTTGCCTCAATACTTTGCTCACTCAGTGGCTTGCCCTTCAATTAGTGAGCAAATCCTGTCAATTCTGCCGCTTTTTCCTGCCGAGTCTGTCCCTTGCTACTCCGACCAGTCTCCATGACCATCACCCTAGATCAGATGTCTATCTTTTGTCATTGGGATAACTGCAACTGCTAATTACTGAAACTCTCTTCCTCTGATTCACATTCAACTCTGCAGTCATAGCATCTTCCTGAAATGCAAGTCAGATCTTGTCACAAGCTACTCAAAAGCCCTTCAATACCTTCCAATCCCCTTACAATGACATCCTAATCTTGAACATTCTTTTCCTGATCTGGCTCATGTATATCTCACCTGCCTGATCCCTTGGTACTCTCTCCCCAAAACTCTGCAGTAGCCTGAACATGGGCTATTTCACCTTCTGATGAGCTTTTCCTTCTGACTCTTCACCTGGACATTCTTTATCTCCCCACCCCCTTCACTACCCTTTTCCTAGCTAATTCCAACTCATACTTAATGTCTCAGCTTTGGTAACTCTACTTTCAGGTAGCTTTCTCTAAGTTAGGTATCTCTTCTATGTGTACCTTTACTGTAGACAGTATGGAAGTTGCTTCTCATCTGTTCCTCTTGTCCTTTATATCCCTGTCTTCTTGTTTTTATGTCTCTGCTTGTCTTTATAAGAGACAGGGAAATGTCTATGTCACTCCATATAGTTGGAAACTAGCTTAGTGGTTATTACATTGTAGGTGCTAAAAAGGTACTTGCTGAATGAATGAATGATTGAACAAGAGCACACCCCAACAAATACTTCAAGTGTTTTAAGAAAATACTTATAGGGACACCTGGCTGGCTCAGTCAGTGGAATGTGTGACTCTTGATCTCGGTTTTGAGTTCAAGCCCCACGTTGGGTATAGAAATTTACTTCAAAAAAGTTTTAAAAATACTATTTTTTAAAAAAGATTTTATTTACTTGAGAGAGAGACAGAGATAGCAGAGAGAGCAGGAGCAGGGAGGAGAGGGAGAAGCAGTCTCCCCTACTGAGCAGAGAGCCTGACAGGTTACTTGATCAGGACCCCAGGATTGTGACCTGAGCCGAAGGGAGACACTTAACCAACCGAGCCACCCAGGTGCTTTTGGAGAATGATTTTAAAAAGGTGGGAGGGGGATTCTTTTTGTGCGTCATTTAATGGGGAGAAAAATGAAAATGAAATCCAGAGGTTGGAATTAAGAAGTCTAAATCTAAGTCCTATTTTATATATAGCGCCTGCTTCTCCACCTCCCTCTGCCCTTCCCCCTGCTCGTGCTTGCTCTCTCTAGTGCTGTCTCTCTCTCGCAAATAAATAAAATCTTTAAAAAAAATAATAAAATAAAATAAAATCAAGCTCCATACAAATTTTTAAAACAGCAAACTTCCCTAGACAACTGTTACAACAGAAAGCTACTCAACCAGGACTGGAAGACCCACAGCAATACAGAAAAATAGAGGGGACCACATTTACCTCTCCTGCAGGTGCATACTGGTCAGGCCATTTTACTCATCTAGAAAATTAGAGGAGTTCGATCACCTAATACTTACTATGCTATAATACATTTTAAGTAGGAATTAACTTACAAATTTTCAACTTATATAAAAGTTTCAGGGAAATACCTACTTCATGAAGTAAGGTATATTTCTATATGTGTCTGCATTTGAATTACCGTAACTTAAGTGTAAATCCTTCTGTAACAGGAATCTCAGCTTTACAGTGGACTGGGTCCACTGCTGGAAATTAGGCATAACGGGGCATCTTTTGAAAGCTTGTAGGACAGGGCCTAAGAAGAGCCTGATTTTTATGGGTGGATTGTCATGAGGATTTTTGTTTCGCACTAGAGGAAGTCTGAGGGAGTTTTATGCCTAGGCACCTGGGAGCTTGAAACAATGTTATAGGGGGCAACATGTCTCTCCTGACCTCTTATTAAATTGGAGGCTCTTGGGGAGAGGTGCTTTGCATGGAAACTGAAGGAGCATTTTCATGAGAGAAGACAAGGTTTGGAAGAAGAACATTTTCCACATTTTGGAGCAGGACACATGCCACACAGGCACAATGAGTTGTTACTGGAATGTGGTACCATTTCTGATCCTTCAACTGAAGATTTGGGATGCACTGGGAGACACAGCTTTTGACAGTGACGATATGTTCCTTCAACGGGCTTCTCGAGGAAGGCTGGAAAGGGGATTGTATGAACACAGGCAAGACACTCCTGGAGACTTTGAAAAAACACTGTGGTGAAGAATTTTGCAACAGACCATTGTCCCATGAAGTGCAATGGAAATAACAAGGTCATTAAATTTGATTAATTATTATTAATAAAAACTCCCTTGTATTCCCCAGGATGATAAGACTGGGGAAAACTTGGATTAAATTTGCAAAAGTGTCATGTGGATGCAGTTTCTAATCCAGACACTGCCATAGTGCTATTTTTACGGAAGAAATTCTCCCATCATTCTCCCATCACCTGTGCATGCTCTGTGCAAAATTGTAGCCACAGGCCATAACGGTCTGTTGAGTACTTGATATGTGGCTGATCTGAATTGAAATGTGCTATAACTGTAAAACGCACACTGATTTCTGAGACTTAGTATGTTTCTTCTTACTCTCTAAAATGTAGCTACAGGAAAATTAAAAATTACATAAGTGCAAAATGACATTATATTTCCATTGGCTAAGACTGCCTAATAATGAACATTTGGACACTAAATCATATGCCATTTATTTTACTTTTTTTGTTTGTATCAAGTTTTTCCTTAAATTCTAGTTAGTTAACATATAGTGTAATATTGGTTTCAGGGGTAGAATTTAGTGATTCATCACTTCCGTACAGCACCCAGTGCTCAACACAACAAGTGTCTTCCTTAATGCCCATCACCCATTTACTCCACTCCCTACCTTTCTTCCCTTCGCCCTTAGTTTGTTCTCTATAGTTACTAGTCTATGGCTTGCCTCCCTCTCTTTTTTCTTTTTCATTTATTTTACTTTTTAATTCATTCACGCAAAAATTTTTAGCTTGATAAAATTATAAGGCCCTGGAGGACAGGTTCTAAGTTTCTATTTTTCATTTTCCCAGGTACTTAAAGTACTGATAGCATGTGATAGTTTTTACTGTCTACTTATTGATTTAAATTGATTTTAAAATACTATTTGTTTATTTCCATAAATCTGTGAGCTACTTTTAGGTTGTGTCCTAGATAAGTGTATTTTGATTATAAACAGAACTTTGTATTGTTATAAAAAGTATTCAGTTCAGAAAATGTGCTAATGAATACCAGAATTATTTTAATTCCATCATGAGCTCATTTTTCCATCTCTTGCTTTATATTTCTAAAACAGGAATTTTAAGAAAGAAATTAGGGCACTTTTCTTCATTAATGTGTTTATTTCTATAAGCCTTTGATAATACAGTATAAGTGGGAGGAATGTTAGCTGAATTTCTAAAACTCCATATTATGATTTTTATTTTTAACTATTTATTTGGAAATAATTTTCCTACAAAAGACTTATAAGAATGGCATACTCTTCCATCAGATTCATCATTTATATTTTGCCACATTTCCTTTATAACTTTATATCTATCATCTATCTATCCATACTTTTTATTTTTTCATGAATCATATGAGGTGGTTGCAGACATTATACTTCTTTACCCCCAAAATGCTTCAGTTAGTATTTCCTAAGAACAAGGATATTCTCCTAGAAAAATCATAGCACAATGATCAAATTTATGAAATTTAACATAATTCAATGCAATTATCTATTATATAATAAATATTTATATTTCATCAATTTTCTCTGTTATTCCCTGCACCCCCCTCCCCCACTCCCCATCTAGGATCTGATTCAGGAACATGCATTGCATTTAATTTCCATGTCTTTTTTAGTTGCCTTTCATCTGGAACAATTCCCTGGCCTTTTTTTTTTTTTTAATTTCATGACAATGATAGTTTTAAGAGCCTGAGCCAATTGTTTTGTACTGCGTCCTTTGCATCCTTTGATGTGAATTTCCAAGCGTTTAGCAGCAGGTTATGAATCTTTTGAGAGGAGTACAACATAAGTGGTGCTGTGACTTTCTCATCTCAGGCACCACACCAGGAGATCGGGTCAGTTTCCCATTTTGGCGATATTACCTTGGTAAATGTGGTGTCTACTAGGTTTCTCCACTGCAAAATTACAAATGCAATCGTAAAACAATTACACATTTTAAAATTCACTTGTAATCATAAATAATTAGGACGGAGATACTTTAACTATCTAAATATCCTATTCCTTTTCAAATATCCACCCATATTTTTAGCCCATATTGATAATTCTTACCTGAACTAACTCTACTTCATATTTAACCAAAGCAATCTCTCTCTCTCTCTTTTTAAAAAGATTTTATTTATTTGACAGACAAAAAGAGAAAGAGAGAGCACAAGCAGGGGGAGCAGGAGAGGGAAAAGCAGGCTCCCCACTGAGCAGAGGGCCCAATGCGGGGCTCAATCCCAGGACCCTGGGATCATGACCTGAGCTGAAGCAGACGCTTAACTGACTGAGCCACCCAGGTGCCCCTGCAGCAATATATCTCAACAGATTAAATGCAGAAAAAGATATGAGAATCCAGATGAATCCTCAAGCAGACAGTAGGGAGATTTGTGAAAATGTAGAGTAATGCCACTCTTCTCATTATTTATGGTTTGGAGAATTAAGCTTTTTCCATACAAATACGTTATTCATGTTAATGAGTTACAGGTTTATGATTCCACATTTCAACTAGCCTTTATTGTTATTTTAAAGTGAACTAATATATTTTTTAATTCCTCACTATGAATTTCTGACATAGTAAACATCAATAAATTCAATTCCTAGAAGCCAAAGCGCTATGAGTTCCTAAATTCGAGCATGTGAAGCCGCCTTGATAACAAAAAGCTTGAGAACCATTGTCTAAGACCAAATGACTTGCTGGTATCAGTGTTATACTTTGGAAATTTCTGAGGAAAGTGTCAATGACGGGGAACTGAAACTAAAATTCCAGGAGTAAGTTTATCTTTTGGACAACAGTATCCTCGGTGTAGGCCTGAGGTTTTCCACAGAAAATTCTTATTTTTTAAAGGTATGTAATGTAATATTGAGAGGTCACATAATATGATGTCTGCAATTGGTCGGGGTGGTGAGGAGGGTACAGATGAAATTGTGCTGTTACTGTTGAATCTGTACGACTGCTACGTGCACGTTCATTATAAAATCCTATCTTGAGTAGATTTGAAGATTTTCAAAACAAAAGTCTTTTCTAAAGGTTTCATCTCTAGATAAGCTTTTTAATGGTAAGGATTTGGGAGAGAATCAAGCTTAATTGCCTGAAATGTCATAATGATTTAAAGCACGTGAATTATCATTTCATGGATTTATGCAATACTTTTTTTCGGCAGCATTCAAACCTATCAGCCTAGGCTGGTTTTTTAAACATGAATACTCATTATCTCTTCCTATGACATTTTGAACATCTTAAGGAAGTTTGCAAAGTAAAAACTAACATGTCGAGTACACATCCAAAACTATTTTTCAATAAGTAGTATTGTATTTTTGGAACTGGCTGCAATAAACTAAATGTTGCTTGCATGCCGATTATGTTGTTCTCTTTAAAAGTGTGTAGACCCTAAAATCAGAGCTGAGTTTGATTCCTGGTTCTGCTACTTTATAATACTCAAAATAACATTAACAATAATAGAAATAATATGTTAACAAAGCCAATATTTACAGAGCTTAATATGAGACAGGTTTTGTGCTAAATCCTTACACTAGTTTATTCATTGAATCCTTACAACAATACTGTAAGTTACTTTTTTTTTCTTTAAAGTTTACTTATCTATTAGTAATCTCTCTACCCAAAGTGGGGCTTGAACTCAAGACTCTGAGATCATGACCTGAGCTGAAACCAAGAGTCAGATGCTTAACTGACTGAGCCACCCAAGCACCCCAGTTTAGTTTTTCTTTTTTTCAAAGTATATTCCAAAAGAAAACTAATCCTGTAAGATTAGGTGACCATACATTCTAGATTGCCCGGCATAATCCCGGTTTACAACTATTATCCTGGCATAATTAATGTCTCTCTCTTTCGCTCTCAAAATTGTCCCAGTTTAGGCAATAAATTACATGGTCACTCTTTGTGTAAGATCTTCACTGATGAAAAAATTCCTTGGTCAAATACGTTTGGGAAATGAATCTGTCCTCCTCTTAGAAATTTATAACACATACTAGCATTTGAGAAGTCGTATAAAAATTTTGTTTTACTTTGTTTAAATCAATGTTTGCTAAATTTACTTCATTGTGGAGTTCCCCTTTTCCTGTAAAACATATTAACATCCCACAGAACACACTTAGAACTAATTTAATCATATTCAGAATTTTCCAAAGTCAGATCTTTGACTAATAGCTGCAATTATTTTTCATATGTAAATAAATACCAAAAAAAATTAGATTTATTTATTCCAGAGAGGGGGCGGGAGAGGCAGAAAGAGAGGGAGATAAGCACATTCCCCCCCGAGCCGACAGCCCAAAGCAGGGCTCGATCCAGGACCCTGAGATCATGACCTGAGCCGAAACCAAGAGTCAGATGCTTAACCGACTGAGCCATATAGGCACCCATAAATATAAAATTTTTATATAATGAAACCCTTTGCCTTTTTCTAGAGTATAGTGGTGACATGAAGAGATACCTGCCTAAACAAATATTTTTCTTTTACTCATGATCAGAAAATCCGAGTTTCAGCTCTGAAATTCTGATTTACTTCAATAAATATTTATCATATATCTTTTATACATCAAGTGCTGGCCTAATGCTGATAATCCAAAGATGAATCAGACATGATCATTATCCTCAAATTGCGCATAAATACATGGATTGATTTGCCTCTTCTATGCAGGGACTTTTCTCTATTTTTGGTTGATTGTTTTTTTTTTAAACTGCATTTCTCGTTAGTTCTTGCCGCATTTCCAAAGTTCTATAAATGTTAGTGGGGTTAATCTAGAGTAGAGCACAGATGTTTACATCAGGTGCTACAACACAGGTGTTCCTTGAAAGGGAGCGATATGCAAAATGATTTCCAAAGGCTAGAGGAGCTGTAAGACCAAATAAAAAGGCCAAGAAGTCCAGCCTAACAAGAAATGGATTTATTAAGGGGGCTAACGAACACAAGCATGTCTTGTGTGACCACACGACGAGATTTCCACAACCCTACCTCCCCCAAGACCTGCTTTTATAGCCCTAGAGGTTAGTGAGTACATGCTGGGGGGACCACCCTGGAGGGGAATGCTTGAGAACAGGTGTGTGTCACCGTCATATCTCCAGAGTAGATCAAGGACATTATGCCTTAAGTGTGTACTTAAGGGTGTGGTTAAACAAAAGAAAAGAATGGTGGTGGGGGGGGTCACTGTGCTCAGGAAGGCTTCAGGTCATAGAGCAGTCATCCTGGCAGATTTGCCCAAGATGGTGTTAGTCTGGTTCACACAAAACACAGTGTGACTGTGTCATTAAAACACAGTGACTGTTCAACTCTACCCAATGTCACTGAAAAGGATTTTATTGAGGAGGTGCTAATGTGAGCCGAGAAGATTAAAATGCTGACAGACACAAGAGGTAGAAGTATTTCCAGGCAAAGAGAATTGTTTGTACAAAGAAGCAATACCAGAAAAGTCCATGATTCACACTGCTGGCTGTAGGTAAGGGTGCGGGGGGGGGGGGGGGGGGGGGGGGGGGGAGGGGGGCAAATAGAAATTTGAAAATATACTTGGGAATAAAGTATGAAGGCTCTTTAAATACTAGCTAATGATTTTGAGGAAATCACGTATGATTCTCATTACTATGACTTTATGACATGGGTGAGCACACTTCAGTGTTAGAGGGCCAGTTCTTTAAGATCCTGAAGAGGAACTTTCACGGGTATGTTAAAGTTCTACCAAAGAGATAAAATACACTGAATCACCACTGTGCACAACAGCAGTTGACCACTCTCTTTCAATAAAATAATACTACATTCATAAGCTAATCTTGTTATTTCAGCAAGAACTTCTGTTCCAGGTACCTGGCTGCTGTGTGTATGTGTGTGTGTGTCCCTGTAACAGCCACAGAGTATATTTGTAAAAGAGGGTTTAATTCTGTGGTTTGAACGTTATTTACGTTACGTCTCCCATCTCTGTATCATAAATAATTGTCCTGGTATTTTAAAGTAGGTCCAACTTTGGTTTTTTTTCAAATTCTTTAATTTCCGTCTATTCATTAAAACAGCAAAGAAAAACTAAAAGAAAGCACACACACAATGAAAAAATAAAATTAAAAGGCTGCCAGATGAATGATGTCAACATATTAGCCAGAAATTTAGCACATTTGCTGTGCACTGCATAATAGCAATATCATAGTAGGTTCTAGAAACTCTTGGCATGTTGGTAATTGAGAATCTTACATTTTTCACCAGTTGAGAAGCTGCTTAATTCAATTAGAAAGTGTGACATAAGCCCTACACTGACCTCACTTAATGACTAGCCAAATAAAAACAGACGTTTAGAGGTTTCACAGCTGCTGACAGAGTCCTTGGAAAGAATTATTTTGGAATATTCTTACTGTTGCCAAAGAAGGGAATTAAAGAGGTCAGAAATAAGAAACCAGGAAGAAAACAAGCCTGTCAGCATTCAAAACTGATTACGAGGGAATTACTTTGTGGTTAAAAATCCACAGTGTTTCAGCAACTTTGTGTAGGAATGTTTATCCCAAAGGACTTCCGTTGCATGTATTTTGCTACAAATAAATTTGCTTACCTTAACTCTATAAAGAGCTTTATAAACCACAACTGCTTGCATTTGAATTTGCCAGTTTTCACAACAGCTACCAACTCCATTGAAAACCGGGAGACTTTCAGGATGTGGGAGGGGCCCTGGCAGTCACAGGGTCCAACTATGTGGTTGTCCCCTTTTGTTACGGTTCACATCTTAGAAGAAGTCAGATCATGAGCCACAGCGTCCACCATTAGCAACTAGGAGCCTGTGAATTGTGTAGAGGCCCCGTATGTTGAGTGTAACAAAGGGAAAGATGGTGTTTTTCTAACCTAAACCAGCTGGATAGTTTACTTTCATTCTTTCATTTGCTTTAATACTTGTGGAATAAACAATTATTTAAAAATTTAATATATTGATTTCTTTGGACAAACAAAAGAATCTCTCCCTTGGATTGGAGAGCCACGTGCCTGTCGTGGGGGGTCGTGGGCAGTACATCAGTTGAGATTCAGGGGACCTACACTCCATTTTCTACTTATTTATTACCAGATTACTCTTGTTTACGATAAGTTCATTTCCTCAGTATCAGCCTCATAATCTTTATTTATTTTTTTTACAGTATGATAACTTTTATTTTTTTTTATTTTTATCTTTTAATATTTTTTTATTTTATTATGTTAGTCACCATACAGTACATCCCTGGTTTTTGATGTAAAGTTCGATGATTCATTAGTTGCGTATTACACCCAGTGCACCATGCAATACGTGCCCTCCTTAATACCCATCACCAGCCTATCCCAATCCCCCACCCCCCTCCCCTCTGAGGCCCTCAGTTTGTTTTCTCAGCCTCATAATCTTTAAAATGGAGGTGATGGTAACTTAAAATATAGTGGGGATCGAGAGAGATCGTGTATGCCAAAGTAGCTCATTCAAATAATAATTTGCTATATTGCCTCAACTCCCCTCCCTCCCATAAACACATTTTAACTTCTCAGAGTTCCTTGAACTCAGAGTTAGATTAAGGCGTGGGCAAGGACAGAGTCAGCCCGGTGCCAACGTCTAACATGCTGCACAGCCCTGGATTGCATTGGAAGTATGTTGCCAGATAATGCAGGCTTTGACCTGTCACCCTTGGCAAAATGTACACTTTTGGTTTCATTTCTGCCCAAAGAGGCAAGCCCTTGAACAGAAATAAAAATATAAAACAACCCCCCCCCCACTAGAATTAGCTACCTATGCTGAACTTCTTGCTAACAAGCAGTTACGAACAACCACAATTCCAAGGTCCACAATGCAGGCCACAATCCTGCTTAATGGGGACATAATCAACTTTTTATTTAAAATTTTAATCTATGGGTATATATCCAACTAAGTGGTCACATTCTTTCAGAACACTGACTATGCTCTGACCAGTAGATGTCGATCAGTAAAGGAATTTGTTTCCACGTCAAAAAATTTTTGAAGATTTTATTCATTTGAGAGACAGTGAGAGACAGAGCATGAGCAGAGAGGAGAGGCAGAGGGAGAGGGAGAAGCAGTCTCCCCACTGAGCAGGGAGCCCGAGGCGGGGCTGGATCCGATCTCAGGACCCTGAGGTCACAACCTGAAGCCAAAGGCAGACACTTAACTGACCGAGCCACCAGGTGCCCCTCAAATTTTTATTAATATAATTTTGCATACCCTCTAAATAAATGCTCAACAAGTACTTTTTATATTTTAGTTAAAAGGGGTGCCAGATCATCCACCTGCCAACAACGCTCAGGTTTTCTTGCGCTCACTATGCTTTTCCACAGAGTTCCATCTACACACATGCTGTCTTTACTCCACCTTGTTCACTACTCATCTTTTGAGTCAATTAAAAAAATCAACTCCTATATGATATCCTCCTTTCCCCCTTAGCTCTCTATGGGGAATTTTGTATTTTCTTGATTCTAAGATATCGCCTTTTTTTGGTAAAAAAAAAAAAAAAAACCAAACAGAATATTAAGGATATGCATCAGTTTATGACATGTTCCAATAGAAAAATGCTAAAGTGATCAAACAAATTTTAAAATCTAGAAAATACTGCAGTTGGGGCACCTGAGTGGCTCAGTTGGTTAAGCGTCTGCCTTTGGTTCAGGTCATGATCTTAGGGTCCTGGGAGGGAGCCCCATGTCAGGCTCTCTGCTCAGCCGAGATCCCGCTTCTCCCTCTCCCTCTGCAGCTCCCCCTGTTTATGCTCTCTCTCTGTGTCAAATAAATAAGTAAAATAAAATAAGAAAATACTGTAGTTGCTTACTCCTATGAGCACACGGTACACTCTCTGTTTTAGTACTTATCACACCATATATATTACAAGGGATATAAATTTGCCACATGAGACTTGGATAAAACAAAAGTTATATTACCTTATTTTAAAAAATCAAAATAAGGGGTTCCCGGGTGGCTCAGTTGGTTAAGCGTCTGACTCTTGATCTCAGCTCAGGTCTTGATCTCAGGTTTGTGAGTGCAAGTCCCACGTTAAAATAAATAAATAAACAAACAAACAAACAAATAAATAAATAAATCTCGCTCTGAACTCCCTTGTCAACACCTTTAATGTTAAGTACTAGAGAGCCCTTCTTTCAGGCTGTTCATGATTCCCAGAGGGTATTATATACGTCCTTCCACATCATCATGGAGAAAAGGATTCTTGACTTGAGTTCATTCTAGTTGCCCAGTTGTCATGTCCATTGCTCAAGCAGGTGGCCTACTGGAAAGCAGGCTACTCTTTTACTTGTGTAGTACCCTTCCTCCATACTCAACTCAGACCCAAGGCTTGCAAGGCTACAGCTCTAGAGATTGAACCGCCATCCTTACCACTGGTCATGCCACCTATTGGGATTCTGATTGGGAATAGGAGCCTTGACCCTACCCACCTCAGGAATTCAATTCCAAACGATAGTTCAATTCCTCTATCCACTCTCCTTCTGAGATAAGCCAGTATAATCTTCCTCAATGGGCCTGAATCCCAAACAATTTAATTTTCTGAATAGTTCTGTTTGTGTTTATTGGGTGGGGAGGGGCAGCTGCCATAAAAAGAGACTAACCTTACCTTTCAGGTACAAGTTAGGAAAGGAGACCATTTATTTTACCATGATGAATCGACAGCAGGGAAAACTAAAAATGATATTAAACAACAATCAAGATTTACCAGTCAGTTTGGTGTATATACCTATCCCCTCCCATAAACAGTGGTCTTTTCAAGGGTAGGGGTTATGTTTTCTTCATGGATGGGTCTTTAGCATTCCAAATAGTGCTACTATATGTTATCAATCAATATTGGATCAATGAACTGAGTATAGTGTGGATTATTACTCTTATCTTCTAGAGTAATTCCGGTTTTAGGAATTTTAGATGCATTAAAATGTAAAACTAGTTGAATAGAACCCAAGAACAAGCCTCTGTCCTCCAGTTATACCATTTTGATGAATTTTCCCTCAGAGGTACAAGGAATATTGGATGTCGAACACACTGAATTAGATTTAAAAATTTTTCAATCTAAAATAGATTTCAGCTCTGCTTTTTTCCCCTAAGAAGTCATTGTATTTCTGTGCCACTGTGTCTATCCACATAATGTGAAGTGAGTAAAGTGTTCCAAATTTGGATGGAAAGTACATGCTGTTCACTGAGGGCACAGAAATATCTTTGAAAGTGAAATATTTGATGGGTGCACAGACACTTGTACTTTGCTTTTGTTATAATTTTAGCAGTGAGTTTGTATCACTGATAAATATCAGGAACATATCATGGGAGAACAAGGACGTACCTTGGTTACTGTATAGTCACCAGAGTACACTTCAAAGCCCGTGTGAGTTTACTACCCTCTGTTCATAAAACTCCCTCACTTAAAATGTCATTTAAGGCCAACTTTCAAGCTCATAGCTAAAGCCCCGTGCTGCTACTGTACATTCCTTTACTACCTAATAAATACCGCCAGACCACTACCATACATAAAAGATGACAGTGACTCTGATAGAAGTTTCTTACAGGACTTGTTATTGCACAAACTGGAGAGAATAACTTAAAGTCCAGAGACCAAAATGACCCACAAAGTTTTATTTATTCAGCACGTATTTATCAAGACACCTTAGGCAAGGACCTAGAGCAGGCTCTGATGAAAACCGTGATTTATCAGTCACTGTTACCTTCAAGAAGATCGTTATTTCTAGACGTGGGAACAACAGGAACACACACATAACTATAATTCAGGACATAAAGTGATGAATACTAAAAGAGGAACAGAGTTCAAAGGAGGTAGTAACCACTTTCAGCTAGAAGAATTGGGCATTTCAGCACAGAAGGGTCATTGAACTGGGCTTAAAAGGATGGGTTACATCCTTTTATACAAAGGATGACTGGGAAGGCAGTTATTTCTTTTTTTTTTTTTCTTTTTAAGATTTTATTTATTTATTTGCGAGAGAGACAGAGAGAGAGAGAGAAAGAGAGAGAGCGCACAAGCAGGGGAGGGGCAGAGGGAGAGGGAGAAGAAGGCTCCCCACTGAGCAGGGTGCCCAATGCGGGACTCAATCCTAGGGTCCTGGGATTATGACCTGAGCTGAAGGCAGATGCTTAACCAACTGAGCCACCCAGGCGCCCCAAGGCAGGTATTTCTAATGTAGGGAATTTCTTGAGCAAAGACACACAGTCCCTAAAGGCAGGCCAGCAACCCCAGACAATAGCAAACATTCTTGTTTCATCCTACTTCCTACTTGGGTATATTAAATGTGCATATTTCATAGGAATAAGGGAAGATATTATTATGAAACATACTCTGTATTTCCTCTATATTCGAAAATTGACCAAGAAAAATATGTTGAGAGTAAAACAGTACTTTCTGAAGTTCCTTTGATTGGTTTCCACATTTTTTTTTAAAGATTTTATTTATTTATTCGACAGAGATAGAGACAGCCAGCGAGAGAGGGAACACAAGCAGGGGGAGTGGGAGAGGAAGAAGCAGGCTCATAGCGGAGGAGCCTGATGTGGGGCTCGATCCCAGAACGCCGGGCTCACGCCCTGAGCGGAAGGCAGACGCTCAACCGCTGTGCCACCCAGGCGCCCCATGGTTTCCACATTTTTCTTGTCAAAGTAAGTCCGTCATTCACAGCAGCTATTGCATTAGTCAGCATTCTTCAGAGAAACAGAACCAATAGAATATATACGTGTGTAAATGTGTATCTGTGTGCACACTTATGTGTATATATATATATATATATACACACACACACACACATATATACCCTATATTGGTTGCACAGGGAGAAATGTATTTCAAAGAATTGGCTCATACAAACGTAGGGGCTGGTAAATATGATATTTGAAGGGTTGGCAGGTAGGCTGCCAATTCTTGCAGGAGCTGATGTTGCTGTCTTGAGTCTAATGTCAGTCTGGAGGCAGAATTCCCTTTTTTGGTGGTGTAGGGACTTCAGTTTTTTCCTTAAGGTCTTCAACTGATTGGAAGGCCTACCCATGTTATGAACGGTAATCTGCTTTACTCAAAGTCTACAGATTTAAATGATAGTCATATCTAAAAACTACCTTCAGGGGCGCCTGGGTGGCTCAGTCAGTTAAGCGTCTGCCTTCAGCTCAGGCCATGATCTCAGGGTCCTGGGATTGAGCCCGAGTCCGGCTCCCTGCTCAGCGGGGAGTCTGCTTCTCTCTCTCCCTCTGTGTGTTCTCTCACTCTCTCAAATAAATAAATAAATAAATAAATAAATAAAATCTTTAAAGAAATTTAATAAAAAAAGTAAAACTACCTTCAGCAACATCTAGACTGACGTTTGATGAAACAGCTGAGCACAAAAGCCTGGTCAAGCTGACGCATTAATTATCATAGTTCTCACTAGTCATGAATATAGGGCACTAGTGAAAAGAGGGAAAACAGTATCTCTCATTTGTTTACACAGTTCATTATAGTTTTATAAACATTTTTGCACATATAATTTTAAAAACCCTGCGAGGAAAGAAGGGAGCATTACTATCAATAGTTTCTAAATGACAGATCTGAGGCACAGAGAAATTAAGAATCTTAAAGTTTAAAGAGCTGGAAGTGGTTCAGTTGGTGTCAAAATTAGAACTGACGACTTCTGACTCATTATCTAACGATTTTTTTTTTGGTCTAATGCTCTTTCCATTGCACCATCTACTAGTGTTCCAATCCAAATTCCTATAGCAATTATTATCTGTAATACTCTTTCAAAATTTAAGATATTTATTGATCTAGTCTCTTTCTCTAACTAAATTCTAAGACGTGCCTGTTTACAAAAAACCTTGTTATATCCTATGTATAATTAAATATCAATACTTCTTTTTTTTAAGAAGAGTGAATGCTGCCACACATCCTATTTATGTTGATGACAATCTATTTTTTTTCAAAGATTTCATTTATTTATTTGAGAGAGAGTGAGAGAGAGAACATGAGCAGGGAGGTGGGGGCTGCAGAGGGGGAGGGAGAAGCAGGCTCCCTGCGGGAGCCCGATGTGGGACTTGATGCCAGGACCCTGGGATCATGACCGAGATGAAGGCAGAGGCTTAACCAACTGACCCACCCGGGCTCCCAACAATCTGTTTTTATAGTGGGGAAGAGACTCCTTGAATTAGTTTTCAAATCACACAGATGAAACTGTCATAGTGCTTTTTATAAAGGCTAGCAAGTCTGAAAGGCCTAAATTCATGTGAAGAAAGTCTTTGAGTTGTGTGAACATGGCCAACTTGCTCAACTTCTATGGTCTCATCTCTTCAGCTGTAAAAGGAGGGTGATAAGAGAACTTCAGGAATGTGTTGTGGGAATAGGAAGTGAGTTAGTGTCTGTCCAACAGGTATGAATAGTTCTGTGACATTTCTTTTCTGAGTTAAGCCATCTCCAAATCAGCACTTATCAATGTCAGTAAGTCCAAGACCAGTTATCAGCCGGGATTATCCTCACTGGAGCTCACAAAATCCCTGGGGTATACATCTTCTAGAAAAATGGGGGGCCTGGTTCTCGACCATAGGACAGCTATTTTCTCCCTTGGCTCCATACGGTTGCTCCATACAGGGCCACTGTGTACCCAGCCTTCACACGCACGGGTGGCCACTCAGTCCTCCAACTGCTCAACAAGAGCCGAGCGCTGCCTCTGTGCCAAACACCGGGCGTGGCTGGGCTGACTGATACCTGTTCACAAAATTCCTCTCTGCCGATTCCTTAGCCACAAACATCTCACACAAGGTGCTCAAGACGCAGCGTTTGAGGCCAGTCCTCACGTGGATTCAAACATCTGTTCTCCGGCAAGGACTGCTACCTCCAGACTGCAGAGTCCAGGCAACTGAGAAATCCATAATCCTCCCCATGTTTCAGTTGAGGAACAAACTCTGGGGTTGGGCAACCCTCCCAAAGCCTCCATTTTCACCTCCTTTGGGACAGTGCAGCTTAATCCCTTTATAGGCTGAGGGCTTTGAAATGAATCCTATTAAAACTCTCACTTTGAAGATAAGGGAAATCTTGATTTCAAGGGCATAGAGTCTCACCTTTGTCATCATTCTTTGGTGAAAACAATAGAAAAAAATAAAAATACTGATCAATTTCTCAGTAAATCACAGAGTTGCACAGGCAAATCACTTAGCGTATATTAGCATGTGTTAATTGCTCCATGTATGCTACTTTTAATCATTATTGTTCGGAATATTCTAAACGCATATTGACTGTGCTCCATTGAATCTTTCATATCTTGAGAAGCTTTAAGGTATAAGGGAAAGATCCTGGCTTTTGGAGTCAAATAGCTCTGATGGTGATTCATGGCTCTGTCGTCCACCATCTCTGTGAACTTGGGTAAATTACCTCATCCAACTTCAGTTTTTCTTCTGTAAAATTAATTGCATAGGCTAATTGCACATAACCCATGTAGCCTTAGGCTTCACCTGTCAGGAGATATATTTGATACTTATAATAATATCCTGAATCTCAGTGCTTTGAGTCCACAGCTACTTGACCAGTAGAAAATTCAGTCTTTTGGTGGCAGCCCTTCCCATTTATTTGTTCTGTCTGGGAAGCCCCACGAGTAAGGTGTGCCTGCAGTCACTTCATTTTCGTGTCTTCTGCTCTTACCCCTACACTGCCAATCTTATGCTTCTCTTCCCTTCTGGACAGTCGGGAAAACCTTTTAGGGTCCCACAATTCGAGATACGGCAACAGTTAGGCCCCCTCGGTCCCTGCCTTCTCCTTTCATAGCATATTCAAGCTTAGGGGGGAGGGGAAATGTCAGGGAAGAGAAGCACAGCCTTCTGGGCCACCGCTCCCGCTGACATTCAGGCAAACTACCAGCTCAGGCCTATTCTTCCATATCTTCTCACAGGTTCTGAGGTCCCTGTCTCCAGACCAACCTCCTTTGGGGGATCTCAGTCCCCTAGACTGGTTTCTGGGTGCCTGAACACAACACGTGGAGCAGGTTTGAGCTCTTTTCTACAGGTATCCTGGGCGTATGCAAAACAAGATGTATGCCTGGGCATCTGTCTCAGTCCTTAGGAGCATTCCGTGATGGACACAAAGTCCCTGGAACGTTCTGTCACCTGAAGCTGTGCTATCAGGGGCATACAAAGGACCTTATGTCATGCTCCAACCTTGACTTACTCCAAAATATTCCTCAAAGTAACTAGTGTCTGCTACACAGTAAGCTCTTAGTAAACATAATTCCCCTTTTGTCTTCTTTGCCTAAGAATGATTTGATGTACTTGGCGAATAGTTGACTATAAAATCCATTTTATCTTTATGCCAAGCTGTTTCTTTAGTGAAAAAACCCATGAGCCAAAGTCCTCTGGGTCATGTTATTAAACAGAGCACCTCAGGACTTCGGAGCTTACTATCAATGCAGTCAACACAGTTCTAAGCATGACTAGCTTAATCCAAGAAACCATTAGTAGAATGTAGACTAGCCACCAGGGAAGAGACGTGGCACTGTACCACGGTGGGAGCCATTTCAGTTTGGACCCCAGTGAGCAAATGGAGAAGAATAAAATGAGTCCCTCCAGAGCCGTGTGACAGAAACACATAGGGTAGGGTGCTCAGGTTAAGAGTAAAGAACCAAGCAAATAAATAAAAACCTTCACCACGTTTACAAGTAAACCAGAAGCCAACTGTTTGCAAACTATATTGCAGGGAAACGAAGCCTCTATAAAGCTTGTATTTAGGCGAACTTTGAACTTTTGCCAATGCAAAGAATAAGTACTATTTAAAATTCCTATAAGGCACTGAAGAAAAGAAGTAACAATTCAGGGGCGCCTGGGTGGCTCAGTCCTTAAGCGTCTGCCTTCGGCTCAGGGCGTGATCCCGGGACCCTGGGGTCAAGCCCCACATCAGGCTCCCTGCTAGGAGCCTGCTTCTCCCTCTCCCACTCTCCCTGCTTGTGTTCCCTCTCTTGCTGGCTGTTTCTCTCTCTGTCAAATAAATAAATAAAATCTTAAAAAAAAAAAAAAAAAGAAGTAACAATTCAAACAGGGAATGGTGTCGGGGTAGACAGGGGAAACAGAAAATGTCTGGCAGAGCTGGGACAGTTGAGGAAGCAGTGTCCAAATCTGACCAAACGTGAGATTATTCCTTACGTCATTCTGGTTTAAGGATTCTCACAAAATCCTTAAGGAAGAAAATCTGGAAATTAATTAAAAAAAATACACTTATACGATGTCTATGGCTATATTATGAGGCTTTCACATTGTAATTTGCTTAATCTTTAAAACAACCACACGAGGTACTATTGGTCCCATTTTATACATAAACGAACTGGGGCATAACTTGCCCCAAAACACAGGGCAAGAAACAGAACCAGAATTAAAAATCAGGTGTCTTGATTAAAGATAGAGTTATCTGGGGCACCTGGGTGGCTTAGAGGGTTAGGCATCTGCCTCCGGCTCAGGTCATGATCCCAGGGTCCTGGGGTCGAGCCCGGGGGAGCCCTGGGTGGAGTCCTGAGTCAGGCTCCCTGCTCAGAGGGGAGTCTGCTTCTCCCTCTCCCTCTGCCACTCACCCTGCTTATGTTCTCTCACTCTCTGTCAAATAAATTTAAAAAAATCATTTAAAAAAATTTAAAAAAAAGAGAGAGTTATCATAGGATGTAGTAATTTCACTCCTAGGGCCTCCTAAATCTGTTCCTAGAGAAATGAAAACATATGCCCACATAAAAATGTGTGCACTAATATTTATAGCAGCATTATTCATAATTGCTAAAGGTGGAAATAATTCAAAAGTCCATTGATGGGTGAGAATGGATAAACAAACTGTGGTATATCCACACAAAGGAAAATATTCAGCATAAAAAGGAATGAAGTCCTGATATATCTTATAACACGGATATACTTTGAAAACATAGTGCTAAGTGAAAGAAGTCAGTTATAGAGACCACTTATTATATTATTCCATTTGTATAAAATGTCCAAAATAGGCACCTCTGTAGTGATAGTAAGTAAATTAGTAGTTGCCTAGGGTGAGAGGCATGGGAATTGGAAGTGATAGCTAAGGGATAATAGAATCTTGGGGAAAAAAATCAGGTAATCTGGTTCAAGAGACTGGGCTTTCAACCCCTGGGCTATGTCATCTCTCTTGACCACAGAAGCCTGCTGACCAGAACTTTTTGCTGCATATGCTCAGATACTTTAAAATACATATGGTTCAGGGTGCCTGGGTGGCTCAGTTGGTTAAGCTTCTGCCTTCAGCTCAGGTCATTATCCCGGGGTCCTGGGATGGAGTCCCACTTCAGGCTCCCTGCTCAGCGAGGAGCCTGCTTCTCCCTCTCCCTCTGTGCTCTCTTTCTTGCTCTCTCTCTCTCTCTTGTTGTCTCTCAAATTAATAAATAAAATCTTTAAAAAATGCATATGGTTTTGATATGCATGGGGGGAAAGTCAACCAAAAGAGACCTTAAAGAAGGCCGCTTGATGAGGCTCAATGATAAATGGATGGACAGCATGTTACACTAGGTTTTAACATCTATCTGCTGTAACTATCCTTGTACCCTTTCCTCCCTAGGGAAAAGTCTACCATTCTCTTTTTGTTGCTGAAATCACAGAAAATGCGGGATGAAAGTATCAGGGTAGGACTCCAGCACAGATTCGTTACATTGTTGCTCTATTTAACTAAGTTCACCTTTCAACAATGGCCAAATTGAATTCCAAACTTAATCTCTCAAGGAAACAAATCTTCAAGTTGTGAGAAAGTGTCAGCTATGTAAATGGGGCACAAATACTTCAAAACTGAAAAGCTGAAAACTTTTCTCTTGCCTTTGTCAAAAAAAAACCAAACAAACAACAAAAAAACTCAACATGAAAGGCTGGTACTCACCAACAAACAGGTGTGAAGGGCCCCCTGCTGGCCCTTTACTAATAAATGCCAAGTGAATTGGAGGCCTGTACTCAGTGCCTTGGCCTGGCATGTGTAAACTATCTAAAATTACCAAGATACTAGGCTCTTTGAGGATAATGGTCTCAGGTTGTAAATAACCCTCTCATCATGACCAAGGCTGCTTTAATTGACCTGGGTTTCACGTGAACAACCATCATCCAGAAATGGTAACACGAAAAGGCACACACCTTGTTTTTGTCCCTGTTTTCTCAGAGGAGGATTTCATTCCTCAGGTCTCCATTCTAAAGCTCCCAAAAAGCTCTCATTTGAAAATCTGATTATGTCTATGGCAAGAATAATTTTTAAAAGTGCCCACAATTACACATTTGGTAATTTTCCACATTCTTTCCTTCTTACCCACCAGATGGTGCTACTTCCTTACATTTCCTAAAGCTAACAATTTACTCATTACAGGTTTTAGGTACTCTGTGTTCATATTCAAATTTGCAGATTTCTCTTTTCAACATATTGTAATGTAATAGGGAATTTTGTAAATGGAAACCTATCAGTTATAACTGAAAAGCAAGGTGCTTGACTTTTTAAGTCACTCTTGCGTATTTAAACCAGAAGAAAGGCCAAGTGGTCACAGGCAAGTTGTGGGGACAGAAAGCACACAATCACTAGAGACGCCACCCTTCTACCCGCATGGTATCTTATTCCTAATGTGGGTAAGAGAAGATGTGTTCTCATGCCATAAACACTGCTTCATTAAAAAGAAAATAGATTACCTGCAATGATCTTAGAACTGTAACTTTGTCTTTAATAAAGATTTATAAAGATCTTGCAATATTCTTCCCCAATCACAAAATGTAAAGCAGTCTCCAAAATGAGGATAACATTTATTCTGAACCTAAAAAGCAACCTTGAAAATGAAAGATCTGGAATTAGGAGGGCTAAGTGCTGGATGTGTGGATCAGGTTCATAGGGCTGTGACAGAGGCAGGGCAAGCATTCCATTTGCTCTCCTACATTTCCCGGCCCCCTTGCAATGGGATGAGTAAAAAGGACTAGTTCTGACCAGTGAAATCTTAGTGGACATAAGTGGATTATCTGCAGGCTGAGGTAGTCAAAAGCCCATGCAAGTTGCTCAAGTTTTTCTCTACCCCTCACAAAATACCGAGGAAGGTGCCTACCCAGGACGGTGCAGCTAACAAGATGGCAGCTCCAGCTCCGTGTGGATCTCTGTGTGGAGCAGGAAGTTTGCCAACTCCTACGGCAGGTGTAATGGGAACAAAAAATAACTTTTTGTTATATTAAGCTACTGAGATTTGGGGTGGATCATAACGCTTGAACATATGCCCAGAACAATGCCAGCTTGCTTTCTGCTCTGTGGCTTTCCTACATCATTCCTAAGCAATATATTACTTGATTCTGTTTCCGATTATTTGATTTTTTGGGCTTTTGTTAGAATGTAGATTTTAAGTTGATTTGCCTACGTCTGTATTACACCCTGTGCTGGAATCCTTGGCTTTTATTTCCCTCTCTTTAGAAGTATTAGCTACAAAAATGTCAAGAGAAGGCATTTTAACATGAGTTTTGTAGATAGAAGGGTTGGAGTCCCAATAATGTAATTTGGTAATTTGTGCTATAAGTTAAAAAGTAAAAAGATCCTCATGAGTATCAGTTTCTTCTCTAAAATGGGAGTAATAAGATCACTGAACTTGTAAGTTGGATATGAAGATTGATCGATTCAGATAATAATTATGAGTACTTTGTAAAAATTAATGGTATAATTTTCTTTTTTGCTTTTCCGAGCTCATGACTTTCATCTTGGTTTTAAGGAGGCTTCCCTCTGTGTCAGATGCATCTAAAATTTGTTATATGAGAAGTGCAAATAGAATAAATTAAAATTCTGCTTTTGATATATAAATTTGAATTGTGCAGCAAGATCATAGACATGTTAGCTTGATGGACTCCGCTAAGCTGTTCTCCCATGATGGAGAGATGTCATTCCTACCTACGATCACCAGGCCTTCTCTGGGATAAAACACAGTCCTTTTTGAACTGCGGGGAATAATGCAAAGAAGAGAGTAAGAAGGTGAGAATGAAGGGAGCAGATGTCTCTGTACTTACCCCTCCGTGAGTTTTGGCTCTGGCCTAGAGCTGAACATTCTTTAAGTGAGAACACTGAGAGTAGAGGTACTCTGTCCTCCTTTCACTATTTGAGATTCTTGGAGGAAGCAAACAGCTGGCTGCCATATACCAATTTCAAACACAGTCACCTAAAAGTGAACTGTGGTCAGGTAGCTTTCCTGGGCTGGCTCTGATCCTGTGTGATATACGCTGACCCCCGGTTATTGAGCATCTGACTAGAGAGCTTGCCAGAAGGAGTCACCTTAACAGAACAAGAAGCCTAGCGGCCAGGATTTTAGAAGAGACTTGGATCAAGTAGGAAACTCAGACAGACCTAGAGCAGTGATCTGGGCCAGCAGCCGATGAGACTCAGTCACCCGGGGGTCACTACCATGAGACCAGAGAAGTCAAATCACAGCTGTGCCCAACTTAAACCTCAGCCTTAAATACCTCCAAAGGTAAGCAATATCCCGGTGGATAAAGAATATTACACTACAGACCAGAAGAAGCAAAAGACATTATACTCAAGGTCCTTGATTCCTTCCAACCCAGCAGGAAATCTTGTTGGCTTTCTTATTAAATATGTGTTGACCCTATTTCTTTCTCTCCTTCTCTGTTATCTAAGGTTAATCAAAACCAACCAGATTTCTGCATTTAACTTTCTAACAGTTCCCCCATCCATCCTTTTTTCTCCCAGAAGCCAGTGTAATTTTTTAAAAACGTGAAAGAAATCCTGTTAATCCCCTGCTTAAAACCCTTTCATGACTTTTTATTACTTTTAGAATAAAATCTAAACCTATTGCCTTTGTCAACAAAGCCCTGCATGGTTTGATCTCTGCTCGGCTCTCCAACTTTGTCTCTCACTTCTCTCTTCCTTTCTCTCTGGTGCAAACCATACAGGACTCCTTGCGATTTCTCAGTCATGCCAGAACTTTTGCACATATCCCATGTGTCTGGAATTCTCTTTCTCGGAATCTTTGCAAAACTAGCTCCTTCACAGTCTATATACATCTCATCTTAAATATCAATTTACAAAGATTTTTCTGACTATCCCAGTTATTCTTTATCAAATGTTTATCTCCATTATAATATTTACCACCATCTATAACTATTTTGATTTTGAAATTCTGCCTACCTCTTTATTGCCAGTGTTCCCCCATAAATTCTGAGGGGGGCGAGAATCTTGTCTACTCACTGTTGTATCCCCATCACCTAGAATCATTAGCTGTATACAGAATGGTTCAACAAATATTTGCTGAAAGAAGAAAGAGGGAAGGAAAAAAGGAATGAAGGAAGCAAAGAAGGAACACAAGATGTGAGGAATGAATGAAATGCTCCCAAGTCCAAACCATTAATAAAGTTCATTACGATTAATGTAATATATTGTGACCTATTTTCTGCTATATAAGGCAAGATTGAGCCATTTATTATTCATAATGAAACCGGAATTTCTTTGCTTTTTACAATCATTGTATATTCTGAACTAATTTCACATGAAATTTTATTAATCTTGCTTATTGAATTGATTTATCAAATTTGAAACACAATTCATCACATAGTAGTCCTATTTGTCGAATATTTTCAGGTTCCTGCCTTCAGATAAATGGTAGGAGTGTACTTTTGGTCTCTTTTTGGTTGGTGGGGCCATGTGACTAGTTCTAGCTAATGAGTAATGAGTGATGATGGCAGTGGAGTGTGTCATTTTCAGACTGGAGCATAGAATTACTGATACAAAATGTTTCAAAGATTTCTTTTCTTCTGCCCTGGGTTTACCAGATAAAGTTGCAGTCTTTACACTACTTTTATTATTATTTGTTCTTTAGATGTTTTCCCCCCAATAATTTATTAAATTGTGATGGATGTATGTTTGCTGCATTTTGTAAAGCCACTACCTCAATATGTCTTGGAAATACATATTTAAAAATTTTTTATTATTGTAGTATAGTTGATGTATAATATATTAGTTTCAGGTATAAAACATAGTGATTTAGTAATTCTATATAGTATGCAATGCTCATCACAATAAGTGTATTGGAAATATATTTTTATCAATTCTTCAATATTCATTTATTCAGGAAACATCTACTATGTATCACGTACTCTTCTATGCTCTTAGGATGTATTAGTGAACAAAACCGATATGAAGTTCACCCTTTTGAAGCTCATATTATAGAGTTGTAGAGACAATAAATATGATATTTAAGTAAATTATATAGATGTTGTAGGGTAATAAATGACGTGGAAGAGAGAAAAATGTAAGGGAGAATGAGAAGTCTGGGATTGGGAGGAGGTGTTCAGGGTAGGCCTTACCAGGAGAGTGAAGGACAAGCAAAGTCTTGAAGAAGGTGTAGGAAAAAGCGGGCAGATATCTGAGGCCAGGGCACTGGAAGGAATTAACTAGAGCAATGATTCTCAATGTCTTGGTCTCAGGACTCTTTTATAGTCTTAAAATATGTTAAGGACCCCAAAGAGCTTTTGTTTTATTCTTGACCATTTAGATCCCATGAAAGCATCCTAAGGACTTACAGAGAGCCCTGGGTCATGCGTTGATGGATGCTGGAGCAAAGGCTCTGAGGGAGGCCTGGTCTGTTGCAGGGACTTCAAGGATGCCGGTGTGACCAGAGAGAAGTCTAGCGGAAAGAGACAGGAAAGGAAGTCAGAGAGGAAACTGTGACCAAATCATACAGGGCCTTCTAGGGTGCTGTAAAACCTTAATCTGTACTCTGAGGGGCATGGGATCACTTAAGAACTTTGAGCAGAAGAGTAGCATGACCTGAAAAGTTTTTAACAGGACTTTGTGGTTGCTGTGTTGCAACCAGACTGGGCAAAGCAAGAGAACAAGGCAAGAGACTTGTACAAGGCTACTACAGTAATTCAGGGAGGGTACCCTCATTTGTCAGTCGGCTCTCAATGCATCAGTAGACTCATCACAAGCTCCTTTAGTACTGTTAAAGTAATGCTTTTTCCCCTGGCATTCAATGTACTTTTCTCTTCCTTTCCCTCATAGCCTTATGTAAAGACATCGTTACTCCTTAATCGCACATTTCCTTTAATTTTCTTGTTAAAAGGCAATACAGAAAAATTATTTATTTTTATAGCTCCTTTTTAGCCAATATTTTCAATTCCCTACTCTTTTATCAGCAGGCTCATTTTTCTAGCTCTTTTAAAAATTATAATACTTTGAAAGGCAATTATGAAACCTTTTGTTAACACTTTTGTTAAGCATTTTTCATTTATCATTTGGCTCCATGTTTTTTGTTCATTTTGTTCTTTTTATCAGACATATTTTTCTACAAACGAGTCTTTTGCATTTTAAACTACGTCTGTCTTTGACTTCAATTCTAATATGAATTTTTTTCCCCAATACATTTTTTGGTACGTGAATTCATTATAAAATAAAAATAGAAGTTTCTTCTCTTCTGGTACTTAAATCAAGTAAGTCTATCATCTGCTATGATTTAATTAGAATGTAGTCACTCCATTTCTCTGTATTTAAAAAATTCTTTCTACTGTAATACTCATCCATTTTAAATGTCAATGTTATTCTGAAATATAATTTATTATGCCACATTGTTTTCTACGCTTATTTCATCCACTAGATTGTAAACTCCTTGAAAAATATGCTTCACTAATCTTTCTCCACCCACCAACTATTTATTTCCTTATCCCTTGTTGGCTCATAAGAATATAATCAATTATGGCATTTATTCATTTTATTTCTCATTCATTTCTGGTTTCCATACTGAGGCACTTGAAAAAAAATTTTCTTTTCTTTTTTTTTTTTTAAAGATTTTATTTATTTATTTGACAGAGATAGAGACCGCCAGCGAGAGAGGGAACACAAGCAGGGGGAGTGGGAGAGGAAGAAGCAGGCTCATAGCAGAAGAGCCTGATGTGGGGCTCGATCCCAGATCGCCGGGATCACGCCCTGAGCCGAAGGCAGACGCCCAACCGCTGTGCCACCCAGGCGCCCCTGAAAAAAAATTTTCTTAAGTAGTTGCTAGACCCAATGTGGGGCTTGAACTCACAAGATTAAGAGTTGCACACTCCACTGACTGACCCAGCCAGGGGCTCCTGCACTTGAAAAAAATTTATAAAACCTACTAAGATTTTCTAAAACTTAATTTTTAAAACTTTTTAAAAAAATTTAAGTGGAATTGAGTGGGGGTGGGAGTAGTATTGGGAGTTATTAATCCAGAACAGGAATTTTGGTCTATTTTCTACATTATATTCTCTTAAAAATAGATGAACTATTTCAGTGTACTCATTAGCTTGAACTAATGATTAGATGAGACCTTCTCCCTCATTGGAAGAAAAAGTAAAAAAAGTACAAATCCGTTTACTGAAGATGGCTGATAATTCTACAGTTAAACTTAAAAATATATAAAAACTACATATTTCTAAGCAGTTTAAACCAACTCACATATAAAGTTAATCAAAGTATCATATCTAATTGAATTCATCAATTTTATGGCATGTTTGATTTTACAATTTTTTTCTTTGCAATTTCATATTCCTCCATTTTGTCGGCTAAGTAGAAAGTTTTATAATAACTTTTCTTCCTCCCTCCCTTCTTTCCTTCTTTCCTTCCTTCCTTCCTTCCTTCCTTCCTTCCTTCCTTCCTTCCTTCCGCTCAGACTGCATCCTCTCCCTCTTGCTCTCCCAAAGGAAGGGAAGAACCAACCAATATCCATGTTAATGGCGGTTGCAGAAGCAACATCAAGAAGGAGCTTCACGCTCAGGAGAGAATGCTGCACCTCCTCCTGGAAGTTTCCGGTGCTCAACACATTCAGAGAAACTTCTCTAGTAACAAACTAGAAATGATCCTTGAAAGTATGGTCTTTGAGATTTTCATTGTTGGTATTATGTGTCTCCTGAGGAGACACAGGGCAATTGCTATGGATGTCGGGTGTCCATATAATTTATTGTCTGAATTGGGGCAGTTTTGAGAATTAAAAGGCAATACTCCTAATAATCACTTGAGGACAATGTCTGTAAAGTGCGACTGTCCCCAGCAAACCAGAATGTCTGGTCACCCTATAGTCAAGGTTTTAGGGGAACACTGCTTTTCCCTAGGATTTTGTGTCCTAGAGGGGAAGGAATTTCTAGAATAGTATGGGAAAAAAAAAACACTTTTATCTTTTCTCTGCCTCTTCTCTTATCCCCAGGAGAGGAGGATCTTGCTGATAGATGAGTTTGGGAGAAGAAATGGAGCGTGTAATCTCCAAGGATAACTACTGCCAAAGCAACCAATGTAATGCTTGATACTTCTAAAAATAAAGATTTCTCCAGATGCTTGTTGTAGAAGTTTCTGACATTATATAAAATAATATTTTTTTGGCTTGATAATTCTAATTTTAAATGTCCATATGGACTTCTGGAAAACTAAATTTAAGCATATCCCTCTCTTTACCACAGCTCCCTCTACTGTAAATCTTTTCATATGTTCAGGTAATATGTTCTTTAGGAAAGCTTTCCTATTTTTACACATCACCCAAAGATGCCTTCTCTGTTTCAGAGACTCCTCTGTTTCATTAAATTTAAATTGAACTTTTTAACTTTTTGTGTCCGCTAGCTTTTTGATTTAGGTAATAAATCAGGTTTCATCTATTTTATTTTGTGTATTAGTGAGCTACATTTATTAGTAATCTAACTTTTTAAAAAGATTTTATTATTATTTTTTTAAGTAATCTCTATACCCAACGTATAGGAGCTAGAACTTACAACTCTGAGATCAAGAGTCACATGCTCCACCCACTGAGCCAGCCAAGCACCCCATATTATTAATCTAATTTTTTAAAAGTTTTTTTAAAATTTATTTGAGAGAGTGAGCGAGCATGCAAGAGAGAGAGAACACCAGTAGGGGGAAGAGCAAAGAGAGAGGGAGAAGCTCACTTCTCACTGCCTGCTGAGAAGTGAGCCGGACCCCCGGACTCTGGATCACGACCCAAGCCAAAGGCAGACGTTTAATCACTGAGCCACCCAGGCGCCCCCACTAATCTAAATTTTAAAATTTAACTCAAATCGTAGCGACCAAGTTGGGACGATTTCTTTTTCTTTTCTTAAAGACTTCCCTGCAAAAGAGGACAGTTTAAGTTTGTTACTTTTGAGCACGCTATAGATCTTTCTATAATACTGACTCTTTAATGCTAAAGACAGAATCAAAAGATACTAAAGGCAAAACTAAATATTAACAAATACCTGTTTTTCAACTGCTTGCAAAAATGGGAATGGTTTAATAAACAATCATGAAAGATGCAGTACTATTCCAAATATAATATATCTTTTAGATTAGGAAACATCTACAATTGTTTACTGCTATATTACACCTCTCTCTTAAATCTCTCAAAACTAACCTTGCTATTGTTTCAGGACTAAAAGACACCAAGCTCCACGTACCTATTTACAAGGACTCTGAATTGAGTGTCAGCCTCTTCCTTTAGCTTTTTAGGAATAAATTTAGTTGCGTACCCCGAAGTTGAGAGGCCTGTACGCAGGCATTCCTTCTTGAGAAGGGATCCTCCCTCCACTCCAGCTGAAGGAGCTTGAGTGAGACATATCAAGAGGTCACAGGGAGACTGCACTTGAGTCTAAGGAACAATACTGCCCTCACTCAGTTGACTTCCTCATCAACCCCTTCATATTTTGAGACCAGTCAACCTCTAACTGCCTCAGCAAGTTGCCTTTTCTTGGTGTTCATCTTTCACAGCTCACCACCTTCCTTATATACTGTGGTCCCTCATCTTTAGGTATACTGTACTGTCCTCCCAATTCTCCCATGACTTTTGTTTTTTTCTTTCTCTTGTTGAATATTTTCTCTCCTTTGATTTCGAGGTGATCCTCAAAATTCTATCTTCAGGTCTCATCATTTTTCTGTAGGTATTTTCCTCCTTTGTGTCAACCACCATCTCAACACAGAAGAAACCCAATTCTATACCTCTAGAAAAATTCCTAACTGCTAGAAGTCACCATCTTGAGATATCTACACCTCAAAAAGCAATGTCTGTTACCATTTGTACGTGCCCTTTGGCTTTCTTCCACTGTATCTTTCCTCTTGCCATTCTCTCCATCCGGAGTTCCTTTGCAATTTCAGCCTGTTCAAATTCTGCTGGTAGGTGAAGCCTTAAGTATCATCTCCAGCTCAAAGCTTATCCAGATTTTCTTTCTTTTTTTAAAGATTTTATTTATTTATTTTAGAGACACAGAGAGAGAGCATGCGTGGTGAGGGACAGAGCAGGGAGGGAGAGGGATAAGCAGACTCCGCACTGATCATGGAGCCTGATGCAGGGCTCAGTCCTAAAACCCCCGAGAGCAGGACCTGTGCTGAAACCAAGAATCAGATGCTTAACCGACTGTGCCACCCAGGTGCCCCTTATCCTGATTTCCTTAACCATGTTTGTTGTCTTCATGTTTTGAACTCACATGGCATTCCAGGTATATCTAACTTACAGAACTGGTTTTGTTTCACATAATTTGTAGGTTATTTATGTAATCATCTTATCCTTATACTATAGTTCATAAATTACTCCTACTGTATCCTATATACAAATGTAGCTTTTCCCCCTCTGTGACTGAGCTGCTTATCCTCACAAACCACCACCTGCCTGGTGTGAATAAAGCACAGAAGGCAATAGCCTATATGACATGACATTGTTTTTCTAAAGGAATGTATGATGAGTAGGGTTATGCACATATTTTTCCTCACTTCATCCACCGATGAGGATAAATGTTACATGTGAAATAATACACAAAACCCCAGTGCTCTGAGACCCCTCATGTGGACGATCCACACTTCACTCTGACTCCCCTCTCCAATTTTTACCTTGTGGTTTCCTAGAAGACGGGAGAAAAAAGACTCTCATTTAATCAGCACTTCACATCCCTTCCGCTCAATATCATCTGCTTTTACCTTGTGACCTATTGTCACAGTTTGCTCAAGGGTCTGGTCCCTGCCCTTTCCTGTGTGGCCACCAGTCTATCCAGACCAGTACATACTGATCCTTTTCTCTCTTCCCTGGTAGGTGAGAAGCTTGTCTGATTCCACAGGAGAACTGTAGGTCCCTGCAGCAGTAGGAAACAGTACTTTTGAGTAAGGGATGGGGGGGCTAGGTAGGGAGAGACAGCTAGGGGGTTTACGGGATCAGGCTCACAGGAATCCCAAAAATGCGGAGGTCTAAGGAAAACAGAGATAAGGGAACACACTAGACCACTCTGCCCTAGATGTCAGGGTGGCGGAGGGGGGGAAGGGTGTCTTTTTTATGACAGTCACCTCTGACCAACAAAGTATAATCAGACCCTAAAAACAAGTAAGCCATTGAAGATGTCATCACTAGTCCTTACTCAAGCCATCACAAGAACGATAAGGTCACAAGCTCCCTGGTCAGTTCTAAATAAAAGACTGTCAGTGGAGGCCTATATTGGCAACCCTGTCCAGATCCCTCTCAGGCCTGAGAGCTTTCTCTATATCCTTTTTTTTTTTTTTTAAGATTTTTATTTATTTATTTGACAGAGAGAGAGACAGCCATCGAGAGAGGGAACACAAGCAGGGGGAGTGGGAGAGGAAGAAGCAGACTCCCAGTGGAGGAGCCTGATGTGGGGCTCGATCCCAGGACTGTGGATCACACCTGGAGCTGAAGGCAGATGCTTAATGACTGAGCCACCCAGGCGCCCCTCTCTATATCCTTGTTTAATAAAACTCTATTGCTTTACTCACTCTCCCTTGTCCATGAGATTCATTCTTTGACTCCATGACAGAAGAACCTCACTCTCCTACCTCACTTTCTTCTATCTCACAGCTCTCATATCCAGAGCATGCAGGCTCTTGAAGGAAGGTGCAAAGGAGAGCTCAGGAGATGGTCAAGCCCAAACTCACACTGTCCTTGTACCTGTTTGCTCCAATGTTCGATTGCTGAAGCTCAATCTCTCCACCCCTCAGGACTATTATACCTTCTGGGGCACATGGCTGGCTCAGTCAGAAGAGTATGAGACTCCTGTTCTTGGGGTCTTGAGTTCAAAAGCCATGTTGGGCTACAGATTGCTGGGAGGAAAGAAAAGAAAAAAGAAAAGAAAAAAGAAAAGAAAAGAAAAGAAAAGAAAGAAAGAAAGAAAGAAAAAGAAAGAGAGAGAGAGAGAGAAAGAAAGAAAGAGAGAGAGAGAAAGAAAGAAAGAAAGGAAGGAAGGAAGGAAGGAAGGAAGGAAGAAAGAAAGAAAGAAAGAAAGAAAGAAAGAAAAGAAAGAAAGAAAAGAAAGAAAGAAAGAAAGAAAGAAAGAAAGAAAGAAAAGAAAGAAAGAAAAGAAAGAGAGAGAGAGAAAGAAAGAGAGAGAGAGAGAAAGGAAGGAAGGAAGAAAGAAAGAAAGAAAGAAAGAAAGAAAGAAAGAAAGAAAGAAAGAAAGACTACTATACCTCCTTGAATTCCCCTCTAGGACTCTCTCTCCAGCCGTCTCTTTCAGGGAGCCTGAATTCATCTGACTGAACTTACAAATTAGAAGCCTATCTACAGGGAAGATTCATGTTTTCTTCCACAGTCCTGGGTTTCATAAAGATTAGAAAACATGTCTGGACTTCTGCTCCAGCATCGCTGTCTCTGAAATTAAGCATCTGCTCCTGCAGGAGCTCACAGAGAGCCTAGGTGTCGGGACTGCTTGATGCCACACTCTAGAGGAACAGAGTCTCCGCCCACGCAAACATGGATTTGCCTTTAGAGGCATCTGTGTAAAAGTGCCCAGAAAAATATTACTTTGAGGGTAATGAGAACACAATCAATATGCATTTTTCTTTATATTTTTCCAAATTCAGTACAATAACCATTAATTTTATAACAAAACAGCTGTTTTTTAAAAAGAAAAAAGTTAGCACTGTCTTTCTGCCTGGTATTTTAATTGGGTTGTATATTTCCCTGGCCTCCCCAGTTGCCATTCTATGCACACACATATGTATCACAAGTTCCCACACACATTAGCCTGAGCTTCTTGGGCATAAGGGACATTTTGAATCCAACTTTAACATCAAGCATGGTGTTGTGAATGTGGTAAACTGTTAAAATTCATCAAATCCAAGGGTTAGCAGCTCTATAAACCCTAGTGCAATGAGCCAAATGTTTGTGTTCCCCTATAATTCATATATTAAGATCCTAATCCATAATGTGATGGTATTAGTAGGGGGGAACCTGCTAATTCATGGGTGGAGCTCTCATGAATGGGATTAGTGCCCTCCTAAAAGGGAGCTCAGAGAGTCTTCTTACCTTCTTTTTGTCATGTGAAGATACAATGAGAAGTTGGCCTTCCACAGCCTGGAAGAGGGACCTCGCTGCAACTTGACGGTGCTAGCATCCCGGTCTCAGACGTCCACCCTCCAGAACTGTGAGAAAGAAAATTCTGTTTATAAACCACCTAGTCTGTGGTATTTTGTTATTGCAGCCAGAACTCACTAAGCTATTTGGCCACAGCCGAGACACTATTGATCTCTTTATATTAGTGAACTTTTATCAGGCCTTTATAATTTTTTGCCTTAAGCGTAATAATTTCACAGATTACAAATGTAATCTATTCTCACGTCCAGAGGTGAGGGTGGGTTTTCCTAACTAGGGTCTCAGAGACAAGTCCACCCCCCCCTTTTTTTTTAATGCTTTGCTTTTTTAAAATTAATTTTTTAAAGAATTTATTTATTTGAGAGAGAGCGAGAAGCAGAGGGAGAGGGGGGACCTGGGATCATTACCTGAGATGAAGGCAGACACTTAACCGAGGGAGCCACCCAGATGCCCTTTTTTAAAAAAATTTGAGAGAGAGAGAAAACACAAACGGGAGAGAGGGGCAGAGGGGGAGGGAGAAGCAGGCTCCCCACTGAGCAGGGAGCCCAACTCAGGACTCAGTCCCAGGACCCCGAGATCATGACCTGAGCTGAAGGCAAATGCTTAACCAACTGAGCCACCCAGGCGCCCTGAGACAAGTCCCTTCTTAATCTCTTGCTTCTCTTCCCCAGGTATTTTGGGAAGGTGGAGACAGCATGAGTTAGTAGATGCATTTCTATGTAGTAAGTAGCAAGGGCAGAGTAATAACAAGACCATTTATTTGGGTCTCCGATAATCTATCTCAGTGAAGATTAATAACTTTCCTTTGTAGTAGTCTTGCACAAGTTTTGAATCTTCTCTTTAATTACGTTTTCTAGCTGTTTCCTGCTGGTGAATAGAAACACATCTGACTTATATATTAATCTTATACCCAGCTACCTGTTAAACTCTGCTATTTTTTCAATACTTTGTGGACCTTTTTGAGTTCTCTACACAAGCAATAATGTCTGACTATGGCAGTTTTACCTTCTCCTTTCCAATTATTAGGTCTGTAAAAGCAGGAGAGCGAGTAAATAGAATTATACTGTTGTAAGGTTATTACATCTGTGAAGCGTGGAGTGTAAAATGTCAAGCGGAAAGTGAGAATTGAAAAATGGAAAACAGACACTGCCAGGTATAAAAGGTAAAGAGTGAATAGTGGCAATATTGACAGTAAATGGACATTGATGAGATACAGCTAAGAAGCCAGTAGATAAAATGGAAACCCCCCCCCCAAAAAATTCAAGTAATCCAAAAGAAGGCAAGAAAGGCATAACAGATTAACAAAAAACAGAAGATATAAAATGAAAATAAGTAGCAATATTAGAGACTTAAATTAACTATACTGATAATTACATAATGTGCAAATGGACTAAACATGCCAGTTAAAATCAGAAATTGTCAGACTGGGTTAAAAAAGCAAGTCCCTACTTATTTCTGGAGTAATTATAAACCTCAGAAGCTTTTCAGAGAATTTTTATTACTTTCTTTTTTTGGTACAGAAATTTACATAATTTGAATTTGATCTAGCTCGTCATTTCATTAGAAATTGGAAATATGGGTGAATTTGAGCAAAATACTGTATTGAAACAAATTTGCTTTAATCACTCTTTCTCTTCTTTTTCTTTTTAGAAAATTATTACTCTTTCTCTGAGAAAATAAAAACCATAAATAATCTGCAGGTAAAAAAACCCCCAAAACACAAAACCTATTCTGAATGCCTTCAATACGGCTCCAATTTTCAAGCAAACAGGACCCCAGCTTGAGAGAAAATTTCATTTTTGCCTGGAATGTCCCACAACACATTGTAAGAGGCTCTACAGTATAGTTATGAAATTTCATGTTTTTTAAAAAATATATTTAAAGTAATCTCTACACCTTACCTGGGGCTCAAACACACAACCCGGAGATCAAGATCTGTTGCTCTCCCAACAGAGCTAGCCAGGTGCCCCTAAACCTTTGTTGGTTTAAAGTTGTAAACCCCAAAGAGATTTTTTAGTGGATCCTAAGTTAATAAAGCATTATCATAATAAACTTAGTGACTGGTCATTTTATCATATGTAAAAAAAAAAAAATCTCTCTGGAAGACATCACAATATTTGCGGTCATTGAGTGGAAAGAACAAAATCCCCAATCGTACGTGAATTTGGACTCTAATATATGTACACACACACACACACACACACACACACACCTATACTTAGAACCATCTTAACAAGTTCACATTTGAAGTGAAGAAAATGTCCAACAAAAGCATGGTAAAACCACCTTTCTCACCTTTGATACAGTTTCTGGCAGAATTGAAAAGGGGGACCACAGAACTCTGAATGCTATTGGCAAAATGATGCCCTGTCCCCCTAATACCTCTCACTGCAAATATCTAAGATACCAATGACAAGTAGGTTATCATTGGAACTGATTATTGACCTCCCTTGAAAAGCCCATCAGAACTCATTCCATCACGACTTTAACGCATAAAACCCAAACTCCCAGGTAATTTTTATCACTTGTATTTTCTTCTCTGTACCTTCTCATTGAGTCAAATTCACATCACTCCTTGACCTGGCAAACCTGTCTGTTATGTCCCCTGTAACTTAAAATCTGCAGTCGAGAAAATCCCCTAGATCATACAAATGATCCAGACAGCTACACAGCTATTCTCTGCCAAGTCCAGACCTTAACACACAGCTTTTACTGAGCCAGGGGCAGGGAGGTGAGGTCAGAGGACATGTATCCAAAGTGGCGTCACCTGGGCACCATAGGCTCTCTACTAGTTATCTAATGTGGAGCCTTCTGTGCACCACTTTAGGGGAGATCAAAACAAGTCTTCCCACATTCCAGTCAGGGCTTACATTAACTTCCATGGGGCCTGGAATACGAAACCCAAGGGAGGTCGCTCAGTAGGCATGAACAAGATGGAGGGCCAAAGATGGAGTTCGTGTTGTCAGCACTCCTACAGATTTGTTGAGCAAAAAACAAAGTGTATATATGTATGTGTATAGATGTATCTATACAGGTTATAAGTCAGAAAATTTAGATCTGGTTTTATATTCTGAGTAATCCAAATGGCTAGAAAATGGAATAAAATCTCAGTAAGCTTCATGGGGAAATAATTAATTATATTTAAAAATTCATACTGTTTAATAATGCATAATTTTATTTCTGTAATAGAAGGTAATTACAAAATGTATACTGGGGACCAAGATAATGGCAACGTCTTTACAAACTTAGGGTGCTATTTTGCCAGAGTTAACATATGACTTTGGCTGGTATCATTTCTTGCATTTAACATATTAAAGAAAGACAGCAAGAACTACACGAGAAGGAATGTATGACTCTCAAAAAGATACTGAGCTTAATTACATCAGAGAAAAAAATCTGTGATTCCTTTATGTAAAAATAAAAAGTACATGATAAGATGATTTGATCTATAACTTTAACTCGACTGCTTTCCGAGTGAGATCTCATTGGCTATCAGGCAGTCCTCATATTCTGGGAAGATTCTTTGGCAGTTTTTGGTCAACTGACTACTTAGAAGGGATTTAAAGAGCCAAGTTTCATTTGGGATTTAACTGGTGAAAATAAAGTCCAATTTCTTGATGAGAAACCCATGAAGTTAAAGAACTAATAGGTTTTTTGGGCTTATTTATGTACCTGAGAGAAGACAGCACCAAATTCATAATCAACAGCAGGTAAATGTCATGTCTGTTTTCGGTTTTAGCTTGTGCTAATTCCAAGGGTGATTGCTGTCTTTTACAAATAAACAAAACAAAACATATAAACAAGTGGACAAGCAAATCTTTGAGGACAGTGCCTTTCAAATAGCAAGCAAAGTATTGCTTATTGCTGGTATTATTTGTTATTTTTTTAAATTCCAGTTATTAGTTGTTAAAATGCCAGTATTTGTTAATTTTCAGCAAGCCATGTTCTTGGTCACTTTTCCGGTCATCGAGAAGGAGCTATGGCAATCCATTCATACTCTTTTTTCCTAGTTTCCCTCACGACCCAAGTTTTGTCTGTACAGTCTGTACAGGATGGTTTAGATCAATGTAGTCAGAATAATAGGAAATTAAAAACCGGAACATCTTGCAGGTAGAGTTGGCATAGCTGAGAATTTGTGTGAATACTTTTACTTTAGTTTTTATTCACTGGATTTTGTTTTCACATTTCCACTGTATTTTTTTAAAAGGCTCATTTTTCTTTCCTTGTTCAAATGAAACTATAAATTAGGCCCAGATATCAATAAACCTCATAAATCTTAAAAAAAAAAAGGGGGGGCCTACCATTTAAAGAACAGCTTGAACACCATTGTGAGTTTACTTCATTTGCCACTCACTGTGTAGTAAGAAACTAAAGGGACATTTGACTCCATCATGTCTAATTTCCCCCCCCCTTCTTATTTTTCAGGAGACTGCTGTAATGGTCAAGACTATAAGCCATGTGTAACCTGTGGGTGGCATGGTTAGGAGTGCTGCTGCCCTTGGTCAAGTTCACTCACTCAGTCCTCAAACCAGCACTGTCTCCAGTGATCAAGAACCGACCTTTCAACGTTTTCTGGGCTGCCCCAACAATGCAGTGTCAACATTTCTTCAATGTGGATTTGAATCTCCAGTTATTTAATATTCTATCAAATCCTTTAGAGGCTCAGAGGGGATCAACAATTGCCATATTTTATCCAAATGAATTAGGGTATTATCCTTATTTCTCTCAAGAGGGAAAACCCTTTAATGGAGGGATACCACAGAATATGAATCTTTCTGAACACCTCAAGAAGGCAGCTGATGACATTGCAAACGTTATCTCTTTGTGGAGATCAGAAGGTCTTGTTGTCATTGACTGGGAAAGCTGGAAACCCCAGTGGGATAGAAATTGGGGCAATAGACTAATATATAAAAACTACTCCTTAGCCTTCACTAGAAACCGCCATCCTGATTGGTCAGAAATGAAAGTGAATACAGTTGCCCAACAGGAATTTGAAAATGCTGGAAGGAGTTTTATGCACACCACTCTCGCACTGGCTTTAGAAATGAGACCAAAGTGTTTATGGGGCTTTTATCTCTACCCAGACTGCTACAATTATGATTATAAAATAAACCCACAGACGTACACCGGTAAATGCCCAAATGATGAAATTTTCCGCAATGACCAACTCCAGTGGCTATGGGAAAAAAGCACAGCACTTTATACTTCAATATATTTGGATAAAATATTGAAGTCAAGTTTAAATGCTTTGAAATTTGTTCATTATCGAGTTAGGGAAGCCATGAGGATTGCCGAAATGGCTAGACATGACTACATTTTGCCAGTTTTTATTTTTTCCAGACCATTTTATTTGAGTAGTGTTGAAGCTTTGTCACAGGTAAGAAAAAGTACAGTCACTCTCCTAAACATGGAAATTTAGTACAATGACTATATAAATCTGTGAAAAAATGTTTAGTATAATTATTTTCCCTTAATAATAGAACACTATTTTATTATTAAATGTATATATTTTTTCAGATGTCAAGTCAATTCTGAAACAGTATCACTGACAATTAGATGTTTGCTTGGTTTTAAGATGATGATTCTTATCAGCCTAGCATTTTTAGGGGTTTCCTGCAGAACAGTTGTGAAGCCTGAGTTAAATGATGCAACAGATTAATTTTAACCCTGGAGAAATTTCAGAATCTGTTTTTTAATAGGAAAGAGTAGCAGCAATTTTTCAAATCTAAAATATACAGAACAAAGCTTGGTTAAATTATTAAGGAATTGCAGTTCTTATTATATTGCATTGTTATGTTTTAACTAAAGTTCTTTGAAAAATAACATAAATTCCATTGATTTTATACTTAAGAGTCTACAATGTGATCTAGTGGCTGGTGTCAAGCCTTTAAAAATGGTTTATGTAAACAGATAGATATTGTCCTAGACTTAACACAACCGTAGGAGGCACAAAGAGTTGGGAATGAGCTTGTTTGGAAGATAATAAGTTTGCAAACTCTTGGAAGTATTCAAGCTGTAGCTAGATTGTCATTTAGATAGGACATTATTACAGGGCTTCAATCATTGGATGGTTAGATTAAAAAAACCCCTTAAATCTCCATGCATACCTGTGAGCCCACAGTTCTGTTATTCTACTTCCCACCACAGACCCAGGGCCATTGGATAGACAATCACAGCTCACCTTATTAGACCACTTAAGTTTGAGATGAGGAAATTTAAAAGCAGTATCAATTCTTCCTCAAATTTTTCAGAATAAACATCTACTGACCCAAATGCTGTTGATTAGACTTGACATTTCTATCATCGAAGGATTACTCATTAATGGGATGTTCATTCAATAAGTTTAGGAGGAAAAGAATCATAACACCTTGACAAAAGTTGGAGGATCTCAGGTGTATAATCCACCTTTCACCCAAACATGGATTCTTTCCTATCCAGCCTCTGCTTCAGCACTTTTCAATGGCGCTCTTCCTATCCCAGAAGAAAAACTGCCATTTTGGGACAATCTTAATTCCCAGAAAGTTCTTGAGTATGTTGAGTCTACTCTTCCCCTGGGTAACTTCATACCATTAATTCTAATTCTGCCTTCTGGTGCAACCTAGAATAAATCAAATCCTTCTTTCAAAAGTCAGGTCTCCAGGTATTTGAGTATATGAGTTACACCTTCCAAAGTCTACTCATAAGTCATTCCTCAAGTAACAGATCTCTCAAATCATGTCACTTTCTCAAACGCTTTTGGGAAAAAGACTAGATTATATTTATTTATTCCAAAATTATTGATTGAGTGCCTATAATGTGTCACTGTATTAATAATAATATTAATAAAAGTAATAATGTTATTTGTGTCAAAAATAATAATGGTAGAAACTAATAATAGTCCATACAGTTAGACAATTTGTCTTGAAAGAAAACGAGAGAATGAGATGAGCCACATTTTAATGAAAGTCTTGTTCATAACTTTCCTATTTTTTGTGCTGTTAGACTTCTGACATAAATTATAGGCTAAGTATCACTTTTGAGCTCTTCAGAGATCAATAGACCACATACTCTACTCACCAAAAACTATAGAATTAATCTGAGTATTATTATATTGAAGCATTTCAACACATCCTATTGTCTTCACCAATCAACAAATGATATGGATCTTTTTTACCTATTGTCTAAATAACGCAACTTTCCAATGAAATAATTTAAAATACCAACTCTATTTGATATTTTCTTTCAGAAATGTGAGGAATTTGACTTATATTTAAGGAATGTTACACTGGCTAGTAAAATAGAAGGATGGTTTCCTTTCTTGTTGTATTACCTACACAGATTGTGGAACTAGTGTTCCTGGATGCTTCCCATAGTGCAGGGACACTTTGCTGTGGCATGGCCATTTTCTCATCCTACTTTTTGAACACTGTGTCCTTGCACTGGATCTCTGGTTCTCCACGCCTTGGAAGGAAAGGAAGAATGCAGATTCCTTCATCTATCATCTGCTCTCTGTTCTAACTTCCCTTATGCCCTGCATCTTTGTTCTTGCTCTATAATCATGAACATAACCGTCTCAGTTTCTTGTCTTGGTAAATTATAATCTACTTAGTTGTCCAGCTTGCGTCACTTGTATCCTCCCTTCTCTTTCCATTATCCAATAGATATCCATCTTAATTTCCCAATCACTCTTCAATCTGTCCCCTCTGCTTTACAAGGACTGACATTGCCTTTGTTGAGACCCTCATCATTTCTCATTGGGCAGAGTGCATCATCTCCTAATTGGTGTTCCTCGCTACCATTTTGACTTCCTCCTCCAATACATGTTTTATGCGACAGCTAAAAACATCCATTGAGGTTGCAAATCTGTGGTTTTCCAGTACTAAAACTTTCTTCGTACTTAAGTCCTAACACTTTAAAATAGCATAAAAGATTCTATGTATTTGGATCCTCCCTATATACGAAGATTCATATGCCTTCCCTTCTTCCCAAACCCCCTGTGCTTTACCACAAGAGTTACTGGCAGTCCTCTGGGTGGACTGTTCTTTTCTACATAGGAATCTCTGCCTTATTCTTCCCACTGTCCACAAAATTCTGCCCTCTCTAATCAGTCTTATGAACTTGCACTCATTTCCAAAGACACATCTGAAATCTCACCTCCTGCTTTCCCAGACTCTTCCATGCAGCATTAAGCAGTACCTCTGATCTGTATGTCCAGTGGGACAATATAGAACTTAATTTGTTATACTATAATTACTTGGGTTTTTTTTACCCCAGCAAACTTTCTTCTTTTCTTACTATTATTTTTCAGCGGTTACAGGTAGGGTAGCATCACAGTTGCAGCAAATTATAACCACTTGTTTATATGTCTGTCTCAGCCATCACACTCGAGATCCCCCTTGAGGACAGGAACTGGAATCTATTTCATTTTTATATTCTCAGTGTCTAGAATGTTGCCTAGAACATCATAAATATTTACCAAATAAAAGTAAGTATCCAAGGCAGAATTACCTTTTCTAATTCTGCTTTATAAACCTTCATTTCAGAAACACAGATAATATTATCAATGTGTTTTTTTACCTCGATTGATGGGTTGAGTTTTATCACTGAAATGTCGGTGACTAAATTTAGTTTGGCAGAAACTACTGATGATACTTCTCTTTTCTAGGAAGATTTAGTACATACAATTGGCGAGAGCGCTGCATTGGGGGCAGCAGGGATAATATTGTGGGGAGGATACGAATATTCTGATTCAAAGGTAAGCAATGATTTCTCTGTCGGCATCTTGAATACACTCTAGATATTTTTTTTGTTTTAATTTTGCACATCAGAGACAAATGGTTATCTGCTCACATGACCTTAACGAAGTTCAAAGAGTGCAGGGACTAACGTTGTTTGAGCACCTACTCTGTCCAGCCACCATGGCTAGTGGCAGCATAGGAAGAGCACAGGTGTTTCGATCAGACAGCCCAAGGGGGGGCTTCAATTTTCATGTTCTAGAAGTGTAATCTTAAGCCAGTTAATTAACCTCTCTGAGTCTCCGTTTCTCCATCTAAAAAAAAAGGTACTGAAATAAAACCTACTCTGCAGGGATTTCAGTGGATTTAATGATATAATGTACAGGTGACAAAGAAAAAGAATACTAAATTTTAAAAATAAATATTATTTCATCCACACTAAGGAGAATGGGTGTTCTAAAAATGGCTCTTATTGCCTGATTAACGATAACAGAAATGCTCCTGGGTGGAAAAAATACATGTATACAAAAGTTTATTAACAATCTGCTCTTGGTAGCAGTGCACACACAAAATAACTATTATTTTTCACAACTGAATTTGAACACGTTCTATTGGTCGTCTGTCACACTGCCTCGGTGAAAATTCTGAACCACAGCTTTTCCTCACTTCCAGGTGTGAACAAATAGTCTCATTTTCAGGTATTAAAACATCCAGTCGCATAAAACATAAAAATGGCCATCTCTTTCTCATTCAGCATGGTACGAATGAGAATCCACACGGGGGAGCTGTTAAGAGCAGGAGGCCTGAAGTTGGGTTGTTTGGGGTCCACTGTTTGCTTTCTGTCACCTACTGGCCATGTGACCTTGAGCAACTCATTTAATCTACAATTCCTTTATCTGTAAAATGGGGGAAATAACAGTATCTGTCTCACTGGGCTCTTAACGCAAATTGCATCATAACACACGTAAAGCGCTTAAAACAGTGCCCGGGATGTGGTATGTGCCAGGTACGAGTTGGCTATTATTACCTGGGTTAACATTTCCTGCCCTTTGACCCCACACCCAACGCTTAAGTCTTAAGTACAGGGAAGAGGAATATGGGGCAATTTCTTTGTTCCTTTGCTTTAAGGAAGGTTGTGGGAGACTTAGGGTTAGGGAGGAGACAAAGTGGGCAATGTAATTTTTATTTATTTGGGGCATTTATAATTATTTTTGTCTTTTGAAGTTCTTCCATACACTGTCACATAGGGACTGGCTCTTTCTTGCATGAGGGGTCACTGAGATTTAGTTAGAGACACCCCCACACGGCATGCAACTCACACCCCCGTCCCCCTAAGGCTTTGCTCCTGAGGCATTGGAAAGAGGAAGCTGGCATACACTCAGTTGGGGAAGGCTGCCAGAGTTGCAGGCTGGCAAGAGAACCAGGAGATCACACTGGAGTGTGTTAGGTTTGACATGCTTGTGAGACATGCAGGTGGAGATGTGACAGAGGTAGGTGGGTATGCAATTGGTTCAGGGATAAAGTCTGGGAAATACACATTTGGGAGCTCTATTTAAAGCAAGATGATGGGGGGGGGTGTATCCAGGGAGAGTATAGCTAGAGAAGAGAAGAGGTCTAAGAATTAAGCCTAAAGTACTCCAGCATTCAGAGGTAGGTAAGACGAGCAGGAGCTAGTAAAGGACGCTATGAAGGAACATCCAGTGAGGTAGAAAAATCCCAGGAGGGTGTGATGTTCCGGAAGCTAGGTGAAGAAGGCATGTCAAGGAAGAGCGCTGGGACAGAATGGGAGATGCCCACATTGAACTTGATTGTATTTACCTGCGTTCTGTGCTCTCTCTGATTATAGTCTTCCCCCAATCTCTCTATTTTTGGTTCAATGGTTTGCTTGTTTTTATCTTATTCCATCTGTCCTAGAACCACCCGCAGATTAGGAGTCTTGTCCTGACTAAAAATAGCATTTGTTCCTATATATAGTATGAGGCTAGCCTAGACTGATGTCCCTGGACCAAAAGCATCATACACAGGATTTTCAGCCCTTGCTACTGCCGAAAGTGATACCTTGTTCAACCGCCTATCTCTAGGAGGTTTCCATTTGAACTCTCTAAGTCCTTACTAGATGGATTCACAGTACTGGTGCCTCTTCTAACTGAGAAAATATCCCACTGCTTTAATGACTTGGGCATTTGGTTATAAACAATGATCTTTTATATTCTACTTACTACAACTGACGGATAAATGAAGTATGCTATATTTATACTATAAAACTGAATCACAGTTAAAATGAAAAAACAGAGCTACATATATCAACATGAAACAAAAATCTTGAAAATGTTAACTTTAAAAGGCAAGTTGCAGAAAATAAAGTATCTCTAATGATATAAATTTATATGAAAGTTTAAAAACACGGGATACTATAACTGCTTATAATTACACATATATATGCAAAGTAAATATACATATAGTAAAGTTACAAAAACATGGATGCAAAAGACTACCCTCCTCCCCCACTTGCGGAGAACTATTACCTCCTTAGAGGTAGGGAGAAGAATGGGATAATGTGGCAGTGTTAGAAAAATCTGATCTAGGGGCGCCTGGGTGGCACAGCGGTTAAGCGTCTGCCTTCGGCTCAGGGCGTGATCCCAGCGTTCTGGGTTCGAGCCCCACATCAGGCTCCTCTGCTATGAGCCTGCTTCTTCCTCTCCCACTCCCCCTGCTTGTGTTCCCTCTCTCGCTGGCTGTCTATCTCTGTTAAATAAATAAATAAAATCTTTAAAAAAAAAAAAGAAAAAAGAAAAATCTGATCTATAATATTAACATATATTAAGTATCAGTGTTGAAGATGTTTCACAATTAAAGTTAAATTTAAAATAACCATACCATATTCATGCTGATCTTTTTAAAGTGTTACTACAAATATCTCTTTATATTAATTCCCAATGAAAGACATGGATCTTCCTCCTCAGCCTTACCAAGTACAAAAGCTTCAGGTATTAATACCACCTGTATAATAGAATCACATCTTGAGAGTGAGCTAAATAGATCTCTACTTTTCCCACAGGAGACCTGCTTATCCGTGCAAAAGTCTATCCAAGGGCCATTGGGCCATTATGCTGTTAATGTGACATCTGCAGCCAAGTTCTGCAGTCAAAGTCTATGTAACAATAATGGAAGATGTATCCGAAAAACACCCGAATCCTCCTCCTATCTGCATATGCCTGAAAGCAGCACGAAGAAATACATCCTAAGTAAGAGTTTCAGATTCATCATTTCCCCAACCAGTAAACTGAAGACAATAAAGGCCATGAAGAATGGATTTGTGTGCCACTGCTATTACGGCTGGCACGGAGAATCTTGCCAGCGACACTCTTCAGATCTCTTGAGAGGGAAGAGTAAGGCTCCTATGACTAACTTTAATTTATCAGTTTTTCTTAGCATGACCTTATCTATGATTCTGTGGAATTCTGTCACCCCCTATTTCAATGTCAATTTTTCCTTGAAATACTGAAGAGTAGAAAACGCTGGGGTTTTTTCCTCCCCTTTCACTTAACCTACTTCTAAAATATTTATTGGCTTTAAAGTAAAAAATTCTTCAAAAGTGATCATTGGCTCCATTCCTTGCCCGAGTGATTATTTTATGGGGCATTTCCTTCATGCTAGGCACGAGGGATGAGGAAGTGAACACACGAAAGTCCCTGCCCTTGCGGAGCTCAGATTCTTGTGAGAAATTGAACAATAATAAGTAAACCATAAATAAATACATATATATCAAGTGAAGATAAGTGCTGTGGAAAATAATAAAGTAGGGTGACGGGATCAGGGGATGTGGTAGAGCACTGGAAATTGTATATAGGGTGGACCAATAAGCTCCCTTAATGAGATGACCTGAAGGCAGGAAGCACATCCCAACTACATCTGCATTTCTGGAATGGGGAATAGGGAAGAGCAAGGGCAAAAACCTTCAAGTGGGAGCAGATATGGAGTGTTTCAGGACATCAAGAAGGCCAGTGTGGCTGATGCAGGAGGAAGAGGAGGGAGAGTAGAGAGCCAGGTCATTAATTAACTTTGTAAGAACTAAGAACCTAAGTGAAGGTATTTTTTTTTTTAAATAATTAAAGAAATTTCTGGAGGAAAGCCAGTCAAATAAGATACAATATCCACATTTAAAAAATACATACACACTTAAATTGGATAGAAACAAGATCATCCATCAGGATTATATCAATATTGCTACAATGTTCTTGAGACTTCAATCATTTATAACAAGTTGGAAAATTTGTAATTAGGTCATATGGGATATGGAACACACAATGACATGGAGCTAAAAGAAGGCAAACATTATGTTCTAGTTATTTGTACTCCAGGGACTGGGAATTTCTAAATAATTCCAGTGAACCCAGGATACCAAGTCATAAGGCAAGAGGGAATCTATACTGAATTCTGTTGGGTTCAATTTTATCAGAAGTATCACTAGGGCTCTTAGAATTGATTTGGCAATCATCCTTATCGTCCTTAGACTCCTTTCAAGTGGAATTTATATAAGAAATTCTTTGATATTTGTTGGTTTATTAAAGTATACTGTATCTAAGCAATTAATTTCCTTTCAATTCTCAACACACGGTTAAGTCATTTGAAAAATTCATTTGGTCACTTGGGCTGATCTACTGATCTAGTTATAATCCAGATCAATGTCTTTCATAAAGACTCAAAAGAGATTAATAGTATCCCAAATACTAATTCCCTCAGGCAAGGGAAGATGTTTTCCTGTCTGACACTTTCCAAATACTATACTTTCATATGTACATCATCTTGGCATACATATAGAGTGTGAATAGGTAGATCATTCGTTCATTCATTCATTCATTTTTAGGAGGAGTAAAAGTCAAGGAGGCAGTGAAACAGAATAAGTCAAATTGAGGGCTATTTGCTAAATTCGCCTATTTTGTTGGTACTCTGCTGCACCAAGGCTGAAATCACAGTCATTCAATCCTTTTGCCCAAACAAGAAATGTTTGATACTAAGTCATGATAAGTGAAAAGGGAAGGCTATTATCCTTACAGTGATGTTTTCAACTTTATTCTATCAAGGTTTTGATATGCAATGAATTCCACCGAAGCAGGAAAAGGCAAATATTAAAAAGTATTATCACCATTTTGAAGATGAAGAAAATAAGATATGGAGAGAATGAAAGGTATAGCTAATTTTACCCACTTATCAATGAATTTGTCAATTATAGGATACAGATCACTGCTCTCTTTTAACTTACAGTGCCTCCAAAATAAAGGGAAAATAAGAAGAATTAAGGTAGATGAAGGAAAAAGAGAAGACATATAGAAAATATAAAAGAAAATAGGAAACATCCCAGTTATATAACTCACAATCATTTCTTTTCTTTCTTTTTTTTTTTAAAGATTTTATTTATTTATTTAACAGGGAGATTGACAGCCAGAGAGCGAGGGAACACAAGCAGGGGGAGTGGGAGAGGAAGAAGCAGGCTCCCAGCAGAGGAGCCTGATGTGGGGCTCGATCCCAGAACGCCAGGATCACTCCCTGAGCCGAGGGCAGAAGCTTAACGACTGCGCTACCCAGGCACCCCTTCACAATCATTTTTTTCTAAATAAAAAATGTTAAATTTTATGTCACTTAAATTTAATAGCAAGCAAAAGAAACTAAAACCCAAAGAACTACCACATTTCTAATAACAGATTCTTCAAAACTTTATTTTGTAAAAAAAACCCCAAAAAACTGCTCAAGTTAAAAACAGATTATGAAAAACATTTAATTTTGTTGTAATTTATTTTGACTTGCATAATTTTGGGTTTCCAGACTATAATACTTCATCAACTAGCTCATAAAAATGGGAAGTCATCAATTATGTCCAGTCCAAAGACAAATATGCACTTCTCTATTTTTCTTGTAAAAAAATCAAAATTTAAACTCTATTCCCATGCTACGATAATTCTTCAAGAGACATTAATAAAGGATACATCTGTAAGAAAAATAGCTTACAAATACTGCAAATCACTTTAGTAAATGAAACATAACTTTCCAAGATGATAGGTAGTCATTCTTAGAAACCCAAAAAGCACGCATCTCTCTCCTGACTTGCCTGAACAATGACACTGTCTCTTCAGGGCACTGTTGTTTCTTACCACCCATTCATGGTTCAAAAATCATAGTACCTTTTATTTGGACACAAACGTTTTGATCAGATACTTGGTTTCTTCCAGTCTCTTAATTGTTTCACACCACAATAGGATGGAATGTATGTCTTCATCTCAGAAACAGAATGTCATAATCATACTTTCTGGTCCTCAGTAAATTCATGTCATCATGTTTATTTTAAATTAGAGATATTCTTTACAAAGCCTTATAGCTTTCACGTTTAATTTAGACTCTCATCTTTAGCTCAGGATAATTTTCTTTCATTATTTTCCAATGGTTTCCTTCTTCCATTCTCTCTATCCTACTTACAAAATGATTAGACGGATCTTAGTGCCAGGTCTGTACTAGATGTTGCTTTCCAGTATTCTAAGTCTTTGTCTTTTTTGCTTCGTAATAGATTCACCCACCTTTTCTTCTAGAATACTAGTTTAGTCTTCATCGTATTTTTAATTCCAAGGAACACTTTTTGTGTGTGTAAGGAAATTGCTCCTTCTTTTTTTTTTAAGATTTTATTTATTTATTTGACATAGAGAGACAGCCAGCGAGAGAGGGAGCACAAGCAGGGGGAGTGGGAGAGGAAGAAGCAGGCTCCCAGCAGAGGAGCCTGATGAGGGGCTCGATCCCAGAACGCCGGGATCACGCCCTGAGCCAAAGGCAGATGTTTAACGACTGAGCCACCGAGGCGCCCCAGGAAATTGCTCCTTTTTCCTAATAGCTTTGTTTTGGCTTATGGATTTGATAACTTCCTGAATCTCTCTGAGAATATCAATTAGATTTTTTAAATTGTGGCTGTTGCTATACATTTTATTCTGTTCCACTTTCTCTAAGATCATCTGTTCCCTTTATTAATTTCTTCTCTTTCACACTGTCCATGTGTACCAAATGTTTGGTGATCCTTGGTCATCTATTTATATTCATGAAGGACAAGAGGGACAGAAAAACCTGTCATAGGGATTCCCCCCCACCCCCATTTCTTTGGGCATATTTACTCAACAGGATTCTTATGTGGAATGGGAGGATGGACTGTATGTAGATAGTGAAAGGGGCTGAGGCATGTTGACAAGCTAGATTCCATCTGGAGCATGTGAATAGAGAACAGGTAAGTCTGGTAGGAATCCTCGCAATTATCAAAGTAAGGAGAAACTTATGGAAGAAGAGTGTAATTCCTCATGGGTTGAGCAGGCTTTCCTTTTTTTATCCCCTCCATGCCCACTAGGGAGACCAGTTCATCTCTGCTTTTGTAGTTGGTCCAGTATTCAAACTCTGAACTCTACCTAGGAAGATCTTTATATTTAAATGCCCTGGGGTCATGGGGCGCCTGGTTGGCTCAGTCGGAAGAACATATGACTCTTGATCTCAGGGTTCTGAGTTCAAGTCCCACATTGGGTGTAGAGATCACTAAAATAAATAACTAACTAGATAAGCTTAAAAAAAATTAATGTCCTGGGGTCAAAAGTCTTTGTTACTTGTCATTCTACATACTCTGGGAAGTTGAATGGTCCGGTTCTGCTATCCTGGAAGAAATATTTAACTGATGGCTCTGATAATTAGTCCTCAACACATTTCATCTTTTGGATCTCTTGTCTTTGCACTTAGGGTTTCTCTCTCCAAAGGAAGAATCAGTTCATACCCCTGCAATAACTTTCTACTATTTTTTTTTTAATTTAAATTTCTGATTCAGTTACATCTGTTTTCAGTCCTTGGGTCATGTCACCACTTCTTGTTTTCAAGTTTCTATCACATTTTTTTCTTTTTCTTTTTCTTTTCTTTTTTTTTTTAAAAGATTTTATTTATTTATATGACAGAGAGAGAGAGACAGCCAGCGAGAGAGGGAACGCAAGCAGGGGGAGTGGGAGAGGAAGAAGCAGGCTCCCAGCGGAGGAGCCCAATGCGGGGCTCAATCCCAGGACTCTGGGATCACACCCTGAGCCGAAGGCAGATGCTTAACAACTGAGCCACCCAGGCGCCCCCCATCACATTTTTTTCTAAGGGCATACACTGAAAACAATGCAGTAGTACACATGCTTCGTGCATCATCTTGAACCATTCGTTCTATTAATGTTATATTTACTCTGGATGTTGGCTAATGCCTTGCCAAGAGTTAATGAGTCCATTATCATCAAAGACAGCCCATTAGAATCTGTTTTTTAAATACTATATATTGTGGTACACATAGCATTTGACCTCCTTTTTTCTCTTTAATCTGGAAATCTTTTAAAAATAGTTTTCTTTACCTCTCTATTTTCCAACTAAAGTCTCAATCAAAGTTTTCTTTCTTTCTTAAGCCAGTGAATTTAAGTTGGGTATTTTCAGAAAGCACTTCTACCAATATGCTTTTAAGAGAGTCTGAGTTTGGTTATAAAGAGATTTAATGCAAGCCTCCAGTTTAACTTGGAGGACTGAGTCACCCCTGTAATGACATGTTTCTCTGAACCACCACAGGGCATCCTTTGCCACTCAACCTCTGCTTGGCATCAGGTGACTAAAGGGCCAGCAGCAAACAAAAGCAAAGGTAAAATATACTTTTTGTTCTGTTGGAAAAAATTTAAGGACTGTTTTTAGAAATATGCTTTCTTAGGGGAGTTAAAAGAAAAGTAATTTTGTTTTATTTCTTGGAATACCCCAATTTCTTTTCTGGACTAACTTAATTTACTTTACAAGTAGTTTACCTTTCAAAATGTGAGCTTGCTTTTACAAACCTAACACTCTACAAACTATACTGGTCACTGATAGTTATAAGTTAAATTTCAGTTAGTTTTTTATTTATTGTAAATTTATATTTGAAATTGATTCTCATTCAAGGCTTGTTTCACTTCTCCTCTACATGCAAAATTTCTTTGAAAAGTAGCTTTTTTGCAGTATGTTGGGTTATCATAACCTAATACTTACCTTATAATGAGTCAGAATTATTCTCTAAAGTAGATTAGAAAACTAACTGTAAATAAGCCACAGGAGAGAGAGCACCAAAAATTTTAATATTTTTTATAACACAGCTGCGAGGAATTCCTCAAGCTAATTTTATATACCTAAATGGTTTTCTTTAGAATATAAATGAATTTCTTTATCGGATAAAGATTTTTTTTCTTAATTTTTAGTGAATGATATTTTTAAGGATATGTTCCATAGTTATATCTACCATGATGGGCAATATTAGAAGACTGTTATTTAGAAAAAGAAACTCAGCTTTTAGGAAATATACGACATTTAAAAGGGTTCAGAAAATGGGTTTTTTTGGGTCATATAAATAGATTTTAAGTTTTCTTTCCAAATACTAATAACGGGACTGAATACTTAGAGATGACAATCAATAGGCACTTCAAATAAGAAAATCTCTCAGTAATTGGGAAAAAGATAGATACGTACGTAGATATAGATTTTCCAGAAAAGAAAGAATAAGTACCAAAATAACATAAGAAAGATAAATCTTAAACCATTTAATCTGGAGATAGAAAATCTTAAAGTCAAGAATTTTCCTAATGATGGAGAAAAAAGTTGTCTACTTCAGTATATCAAAGGTAAGGTGAAAGATTTGAAAAATTATGAGTTGAATAAGGTAGTGTAGGCAATAAAACTTGGTGTCTCCAACCCCTTTGCCAGTTCCTGAATAACTAACTTTAATCCCATTGTTAACTGGGACACTTATCTTACTGAAAAACAGTGATGTAGTCATAGCTAAGAAAGTTTAGTCACATGATTTATTTCAGCCTTGTTTGTAAATTAGAATCCAGTTTGATGCTGGAGGGAAGATATCTTGCTAAAGCATTCAGACTCCTAACATTTAAGTGGAGTCACAAGCAAAGAGTTGAAATGGTGTTACCCAGAGAAAGTTGAGAAACATTAGAAAATAACAAGTTATAAGAAATTCATGTGCAGAGATTCAGGGTTCATGTTCTTTATGATCTTTTTTGAGAATTATTATGTATACCATATTTTCTTAGCAATAAACTTCTTTGTGAACCCGATTCTTTGTTGGAAAAGGCTTTATCAAGTTCAGAGAAGTTATATTTATACGTACATCATCATCTATGATTACCTGTTTGTTGAAATGTTAGTCTCCTTAGTTTAGCACATTCCTTGACTCTTTCTATGTATAATAGAAGTGTAGATGCTGTGAATTTCTAACAGGCACAGTTTCCAGTTGTCTTTTTGACAGAATGAAGCCTTTCACCTGAGTACAGGTCCAGTGTCCATAATAGGTCCAAATGAATGAATTCCATGTTCCTTCTTATCAAGTATATTTGAAAAAAACAAATCCTACTCTCTAAGGAGCACTATTTCTTAAACATGTCCTATTGGATGGCTCAAGAATTGGCTATCATCCTAGGCTGAAGTGCTCCGTCTCTTCTGGAACAAACTTGCTGCATCTTTAGTCCAACACAGAACCTGCAATTGGAAGATTTCTGAATTTCCTCATTGTCATAGGAGACCCTCTCAAGGTTATTTTTGGAAATTAAAATCTATTTCCTAATATTTTCAAGTTATATGGTTTGTATAATTAGACTGCATGCAAATAATGGCCATGAATAAATAATCTTATTTTTAAGAAATTAAAAAGTCTTTGTGTAAAACAGTCTTTATGCCATATTTATTGTTAATGATCATTAATGCAGAAAATCAACTTTTTTTTTTTTTTTTTACTAAAATCCAAATGTAACACAGTCCTCATTTTCTTCTGAATGGGCAACCAAAGTAGATAACATGTTCTCTAATGATCTGTTCAAAATGCATGCAAATTACTGATTAGTTATATACTCTATTTGGTGTTTCAACAGTTTATTATTATTTTATTAAGAAACAGCATAAGGGTGCCTGGGTGGCTCAGTTAAGTGTCTGCCTTCAGCTCAGGCCATGCTCTCAGGGTCCTGGGATCCAGCCTGGCATGGGCTCCCTGCTCAGCGGGGGGCCTGCTTCTCCCTCTGCCTCTGCCTGCCACTCCCTCTGCCTGTTGCTCCCCCTGCTTATGCTCTCTTTGTCTCAAATAAATAAATAAAATCTTTATTTTTTTTAAAGAAACAAAGCATAATCCGCTTGGTTGCACAATAATGCATACTATTTGTTATTCAAACCTGATGGAAATTAGCCTAACTGGCATAGTTGCAATCAAGAGCTCATCACTCATCCAGCAGGTATACCTGGAGTGAAAGCCTAGTGCCTTAGAAGGAGCTATGAGATAGCTCTGCAGCTCATTATACAAGATCCAAACCTAAAGAGTGAAGAAAAATACATGCGAACATGATTTCACCAGCTCTTACTTCTCCCTGTGCCATAATCTTTTCAGATAATTTTGATGAGTCTGACAGTTTAAGTTTATCAGTTTATCAACAGCTAAGACTTCAGCTCACAGTCAGAGAACAGATGTCTGTGCTGTGTTTGGATTTATAAAATGCTATCATTATTTATCACCACCTCCCTCCCCCAAAAGACAGTATTGTGACACACTGGAAAGGCTATTTGAAACAATAAAAACAAAAACTGAATAGGTGAAACCATGAAACCTTTCTTAATGTGTTGAATGGTAAATAGCCCTGGAGTCTAAGATTTTAACCTCTGCTTTATATACCTTCTCTTATATTACACTAAAATTTCCTTATTTTGTCTTGTAAAATAACACAAAAGGATAGTTGGAAAGAATTTTTTAAAAGCAGTAAGAGTTAAGAAAGGGTTTATTAGAGGAAAGTGCAAGGAAGAATAAAAAGAAATAAAAATAATGCTATGAACATTTGAAGAATTAAAAATTACTGTCAGAACTTAAGCTTTGTCAAAAAGGTATAATTGGATAAAATACAATGGAACTGAAGCTCAAGGAAAAACGATCTGAAGTTGAATAAGAAAAATGCAGCGACCTGAGTTATCTAAAGTTAGGTTGGATAAATCGCCAAAACCAGTACATTTTCGAGGGAGTAAGAAGAACCAAAGCATCTTTTTCATATTCAATTCCTCCAAGTACTTTTATTGTTCTAACTAGAGTTTTGCATTGTTTACAATCAGAGAAGGCCTATTACTCTAGGGCATATTTTCCCACTTGTAATAAATAACATACTCATATTGGGCACCGCATTTTGTGGTGTGTAATAATATCAATCAATTTCATCAAGCCTATCTCCTGTGTTTCTACTGAACATCTAGTAAACCATTAACCACTATTAGTTTTTCTTTGCCATAGATAATTAACCAAACTATAATTAGCTCTGAATGCCCATGTGTCAGAATAGAGAGGTAACTTAAGGCTCTGGCTAATGGTGTTCACTTCAAACACACACACACACACACACACACACACACACACACACACACACACACACAAAAGGAGGAGGGGGCTTCTTATTTCCCCGAAGAGGGCTTTTCTTGCCAGATTTTGGCAAAGCATAGCATTTTCTCAAATAACTTTATAAAAAATGATCTTTGTAATAACATCCAACTTGGATGTTACCTTTCCAGGAGGCCACACCTGATTCCTTAGAGCCAGAATCAATTTGTATCTACTTTTTTGTTTCAAGAGAACTCTATTCGTTTTCTAATTCAAACAGTTGTTTTGAGTAACTGCTACGTCAACATAGGACAAAATCCCAACAGAAGTTGCCACTCAAAGAAATTTCACCCACTTCTTTCCCTCAGCCACCAGCTCTCCTTCCTGGAGGCAAGCAACATAATCAATTCTTGAGTGTCCCTCCAGACATATTCCTCAGTTCAAATTGCATACATACAATGCACAAATATAAACGCAAATATAAATATATCCCTTTCTCTGAAAAATAATGGCAGCTTTCTATACACATCTCACTTTTAAAAAATGTTAAATATACATACGAATACATGTATAAAACAAATATATACCTTATAGAATAATGATGGTATCTGGTGGATATCCACATCAATACGTAGAAGCAACCTCATCCTTTGCTATAATTGCATAGTATTCCACGGTGTGGACGCCCACAGTTTAACCACTTCTTTAACAATGGCCATTTGTTTCCAAACTTCATAGGCAATTATAGGCAATGCTGCAATGAATAACACAGAAGCAGAATTTCTAGGTAAAAAGTTGTATGCTTTTGTAATTCAGATAGAAATGTCCAGTTTTCTGTTTCCATCGGGAATGCACCACAGCTCTTTACTCTCTCCTCATTACAACAATTTGGAGTCTGTGCCCGCACATTTCACCTGGCTCAGATGTTTACCTTGCTAAAATATGTAGGCTGTACAGAGAGATGGGTGCCGGCTGGAAAGCCTGGCCAACCCCAGTTTCCCCCAAGGTATTCCTGTCAGGACTCAGGCGCAATATGTCATTAAGCCATTAAACACAATTAAACATTTAACAAACAATTAAAACATTGTGATCTGGCTTCGACCTTTGGCCTCTCACATGCCTGTCCTTCACTCCCACCTCGCACCTTGACATTCCCATCAAGTATCGGGAGAATGCGGATCAAACTCTCCTGTTTGAATATGGTTCTGGCCCCCAGGCCTGACTTTCGGCCTCTCTCCCCGTTCCTAGTTTCTGTCTGTTTACCCTGCCGGGTATCCCGGCTCTTCCAGCCAAAGGCTTGGCTTGTATCTTGGAGGAAGGGGGTGTTTTCAGTTATTATCTTGACTATGGCCATTGAAAGGACCTAAGTAACACATCGCAAACCACTAGATTGCTTTACAGTTCAAAAACTTTAATTAGAAAGCTGAAGATTCAAATCAACCTTATGTTATTTTAAGGAGCTTAGTTAAAAACAGGTTGACAGAGGGAACATTTTATTCAAAATGTGGTCCCTAAGACTTTGTGTGCTTTTCCAAGAAAGCTGTTGATCTTGGCTGCAAGAAATTTCAAGTCCTAAAGGAAAGTAATACTTTTTGACAAAGACTAAGTATATACTCTTGCATAAGGACAATTATATTCTCTTTCAGATCGCATTTCTTAAAACGGAAATTGTTCTTGCTTCATAAAAAATGTGGCCTTTTCCACTCAAGAGTAAATTTTCCATTAGCACGAGTGACACGGAAATAGTCCTTTTTATATACTTAACAAAACTTCAGCTTATGTTTTAGGAAGACTGGAAGGGAAGCAGTTTTACACAATCAAGATAATCCAGTGGTTTTAAAATTTGTTCAGGTGGAGGGACATCAGTGCTCTTTGATAATGCCATGAAATAGAGTTATAATAAAACTCAGTACCTAACAATGAATTTTGGGACTTAAAGGGATATTACCCTACAGTGGACTACATTATAAACCAATCGACACCAAGTTTTTAAGAAAATGTATGGGAAAAACTTAATTTGAGAAACTTCTATCCATTAAAGTATTTTTTCTTCTGCTAGAACATACAGCTTTCACAATATTGATATTTCATGAGAAAAGAACTTAATGAACCATCAGGATAAGACATTGATTGACAATCAGACTAAGGCAGTAACATCCTTCAGAGGAAAAAATGGAAGCCTATCACTGGCATTTGCTTTAATGAGCTTTTATCAGAAAGCAGGTTAGCAATTAGTTCTGCAGAGCTGACAGTACAGCTTTGAACTCAGTGGCTTTGCTATATCTTCCATTCTGATATATACTTATGCAAATATTTTTATTATCAGCAACAAAATATCACTTTCCTTAAAGGCTTGGAAATAAAACATTGCATTTAAAAATTTCCCCCCAAAATGGGCTTCACTGGGATCCCCACTTAGGGATCATGACCTTCAGGATACCTTTTCAAATCTTATGGACTTAGGGGCAGACACTTGATATCTTAAAGGTTTTGATGATAAAATCTCAGTATCGTGAAAAAAGAAACAGAAGAGTTGTAGATTTGGAAAAGCAATTCCTTCCACCAATTCGTTAAGAGATGGGTGTGTATGTTTTTAAAAGCCTTCCCAGAGTCTTCCCTCTATTTAGAATTTAGAGTTGCAATCAAAATTGAAACAAAACTAGCAGGATTAGTTTATAGATTTATAACATTATTATTATTTTTCTCTTGTGGTGATTGTTAAAAATACTGTGAAATTCTGAATATCTGGGTTGAAGCACTCTCATCTCTGTCCTAGATTATTGCAAGAGGCTCCTGACAGGCTTCCTGCTGCTTCTCTCTTCTGCCTTTTCCCTTTTGGACCTACCTTAGCACAGGAGCCAGAGAAATCAAGTTAAGGCCAATTCAGACCAGGTCATTCTTCTTTCAAAACTTTCTAATTCTTTCCCAGCCCACTTAGAGTGAAAGCCAGAGTCCCAGCAAGGCCCTACGAGACCCTCTCTTTTACCTCTCTGTCTCTTCTATCTCCTCACCTGTTTCTTTGAAGTTCTTCAAGCACAGCAGGCATCCTCCTGCCTCAGGGCCTTTGCACCTGTGTTCCTCCCATGCTTTCCCAGACATCCTTCAGGCTTACTCCCTTTCTCTTTCAGATCAGTGAGGCCTTCTCATCTAAAGCGAATCCCTGCATTATTTTTCTTTGCCATTACCACCTTCCAATGTACTATATGTTTATGTACTCCTCTTGTTTATTGTCCATCTCCCCTGCAAAGATTTAAGCCTTGAGAGGGCAGGGGTTTTTGTTTGCTTTGTTCACTATTGTATTCCTAGTACTTAGGGTGGGAGCCTGCTATTTAGAAGGTGCTCAATAAATATTTCCTCAACACTAAGTACTGCCTCACACAGGTGTCAATGCCCCTAAGACTACCTGGAACACACCTACAGTTAAATGGGTTGGGCCTATTACACGTTTACAGCAGGGGAAAATGCCCGGCATGAGGAACTGTGAGGTTTCTCAGTAAGACGGTATCACGAAGAGCCTGTGATACTTCGGTTATAGTTGGGTCATCTGGCAGAGGGCCTAAGAAAATGGAGGTTTGCTCCATATTGGATGTTGTCAGAAAGGAGGTGCATATCTATAATTGGGTAAAGAATTGCAGTCTTTCTTCAGCAAAAGAGAGGGATGTTCGGTATTTTATGGGTGGCACACTGACCTTGTTTTTATCTGTGCTTGCACAAAATGAAAAAGCAGACTTGCTTTGTCTCATTTTATCACGGTCTGAGATTAAGCTTGCTTGACGTTGGTGTTCTGTGAAATTGTTTGTCTGATAGGAGAATAACACGGCATAGCTCTAAGTGCCTCCGGCTTCTGAAATTTGGAATGTTGCTTTTTTTTCCCCTTTCAATGTATCACAAGCAACTACACTTTTGTGGGAAAGGAGTGAGAAGGGAAACAGGAGTAAGCAGAGGATAGAGACTTCTCTGTTCTCTGCAGACTCTTGGAAGTGCACGTGGCAGGCCTGTCTCCCTCCAGGGGATAGCCCCCCTTCTTCACTATCCTTCATGTCAGGATGGGGTGAGGGCTGGGGCCTGCTGGATGTGAGGCAGTCCCCACCTTTCTGTAATTTTTGTCACCTTCCCCTCTTGTGGGCTAAGCCAAGTCAGAGCAGCTTCCACTGAACCTTCCATACTGTAGTTCTTCTTTCTACCAGGGGAAGTGTCTGAGGAGAAAGCTACAGGTTTCAAGAAACCTTGTCCCTCAGGTTTCCAGGGAGGTATGGCTTTGCTGGGAATCATTTGTTCAAGGGCCTTCAAAATGCCTTCACAGAAGTTTCCTGTTGAAGGAAGGGAACTAGTCCTTCACATATGTTCCCAGAACAAATCCTACTCCTACGAAGAGAAAATTGGGGGATAAAATCTAGGGGAGAAGTCCAAGTTAAACTCCTCACTTATCCCCATCCTGATATCTTGCTGACTCCTCCTAAAATTCCACTAATTAGAGATTGGCTTAAAGAGAGCAAACCTTCCTACGTAGATTGTAAGAGGGGGGAAGGAAGAAAGAAAAGGAAGGTGTTGCTCCTGGTGACTCGTGGTTAAGTGTGGGTGGGTAACTGCACGGACCGCTATGCTGTAACAACTAGTCAAGAGATGGGGAGAGCTCGGCAGTGGGGATTTGGGTGGCAGAGGTAGGGTGAGCAAAAGGGGTCCAGAGGAGTTCTGAAGCCAGGGGCATGTTTGGAAGGGCAGGCGTGGGGAGGTTCCCTGGTGAGGGAAGGAGGGCGGGAGAAGCATACAGCCCATGATTGCATAGTGTAGGCAGGAGACTAGAGAAGTTTCTGGGGGTTGTCAAGTGAAGGGATCTCCTCTCAGCGAGCCATGTTTAATTAGGAGAGTGACAGAGGGTGCACCAGCACCTTGTCCTGCCTGAGTGGGACACAGACAGCTGGGACATACAGCAAACGGAAGACACAGGCACTGAATTTTCCTTGTTTATTTTGTCTGTATTTGTTGTGTAATCCGCACATTTTATTAGGAGTTCTGCCCGCCACCTGCTGCGGAATGTGCGCCTTCCACTCACCAGAATAAGGGGAATAATAATGTTCCAGGATAAGGAAGAAAGAACCACTTGATAACCTTGTAATGAATGGGTGAGGATTTCTGAGGCAGTAATGAGGGGGCTGACCAAAGGGGAAACAATAATCAGTGGAAAGCAATGTCTTGAATAAAACCCAAAGCAGGAAGTGTTCTGATAGGTTAGACTTTTTTTTTTGGTATACGTATATAGCCTTCTACCATGAACTAGATTTTAACTTTAAATAAAAGCTTTTTTCTCCCCTATTAATGAACACATATGCAGATAAATCCATTTTTCTTATCCTGAGGCAGAACAAAATAAAAAAATCAAAGATAAGGAACACTTTCAAGGACCATGACTCTTCTTGTATTCATAAAATTATATTCCCTTGAAAATACTATTCTCTTCAAATCATAATTTATGTCTTTAGTATAACATAACATATTTCATGTTACTAAGTAAAGTAATCTTATCCATGTTTGTGCTGTGGAGGAAGACAGATATTTATTCAATTCATGGATGAAGAAAATATCTACTCCATAGTTCTTAAAAACTGATATTTTCTATATATCCATTTACTTAGCACTTCTTAAATGCCTTTGAATAAAGTTTTACACATTATTTTAGTAATTGGTCTCTTCAGATTTTCTATTTTTCATAAATTATTTTATTTATTTTTTCATAGAGTATTTTATTATTTTTATAAAAATTTTTTATTATGTTATGTTAGTCACCATACAGTACATCCCTAGTTTTTGATGTAAAGTTCCATGATTCATTACTTGAGTATAACACCCAGTGCACCATGCAATACGTGCCCTCCTTAATACCCATCACTGGCCTATCCCAATCCCCCACCCCCTCCCCTCTGAAGCCCTCAGTTTGTTTCCCAGAGTCCATAGTCTCTCATGGTTCATTCCCCCTTCTTTTTACCCCCCTTCTTTCTTCCCTTTCTTCTCCTACCGATCTTCCTACTTATGTTCCATAAATGAGTGAAACCATATGATAATTGTCTTTCTCTGCTTGACTTATTTCACTTAGCATTATCTCCTCCAGTCCCGTCCATGGTGCTGCAAATGTTGTGAAATCGTTCTTTCTGATGGCTGAGTAATATTCCATTGTATATATGGACCACATCTTCTTAATCCAGTCATCTGTTGAAGGGCATCTCAGCTCCTTCCAGAGTTTAGCTATTGTGGACAATGCTGCTATGAACATTGGGGTGCATATGGCCCTTCTCTTCACTACGTCTGTATCTTTGGGGTAAATAGCCAGTAGTGCAATTGCTGGATCATAGGGTAGCTCAATTTTTAACTTTTTAAGGGACCTCCACACTGTTTTCCAAAGTGGCTGTACCAACCTGCATTCCCACCAACAGTGTAAGAGGAAGGTTCCCCTTTCTCCATATCCTCTCCAATATCTGTTGTTTCTCTCCTTGTCAATTTTTGCCATTATAACTGGCGTAAGGTGGTATCTCAATGTGGTTTTGATTTGAATTTCCCTGATGGCTAATGCTTTTGAACATTTTTTCATGTGTCTGTTAGCCATTTGTATGTCTTCATTGGAAAAGTGTCTGTTCATATCTTCTGCCCATTTTTTTATTTGATTATCTGTTTCACATGTATTGAGTTTGAGAAGTTCTTTGTAGATCTTGGATACTAATCTTTTATCTGTAGTGTCACAGAGTATTTTAAATTTTGGTTTACCTCATGTCCTACGCCTAACAAATGCTATACGGTGTAGCTGGTGACATCTAGTGGTTAAAAATGATAATTACATACAACATGCGGCGCTCAGCTTTGCTGACGGAAATACTCAAAAGCCACAGATTCCATGGAAAAAACCTGCGTCAGTCGGAGTTCCTGGTTACAACCAACCAAAGCGAAACCTCACTGACTTGAGCAGAAAAGTGCTGTCCCATGAGGACAATGCTGCGACTTAACACCAATACCATGGCTATCTGGTTCTGGATGCCCCAACGGGCACTGCCACTCCTGGAATTTCTGGCACCACCACCTTTTTTAGGCTCTTTGATTCCCAAGATCTCAACTCAAAGTCTGGAGTAGGAAAAAAGAAACACACACACACACACACACACACACACACACACGGTCTAGAGTAGGATGGATCCTGGCCACGAACACAAATCTGTACCCTCGCCGCAAGGAAGCCTGGGAAAGCATCCTGACATTTAGGCTTACTTAATGAAATAATAAAAAGTTATTATAAGATTAAATGAGATGAATATTTTATAAAGACCTTAAGCATGGTACCCAGGATTTGATGAGTTTTCCAAAATGATAGTTGACATAACTTTACATTTTTTAATTTGATCATGAGGGTTTTTTTTTTTTTTTGAGGCCAAAGACCATATCTTGTTCATTTTGTATTCTGGACATAGGATCTGAAGTTCCATGAATGCTTATTGAATTGCATTGCTTGCCCCTGAATAGAAGCTCAGTCACTACCCTTGCTTCGATAGCTCAATTTATTTATATTCAATCCTTTAAATAAAAAGCACTTTAAAATATAAATATGTAACAACAACAATAATACCTATCCGGTATCTGAGTCTTTTTCCTCCAAATATCACTAATAGAAAATTATATCTCCCTACAGGTCTTCCACAGTATATTAAAGCAGAAGATAAGGTTTTATCTTATCATGAAAGTATTATCTGAAGGACAATTAAGGTTTTGTGTTGTTCAACCAATACATCTCACATCATGGCTGGTCATATTCATCATTCTGAAGTCTATCTCTTCTCTAAAACCTGCCCGACTTCCAATTTACCAAAGGAAACCTTTCATAGCTGCTTGGAATGCTCCAACAGATCAGTGTTTGATAAAATACAATATAGGACTAAATCTGAAAATGTTTCAGGTGATTGGAAGCCCACTGGCCAAGGCCAGGGGGCAAAATGTCACTATATTTTATGTCAACAGATTGGGATACTATCCATGGTATACATCACAGGGGGTTCCCATTAATGGGGGCCTCCCCCAGAACATAAGTTTGCAAGTGCATCTAGAAAAAGCCGACCAAGATATTAATTATTACATCCCTGCTGAAGATTTCAGTGGACTTGCTGTTATAGACTGGGAATACTGGCGACCCCAGTGGGCCCGTAACTGGAACACAAAAGATGTCTACAGACAGAAGTCAAGAAAGCTGATTTCTGATATGCAAGAGAACATATCAGCTACTGATATTGAAGATTTAGCCAAAGCAACATTTGAAGAAAGTGCAAAAGCCTTCATGAAGGAAACCATTGAATTGGGAATGAAGAGTAGACCCAAGGGCCTCTGGGGTTATTATTTATATCCTGATTGCCACAATTATAATGTTTATGCCCCGAATTATACTGGGTCATGCCCAGAAGAGGAAGTTTTGAGAAACAATGAGCTCTCTTGGCTCTGGAATAGCAGTGCTGCTTTATATCCTTCTATTGGTGTCAGAAAATCTCTTGGAGACAACGAAAACATTCTGCGCTTCTCACAATTTCGGGTGCATGAATCCATGAGGATCTCCACCATGACATCCCATGATTATGCTCTGCCTGTATTCGTCTACACAAGGCTAGGCTACAGAAATGAACCTTTATTTTTTCTTTCTAAGGTAAGACACTCCTTGCCAAAGATGGGGGGATTTCCTCCCTGTCTTTACAAGAGATACTTCTTTTCTTTTTTTTTTAAAGATGTTTTCTGTTTATTTGAGAGAGCATGAGCAGGGGGTGGGGCAAATGGAGAGGGAGAAGCTGACTCCCCAAAGGGAGAGGGAGAGCAGGGAGCCTGGCAAGAGGATGATCCCAGGACCCTGAGGTCATGACCTTAGCCAGAGGCAGATGCTTAACTGACTGAGCCACCCAGGCGCCCCTAAAAGAGACATTTCTTTGTTAGTTATGTTTTTTGAAGAATTCCCAATTAGTGGTCTCTTAGAAAGGAGCATAACTCTTCCTTTGACTAGCCATGCCTTTAGACTCTTCATTTATGCCAACTGAATTTTAATTACCTTATTTATTATTCTTTTAAGGAACACAGTATGGAGGGAAGGTTAAAGGCAATAAGAGCAACTTCTTCCCCCTTCCTCCCCACCTTTGACGGTGCTCCCTCACAACTGGCCTTTATTGAAGCAGTTGGTGGTGGACAGGCTGGAAAATCAGAGAGGATATTTTAAAATGGAGCAGTTTGCTCTCACATGTGGAAGTGTAATTGGAAGCATTCTTGCTTCTGGCCTTGCCATCTAATGTCAAGAGAAAAAAGTTTTGTCTTTTTAATGCATAATACTAGTTTTGATAACAGGTACAAGAGAGGCACAGCAATGTGAATATATGTAACACTACTGAACTATACACTGAGAAATGGTGAAGGCAGTAAATTTTATAACATGTCTTTTTATCACAATTAAAAAGTTTTTAAAAATTAAAAAAATTTTACATAATAAAAATTTTTTAAAAAATTGGAAAAAAAATTTTTTTAAAGCCATAAGCGTGTTGCAAATCTGTAAAAAGTAGTTGGAGCTATAGGTTAGCCATCTGGTTTATTCTGGACTATGACCATAGCTAATGGAAAGTTGGTAAGAGTGGTGCGAGTTTTTAAATTCAATCATAAATTCATCACTAGTAGATGGTTTTGCAACCCTAGGGTAAAACTTACAAATACAAGGCTTATTCTGTTTATTTTACCATTGTAGCCAAAGTCCTCCCAGAAACCATAAGGGCAACTTTTAAAATAGATGAACTTTCAGCCCAGTTTTCCCTTCCTTCTTCTCCCTTTGCTACTCTAGTAACTCAAATGGAAACTTCTAGAGATAAACACTTAAAAGTAGATGCTGCTCTAATGGTTGGACTTCAATAATTACATGTAAACTTTCTATGCTAAGAAGAGACTATGATAAGAGACTATGATCTTATCTATGATAAGAATGAGACTTGTCCAGGCCTTCACATGGGTGGTGCAGTGGTATTTTAAGATCTTACTGGATATTATCGGTTTATCACATGTCCTCCTTCTCCACCATTACAAGTTTCAATTCACCAGCATGTATTTTCATACACTCACATTTAAAGATGTTCAGACTTCACGTGAAGCATCCAAGGAAGGAGGCTCGGGAAACCCACATGAGGGCTTTAGCATGAACAGTAGGTATCTATGGAGCATATAGAGAATACAGCTTCATCCTCAGAGAAGGAAAAGGCACAGATGTATCAAGATTTGGTAAATGCTATGCCTTGGACATCACTAATGAGATGAGTAAGAAGAAAAAAGTCTCTATTGGGAACTGATATTTGTACTTCCCAGAAAAGTCATCAACAAATGATTAAGAATGATAGGAAATCAATACTACCTGGGAGGTTTAAAAGTCCTCTAGATCTTCTTGACCTTGGCACTGAAAGTTAAATATTACTTTCTTCTATGAAACTTCTTTCCTTTTTTATATTTGGCTTAAACAAGTTTCTATCTTTGATGATAATAAATTTACTTTTGGAAGAAACAATACACTTTAAGGGACAAAGTGTTCATTTTGAAAGATTAGTTGACACTACCCGTACATTCTGCACATTCTGTAAACCTAGATAAGCTTCCTCGAGTAGCTACAGTCTCAGAAATATTTCTGCTTTAAGGAAAGAGGGAACAACAGTTAGGGTCTCATCAGGAAACCGTTCTCTTTGGCAGTCCCAGAAATCATTCTGTATCATTCTGAAAACTTTCTGATGGTGAGGTATTTCCAGATGTTTTAAACCATCAGTTTACCACCATTTTACTCAATCCTCCATAAAAATCTGCCCACAAAATTTAAAAAACCTGATACTTATACCAAATCATAAATGACTAATAATGGCTTCCTTTTCTAATCTTCCCAAAGATAGCTGCACTTTATTTTTTTAAAGATTTTTTATTTTTAAGTAATCTCTACACCCGATGTGGGGCTCAGACTTACAGCCCTGAGATCAAGAGTCACATGCTCCACTGTCTGAGCCCGCCAGCGCCTGACATCTACACTTTAGAGTGTGTTTGTGTATGTGTGTGTTTGTGCATATGTACACATACACATGTAGTTAGGACTAGAAAAACGATTTACCAATAAGCAGCAAATTGCCTTACCATCTCTCACAAATACGAGAGAGAAAAACTCCAGGTGACTCGGTCATGGGTAGGGATATGCTTTTGTGAGTTTTCCCTCCAAAAGCTTATTAGGTACTCGTAGGAATATCAGAGAAAAATGTTTTTATCTGGCAGGGGCAGGAGGTAAAAAATAACTATTTTGAATACTCAAGAACATTCTGTTCTTCTTCACAAGGTCTGCCCTCAGAAGAAACTATTTAACCAGTGCCAGACCTACTGGGGACTTATCAGAGCCTAAGTGAACTGGGGAAAGGGAAATACTCACCTCCAGCTGGCTCTAGTCTTCCACTTGCAAAAAGGAAATGACCTGCTCTAGCCCCATCTAGCCAGCCTATCCCACCTAAAAAGGGGAAACACAACTGATCAACTAATGAATTTCACAGTCCAGAAGCAAAGGCTCACTACAAGACTGAGACCTAATCATAGGACTATAAAGAACCCTTCCATTTCCCCTACATCTTACTAGCACATTACTGACTGCCTATCTATAACAGTTCCTTTTACCTAGTATGAGCTATTTGCCTGTCAAGAAAAGATTAAATCATGTCTAGCTATCAAGAAAAACAAAAAACTACAGGACATACTAAAAGGCAAAAACAGAATTTGAAGAGACAGAACAAGCATCAGAACCAGACTCAGATATGGTAGGGATGTTGGAATTTTCAGACTGGAAATTTAAAAGTACTATAATGACTTTGCAAAGGGCTCTAATGGATAAAGTAGACAGCATGCAAAAACAGATGGGCAATGTAAGCACAGAGATGGAAAGGCTAAGAAAGAATCAAAAAGAAGTGTTAGAGATCAAGAACACTGTAGCAGAAATGAAGAACATCTTTGATACACCTGTTTAGTAGACTGCACGGGGCTGGGGAAAGACGCCCTGAGCCTCAGGATGTCTCCATAGAAACCTCTGAAACTTAATGATGTACTGTATGGTGACTAACATAACATAATACAAAATTAAAAAAAAAAAAAAAGAAAGAAACCTCTGAAACTGAAAAGCAAAGAGAAGAAAGATTGAAAAAAAAAAAAAAACCCACCCCAAAAAACAAAACCCAGAATCGAATATTCAAGAACTGTGGAACAGCTGAAAAAGGTGTAACACACATGTAACAGGAATTCATGGAAGGCCACTGGGGGATCTGGCGCTTCTGATCATGTCATGCGACTATGGCTTCACTGAATTCAAAGTGAGTGGAGGGAGGTGCCCTTGTCCTTGTTTCTTTGCCAAAAGAGGCAATGGGTGTAGACCCAGCAGAGTTTCATTCTGGGTACTACATGACTGGCTCCTCCCATATTCACATCACAGATATTTTTTAAAAACATTTCACTTCCACTCTCATTAGAGCCTCATGAAAACTCCTTCCTTTCAGCTCTGACCTATTCAGTGCACTCCGTGGTCATAGAAATGGAAATGGATATGAGCCCGAAAGGGAAAGTAGTTTAACCCAAGCTCCGCCCTTCTTGAAAATCTCCAGAAGAATAAAACTTCAAACACTGAAGTTGTAAAACCGTTGAGTGGACCATAAACCTGTCAGATAAGAAGATATATCTCTCAGGTGTTGATTTTAATATAAAAGGCCCCAGGCAAAATACAATTATAAAGTTCTGTTTTTATTTCCCACCAAATCACCCAGTTACATTTTCCAGCATGTAACTGATGGAAATTCATCCTTGGAGTAAAAGGTGAATGCTTAGTATCCTAAACAGTGAGAGACTTAACTATAATTTAGTAAACTTATCTAGGAGACCTTAAAGTAGGAAACCAACTGCATACCTTCAACTCCTAATTTCCTTCTGAAATGGCCTGGATCCATATTAATCCTTAAACACTTAAATCCTTCAGGATTACAAAACCAAAATTCCCCTGCTGAAATTTCATTTTCTTTTACCCTTAACATATTGAGAAAAAGTCCGGCAGCTTTACCATGACTGGAGGAGTCATAAACAAAGCCATTAAGTCAGGAACTTTGACATCATATACAAATAGTTTCAGAGACCAAATATAAGGGTGGACCAAATCAGAGCCTGTGGGTCCTTAACACTGTGTCGCTTTGCCTGGCCTTGGGATGCCAACGACACAAAACCCCTCCGGGTCCCTGCAAAGGTGAAGCCCTCGTGTGTTGCAAGTTGGGAAGAGAATTTAGAGGAATGCGAGGTATTCCGCATTTGGAGAAGAAAAACTTTTGGATTCTGCTTCTGGGTCATGTACACATGGCTGGTTTGATTAAACAGCTTCTGGTGGCTATTTCTAGGCTGTCACCAAAATGATACCCTGTTTGGCAAAATGCAGGTTTTTCTTCAAAAATATTTAATACATTTTTTTCCATACAATTATGGAGTGTAATTTTCGAGCCTTGGTTTATTCAACAATTGTGTTACCCTAAGAAAGTGGAGAATCATCCTATTAATATTGCACTCAGCCTCTAGTCCTAATCCCTGGCGTGCTGTTTTATATCCAAATGAATAATGAACTCTATTCTCTTCAATCTAGCAAGACCTTATCAGTACCATTGGAGAAAGTGCTGCCTTGGGAGCTGCAGGCATTGTTATCTGGGGAGACATGAATTTAACTTCGTCTGAGGTAAGGCAGGACCTTGAAGGTATACTTAATATTATTTAAAGTATTTGCTCTTTTCTTGTACAGCTAACTCCAGTCAGAGCTCTCATGGCTTCCACAATAATCCAGCTTTAGAATTAAAGCCCAGGGACGCCTGGGTGGCTGAGTCGTTAAGTGTCTGCCTTCAGCTCAGGGCGTGATCCCGGAGTCCTGGGATCCAGCCCCACATCAGGCTCCTCCGCTGGGAGCCTGCTTCTTCCTCTCCCACTACCCCTGCCTGTGTTCCCTCTCTCACTGGCTGTCTCTGTGTCAAATAAATAAATAAAATCTTTAAAAAATATATAATTAAAATCCAAATCAGTGCCTAATATATAGAAGGAGCTTAATAGTATTATTAACTTTTGTTAAGATAGTAATCCCAATACCGACATTTGTTGACTACTTACTATGTGCTTGGATTGTGCTAAATGCTTTTTGTTTTGGATTTGCTCACTTGCTGGCCATAATAAACCTTATGAGGTAGAGACTACCATTCTCATTTATAGAATGAAGAAACAAGAGAGGAGATCCAACTAGGGTGACAGCTAGCTAAGCTGGTTAACGGTGAAGCTGGCATTAACCACGGTTTGACTCCGGAGCGCTTGCATTGAACTACTACATAACATGTGTTATATCCTATTTTGAGAAGAAGAAACAGATGGCAACTTTTTAATCTCCGTGTTGAATCTATTTTTCCTCTATGGGGAAATTAGCTAAAAATTAATAGCATTTAAAATGAGATCTATAGCTCTCTTCAAATTTCTCCCAGCCCAGCTATTATTTACTCTAGTAAGTCTTTCTAGTTTTCCCCAATCCCCATTAATCACAATCTCTTTTGTATTTCCAGATGCTGTTTGTTTCTATCTCTGTAGTACGATACATTTGCCTGGAATTGTAATACTCGTATCTTCAACACTTTTTGTTTAATTGAATTTTTTGCAAGTTTGTGATGATCTGATATTATTCTTAGAATTGCACAGGCTCAACTTGTTCCTGTCAAGATATCTTTCATGAAACTGTTTGTGACAATATCAGGTTAAAAGTTTCCTCTGTCCAATATAAGAATTAGGTAGAAGTGGGGGGAATCAATGCCTGACTCTCTAGACGTGGTATTTCCCCTCCTGCCCATGCGGCTCACGGGAGGAAGCTGAATGCACAAACCAGGTGGCCTCTGTTTAGAACACATAATAGGAACCAAAAAAAAAAAAAATTACCTAGTCGGCCTTCCAGGCTTTCCTGTGTTTGAATTGTATACAGAAGTCCGGAACCCAGGGCAGTTGATATTTGAGCACAATTAACAGGAAAATCCAGGAACCTACAGGTTGACTGTTAACAATAAGTCGGTAGACTATGAGGATTCAGGTTCCTACACAACCGTGAAAGGTACCACAACACCCAAAAGGCAGCCAGAGGACAGCAGCTCTGGCATGATTTCTAATTTGGGGTTGTTCTTTTTTTTTTCCACACCCATTAACTTGGGGGCTAGAAGGAGAAAAAAAGGATGTAAATTGGAAGAGGCAGGGTCATTATATGCTGACTCTGGGGCCCATTTGCAAGTTCAGTTGCTTAGCCCTGGTGTAACCTATTCTCAGTCTCCTGACCTTGGACCTTTCATCCTTTCTGATCAGGGCCCCTGTGTTACAGCACCTGAGCCTAAGAGACCAACCAACTGGAGCCAAGATGTTAGGTCTCACTCAAGGCCAAAGCACTGCCTTGAGGGCCTAGATGCTCTAAGCCTATCAGTGCCCCAAACCACTAAACCCCATTTGTTTCCACATTTCTAGGGCAACTGTACAAGGGTGAAGCAGTATGTGAGCTCTGATTTAGGGAGCTACATAGTCAATGTGACCAGAGCGGCTGAGGTGTGCAGCCTCCACCTCTGTAGGAGGAACGGCAGATGCAGAAGGAAGGTATGGAAAGCTCCAGATTACCTGCACCTGAACCCTGCAAGTTACCACATAGAGGCCTCCCAGGACGGAGAATTTACCGTGCAAGGAAAAGCATCTGATACAGACCTGGAAGCGATGGAGGAGAAATTTTCCTGTCATTGTTATCAGGGGTACGAAGGAGCCGACTGCAGAGGGACGAAGACGGCTGACGGCTGCTCTGGGGTTTTCTCCTGTCCTGGCTCATTAATAACACTCTGCCTGCTGCTTTTAGCAGGTTCTCAGAGTGCTCCGTGGTGAGATAATTAATTGAGTTTAAAGGGAACTGTATGGCCTGTAGTCACTTAGGGAAGAGATGAAACGTAGGACGGTCTTTTTTTCTCTTATGAAATCCATTGAGAGGTATCATAAGTAGACATTATGTATGTCACTTAACATAAACACGAACATATTGCTTTATTTGGCTCTGATTTGGCTAAGAAACCAGATCCAGGAATAAAGTCAGTGCAGTCTTCTTCATTACTGGAATGTTTAATTTGTATTTAAACCAGACCTAGGATATTTTAGTCTTTATATGAATGTATGTTTGTGTGTGTACACATATACATATTAAATTATTGATTTCAAAGCCTGGTTTTTCTGGCCAGCAATGTATTAAGAACAGATTACTAAGTAATTATCTGACTCAAAAGAAGAGGTCACCTCAGGGTATGAACTGGTCACTCGATCTACTGAAAAGGACCAAATGCAAAGTTCCTAGTTCCAGCCTTAGGTTCATGCTGGGCTTCTGTTCCCTACCTGTGCACACTGACCGCAGAACCAGGTCCTGATGTGGCTTCTCATGCGGGTGCAGAGGCGAGGGGAGCTGTTCCCACCTCATTGCAAAGCCATCTATTCCCATATGGCGCTTCTCTTACCCACTATGGGTCCTTCTCTCACAGACCCTGGCAAATTAAACACTATAAAGGGCTGCAGGATAGTAGTCACGCTTGCCTAGGCTGACATTGCTCGAGATCCAGAAATTGATGTCATGCCAATAAAAATGTGGTTCGCGTCTTTTACAAGCAAAACGATCACTTAAAAAAAATTTAATAAACATTGAAGGGACCCAGAAGTGCTACTGGGAAGGGGTTCTAGCAAGATAGAGTTGATACTGTGGTCCCCATATGTCAGTCTTCAAGCCGTGGTTTTAGAGTCAGTTTGAATCTAATTTGAATCATGGTTTCATTACTCATCTGGATGTGCGACTCCAGGTAAGTTATTTATATTTCCCATTTTCTCATCCAAAATTTGTTACTAGGATTCTCACCTCAGTGAATTATTTTGAAGAGTAAATGGAATAGCACATCCCATGCATACTTTGGCTTTAATACATGTTGCTAACCTCCAACTATCTTCCTTGATCACCAAAGTAATGGGAACACTTAGGATAAAACAGGGGCTTGGGCAATTTCCTCTTTCTGATGTTATGTTCTATTTATAAACCACTTAGGCATTGTGTTCTGTTGAGAGGCATGTTCAATTGATAGGATTTCCTACCCCTGGAGAAAATCTACTTGGAAGGTAAACTCCAGATAGGTATGATGCTGTAACAGAAAGCATGAGACTTGACTCAACCTTCTCCACCACCTCTTTTCTCTTTTTAGGAAAAATTTGCAATCCAGGTGCACTGTTTTCAATTCCGGGTCCACCTTGTCCAAGTTACGGACATGGTTAAGGTCTAATTTCTAAATGTGAAATACAAACAAAACAAAACAAAAAAACTTTTATAATACTATGAATGAGAGGTATCATTACATAGACTAACTTTTTAAAAATTACATTTATTTTCATATCAAAAATGATATAATCACATTATAGAAAATTTGGAAAATAGAAAAAATAATAAGGGAAGTCACCAATAATCACTATTAATACATACTGGTAACTTTCAGTGTATTTCTTTTTAGCCTTTCTTCTAAAGACTTTATTTTACATGATTGTAATAAAAAATACATGCAAAATTTTGTGTCCTGTGTTTTTCACTTAACCATGTTATAAGTAGTTTCATGCTATTTCATAATCCTTATCTCATCTGAATGTCATTTGAATGTCATCATTAAAGCCACATAATAGTTTATCAACTGGATGGAGCAAAGTTTAATCAATAATTTTCCATAAGTTTTATTTATTTATTTGAGAGAAAGAGAGGGAGAGAGAGAGAGGAGGGGAGGGGGAGGGGGAAAGGGAGAATCCCAAGCAGACTCCCTACTGACCAGGGAGCCTGACACGGGTCTCGATGTCATGACCCCATGACCTGAGCTGAAATCAAGAGTGAAACACTCGATTGACTGAGCCACCCAGGTGCCCCCCATAAGTTTTAATTTTTAAATGTCTACCATTTAGTCACCTCATCAGAGAATACTTTCTAGATCACACTCCTAATTCATTCATTCACCTACTAATCAGTTTTTACATTCATCAATTTATTAAGCATTACTTCTTATCAGGCACTGTTGAAAATGTATCCTTGAACAAAAGAAAGAGATTTGTCTTCTTAGAACTTACATTCTAGCTGGAGGAGACAGATACTAAACATACAAATAAGGGATTTATACTAGATATTAGGGAAAGAAAATAGAGAGGGGGGTGGGATTTTCCACGTGTTGGGCCTCAGTGAGCAGGTGTTGTGTGAATGAGAGGGAGTTAGCTATGAGGATATTTGGGGGCCCAGTGTTTCAAGACAAATGAGTGAGCTGGCACACATTTGGTAGTAGGCCTGGTGCACTCAAGGAAGAGCAAAGAAGGTACTGGGGCTGGATACTTCCCTTCACCATTAACTTCCCTTTTATCTTTTGGTCTGTAGTATTTATCACCATCTGGCATAGTGTATATTACCTATTTGTTCATTTCTGTCTTCCCTTACTAGAATGTAAACTAGAAAAATGAGGACTTCATTTTGTTCAGTATTTGCTAGAAACCACTTGCTACAGAGCCTAGCACATAGTATGTGTCCACTGAGTATTTTGAATCAACGAATCTTTCAATGATTCAGAAACCTGAATCAATGGAAGCTATATATTTGTTATATGGGGTTTTTTTTTTAATTCTGCATATGAATAGTAAGTTATTGCCAAGCCATACCCAAGCATTAGTGTTCTATTCTAATCCCAATACATTAGCCTCTGAAATATGTAGGTTAACTCCTCTGTTGAAGAACTCAGGCCTAAAGAGAATAAATCAGTTGGCAAAGTCAAAGAGCCAGTTTGTAAAAGAGCCCAATTTGGGGGTGGGGGATGGGTGAAATAGGTGATGAGGATTAAAGAGTACACTTACCATGATGAGCACTGAGTAATGTATAGAATTGTTGAATCACTATATTGTACCCCTGAAACTCATGTAACACTGTATTTTAACTAGAGTGGAATTAAAATAAAAAACTTAAAAAAAAACCCCAATACTCCTCCATCCTCCCTCCACCCCCAAACAGCCCAATCTGGAATCCAAGTTGCTGAGTTTTCTTTCCCCCATAACTGGTTGTAATGGAATCCAAATACATTCTTTCAGCTTTTGACCATGAGCTTAATGCATTTTAAAAAATTAATTTGAGCTACTATTACTAATTATGTTCAGTTAAACTCCAGATACTCCAGTTGTAGATTCTCTATTTAATTTAGCTCACTTCTCCTGGAAAGGAAATCTACCTCCTGAGCTGCTTAATGACCATAGCTTCTTTGGATCATCCTAACTTCCCTTTATGGAAACAGCAAGGTACTTAGCCTCTCTAATCTGCAATATTCTCTTTTATAAAAGGGAGATAATAACGGTATCTTTTGTCCTTTTATACTGATTTAATGAAATCAAGTAGGCAAAAGATGTAGCATAAAACCTGGCACACAAAAAATCCCTAGCAAATGTTAGCTATCATTATCAAGTACTTTCAATATTGGTCCCCATAAAATCTGTGTAGGCAATATTATCTCTATTTTGAAGTAGAGGTTATGTATGATTCAGAGTACTGAAATGACTAACTTAGTACCACAAAGAAGTCCCCAGGACTTGAACCCTCTTTTGGGAAACCTTTTTTAAAGATTTTTTAATTTATTCATTTGAGAGAGAGTGCACACATGAGTGAGAGAGTGAGGGAGAGCACAAGCAGAGGGAGGGTTCGAGGGAGAGGGTAAGAGGGAGAAGGTGGGAGACAGAGGGAGAAGCAGACTTCCCGCTGAGCAAGGGGCCTGATGAGGGACTCGATTACATATAGAGATATGTAAGCTACAAGTATACTGATTCTGGTAACAGGTAATCTTTGCTTTTTTTGACCCCATATAAGAAAAACTGTTAAATTAACCAATCTACAAGCAATGTACCCTTAGCTTGCATACTCTAAATAACATTTACCTATAAAAGAAACCAGGGTCTCTTAGGAAAATGTCCAATTCCAGGTTTAAGACAGGAAATGTACACAATGAATCAGAAATATCTTGTTATACTATTAAGCAAGGATGCTATCAAAGATCACTAGAATTGTATCAAAAACACCCACTAGCCAGCTTAAAGAGTCTTCTGCTGCCAAAGGTAGGAAAATTCAAGTATCACTAAAGAAATAACTGCAATGGATTGAAATGTATCAAACGTATTTAAAGCCATGAAGTCAAAATGATATTAAAGAAAAACCTTCATTGACCACTTTTGAAGAATGTTAAGAAACCAACTTAGTACTCTGAAAACTGGTAAATACAAGGGAAAAATCAACCATGTATTGAACATTTCCTATATGAACTCTATACATCTCAGGGTAACCAAATAGTGGAGGAGGGAAATTTTTTTTTTCTTTTTTAAAGATTTTATTTATTTATTCGACAGAGAGAGAGACAGCCAGCGAGAGAGGGAACACAAGCAGGGGAAGTGGGAGAGGAAGAAGCAGGCTCATAGCGGAGGAGCCTGATGTGGGGCTCGATCCCCTAATGCCGGGATCACGCCCTGAGCCGCAGGCAGACGCTTAACCGCTGTACCACCCAGGCGCCCCAGGAGGGAAATTTTCTTATTCAAGGCAACAAATGAAGAATGTGTGATAAAATTACAATATAACCATTTTACAATTCTTAATGAATTAATGAATCAGGCACAGCTCATCAATGGCTACTAACATCATGAAGAGATAAAGCCAGACATTACATACCCCCTAACTGAAGTATGTAACACCAGCTAAGAATAAATCCTTCCAGAAATCAAACAGAAATCTGATCAGGCTTCTACAAATTCACAGGAAACATCAGGAACGAAGGGAAATGCAGAACAACATGACAGGGATATAATGATCAAAATTCAGCTCCTAAGGAGCTCTGTAGGACAAATAATCTGGTTTTATCAGCAAATAAATGGCCAAAAAAGGGGGGGGGAGTAGGGAGAATGAACCCATATGTATATCAACGTGGGACTAATTAAATGAATTATAGAAGATCTATATACAATGGGAAAACATACAGCTTTAAAAGAGAATGAGGAAGTTCTCTGCATGCTGATGTCAAAAGATCTCTAAAATACAATTGTCTTGTTAGGCATTATTTTCACTTCTATCTAATCACATTGGAAGCAACTCATGATTTTATACATTAGAAATGTATTTCCAATCACATTTGAGAAAACACTTCCTGGATATAGCTAAACTAATCTAAAGTTTCTTAGGATCTAGTCGGTATGGAACTCTAAAGGGATACAAATACAAAAGCCAAAAGTGACCAACTAAACTCAAGGAAATGATAATATCATCAAGAAAAGGGAACCAGAATAAGCCATTACTAAAGTCATGTACCTCAAATATAAAGTAATATATAGTTCTATCAATATTTTTTAGAAATTTGCTTATTCTAAATCTTGAGCAGCTCTATTTTTTTTTATTATAACTTAAAATAATAGACTGAAACTTAGTAATGGGAAAAATAACTGTTGTGTCAAAGTGAATGTTAATATTGTGCTTTTTGTTTCTACTAGAGAACTAAATGTATAAACTTACTGCCTCCTTTGTCTTTAATGCTAATTTTAAGGACTTGGAAAAATTTTAATGTTGCTGAACATTTGTTTATGAACTTGACACTTTGTTCTCTGCAGATCCAGGAATCATCAATTTTTCACTTCAAATATCCCTTTTATTATGAAAACTTAGAACAGAGTACTCCATTCTTTGTGTTTGGAAAGTAAAAGTCTTAGGTCATCATTAAGACCACTTATTGCATTCTGTTCTCTTAACATAATAAGAGAAGTAATTTTCTGCAATCAAATTTACTGCTACCCCCAAATAACTTACAATTCCTTTGTCAAGGAAAAATAGATAATAAATATTGTATTTCTAATGTATTATCTATTGCACTGTGTTTGTAAACCTAAGTGTAACAGGGTGCTATACTCTTTCACCTAGGACCATTTACTGATTTTAATGTGTGTGTATTCTTACACTCTATATTTCCCTCTAGGCATATGAAATCTGCCCTTACTCTCTTTAAAAAAAAATATTGATTGATTTTGCCCTTTGGAGGCAGTGCAATACTCTCTTCTACAAAGAACACAGGGACTAAGAATCATCAGACTCACTACTTGATCATCTCAGGATGGTGCATGACATTCTAGCTATCACATCTGAATTCCAGGCAGCACAATGGAGGAAAGTCCAAAGAAGATAAAGCAAACACAACAAATCTCCTTTAGAATATTTCCCAGAAACTGTCTGGGGAAATAATGAACCAGTTTATATCCTTTGGCAAAATTTGATCACCTGACCCCATCTAGCTGCAAGGAAGACTGGTAAATATCATCTTTATTATTTCTGACAGCCATTTGGCTAGATTAAAATATATTACTATTTAAAAAGGGAACTGGAGATTGGGGAATAATGAACAGTCTATGCCAGTCTACATCCTGTACAATGGACACTTTTTTCATTTCATTTATTCCTCCCCCTACTCACTAAAACTTCCTGAAAAGTAGCGACCATCTTGTTCGCCATTGTATCTCCATGTCAAGCTCAGACCAGACACATAGGAGGTACTTGAAAAATGTTTGTTAAAACAGACTGTAATAACTTGCTAGCCACAGATACATACTAAAATCACTTGGGGAGCCATCCCAAAACAAGCACTCCTGGTCCTACTATCTACTGTGGAGTCAGAAGTCTTGAGCTTACATGCATATTCTGAAAAAGCTCCCTAATCCATTATAATGTCTATTCCTAATGAGAAAAACATTAAACTAAATAATAAGAGAAGAAAAAGTAATACAATCTTTAAAAAAAAAAATTAATTGTAGTTCTGCTTACATCCTAAGCTGTAGTGATAGAAAATAGATTGTTCTTAGGAATTTGAGAGCCATAATGTGGGAATGCTTGCCTCTACCTGCTTCCCTCCTCCTTCTCCCTTCTTCTTTCTTTCTTTTCTCCTTCCTTCCTTCCAGTTAAATTGCATTTCTGTCCAGTATTTTAGTTCTTTTCATTTTAATTTCCCAAATTAAACATCATTATTATTTTAATTATATATAGATGCAGTTTGTTTAGATTTACTTACACATTTACCTTTTATTCCCTCATTTTACATTTTAATATATCAAATTTCTGTCAGGATCACTTTCTTTTTTACTGAGGATCATCTTTCATAGTTCCATTAGTGAAAATCTTCTGGGGGAGAACTCTTTGTGTTTTTAATTTGATAATTTCTTAATTTTACCGTTAATATAGGAAGATAGTTTCAATGGGTATAAAAGTACAGATTGATAGTTATTTTCCCTTAGCATTTTGTAGATCCTTATCCTAGTTTTCTATTGTTTTTGCTGATAAAACTACTTTCTATTTAATTGCCTTCCTTAGTAAGTAATCTGGCCCATTTTACAATGTTCTGTCTGGTTTTGAAGTTCTATAGTTTTGGTTTAGGGTCTAAGTGGGTTTTTTTTTTTTTTCTGCTTATCCTGCTTATCATTTGATAGACTTTTGCTTAATCATTTTTATGATTCCATATTTTTCCTTTTTAGTATTTTATACATAGATATTTAATATTTTATAATTCCTCGAACATTAGGGGATTCTATATTTGTTGGTTTTTTTTCTTGCTAACCAGTAAAAATAGCTTATTTATTTGTGTGTTTGGCAATTTTTGATATGAATTCATATTTTCTTGATTTTAGTCTGTGAGAATTCTTTTTTTTTTTTTTTAAGATTTTATTTATTTATTTGACACAGAGAGACAGCCAGCAAGAGAGGGAACACAAGCAGGGGGAGTGGGAGAGGAAGAAGCAGGCCCCCAGAGGAAGAGCCTGACGCGGGGCCCGATCCCAAAACTCCAGGATCACGCCCTGAGCCGAAGGCAGAGGCTTAACCACTGTGCCACCCAGGCGCCCCCAGTCTGTGAGAATTCTAAGTGTCAAAATTTGGGTTGCTTTCCTGTAGAGAGGATTTCAAAAAAATTATACAACTTAATTGAGATAAAATCCACATATTATACAATTCATCAATTTGAAGTATTCATTTCAATGGTTTTACTATATTCACAGAGTTGTGTATTCATCACCCCATTAAATTTTAGAACATTTTCATCACCCCCCAAAAAACCCACAAAACCATTAGCAGTCACTATTTATTTTTCCCCAATCCCCCCTCTAAGCCTAGGGAACCACTAATCTACATACATGACATGCCTGAAAGTGACAGGTGGAAGAAGGCAGCCCTAAATTGGTTAATGCTCTGTACTAGAGAAGTGTCTGTTATTAAAAGAGTCATAAGAATCTTTCAAATCTTTCTTGATACTTACAAGATAAAAATTTACTTCCCAAGAGGATTAAGAATGACATTTCCCCCTACTCATACTCTCTCTCTCAAATAAATAAATAAAATCTTAAAAAAAAAAAAAAAAGAAAAAATGACATTTCCCTAGTGGAGCCTATCTCCTCCAAGAAAAAGTAGTCTGAGATGCTAATGATATCAGGGGCTATTTTCCAGTTGCTCCAGAAATACAGCAAAGATGTTCTTTATTGGCAATAGTCCAAGCTAAATTCTGTGTTCCTTAACCAAGACCAAACCTCCCCTTTTCGATCCATTACCTCTTTCCATAGACTCCCAAGATCTAACCTACAGTTATTTACTTGGCCTTCAACTTACTCAAAATTGACTTTCCCCATAACTTTGGCAACATCGTCAAAGTTTGACTGTCAAAATCCAGGAAGAGGTGAGGGAGAGGAGAAAACAAATTATACATGAGTAATCATTAGTGACTAGGTCAGGGTGGACTAAATTGTCCTGACTGGGTAGATTCCTTCTGTTGCTTAGTTTAATAATTAATCACAAGTAAATAATAAGAGATTTCCACATTGAAATCAAATGTTGGGTTTGAACTTCCCTATTCTTTCCTTTCATTGACCCTTGACCCACACATTATTAACAGACACTGGCGATGCCCACACAGATCCCCCAAGGTCCCTTATGTAATTTGTTGTGCATCCAGTTCCCCATATTCAGTGTGCTTCCCCTCCATCTTCCTTCCAGTTCAGTGTGGTTTTGCTTCCCCCAGGCCTTAATTGAATCCCTTGCATGAGCAGGCTTATGCTGCCCTCCTCAGGACATTATTGAAATTGCATCATTTCTTGGCTATGTCTCCTTTCTGCTTCTCTCATTCTCTTAAGTGTTTTTTCCTCAGAAAACTTCCTTAATAAATCACTGCACATGAAACCTTATCTTAAGTTAGCTGCTAGGGAACCTGACCCGAAATCCTTTTGTTCTCCAAATATTTAGAGACAAGCATAGAAAAGGAAGTTTGCCTTTTACATGGAAACAATTACCAAAGTCATGTTAAACACAAATTGGAAAACACATTTAGAACATGTGACAAAATGCTAATTCTTCTATGTAAAGAAACAAATCAATTCAAAACAACATGGGAAAAGGATACAGACAGAAAATCACAGCAAAGAAACAATGAAATGGCTCAATTTCTCAAAATAAAAGAAATGTGAATAAAATGACAATGAGATACCTGTTTTACATTACCTAGATAGGCAAAGTCTTTACAAAGTGTAACAATACAGTGTTAGTTTGGGTAAGGGAAAATCAGCCTTCATAATTTTTGTAAGGAGTGTTAATTGATACAATCTCTTTAAGGGTCAACATTATCCATTACACTTTAACGGACAAGACTTGCCTTTTCAACCCTGATTGCTGTCTTCCTCTTTTCAAGTTTTGTAAAAGCACTTGCTATGGTCTCAATATTTGTGTCCCCTCAAAATTCATGTGTTGAAATCCTAATACCCAATGTGCTGGTATTAGGAGGTGGGGTCTTTGGGAAGTGCTTAGGTCATGAGGGTGGAGTCCTCATGAATGCCCGTATGGAAAAGCCCCCACAGAGCTTGCTAGCCTTCTTCTAGTAGATGAGGATACAAAGAGAAGTCTGCAACCCGGAAGAGGGCCAACACCCAACTATGCTGGTAACTTGACCTTAGACTTCTAACCTTGACAACTATAAGAAATAAACTTCTGTTGTATACAAGCTATGTAGTCCGTGGTATTTTGTTATAGCAATCCAAATGGACTAAAACAGCATTTATCATTCTGAAATTATTTGCTTGTTTACTTGCTTATTGTCTCCTCACACTAAGTGCAAGAGCAGAGACTGGTCTATGTGGTATCCTGCATGCCAATGCGTGACGTGTAATAAACGCTCCAGTTACAATAGTTGAATCAGGGTGCCTGACTCACTCAGTTGGTGGAGCGTGTGACTCTTGATCTCGGGGTTGAAAGTTCGAGCCCCACATTGGGTGGGGAGATTGCTTAAAAACAAAATCTTTTAAAAAAATAAAATAGTTGAATCAACAGATTAAGTAATCAGCACCTAGGGTATAGTTTGAGATGCCCCAGTGACTCTAGAACTTTTCAATATTTTTCTGCAGTATGTGAAGTTCTTACTTAGGCAAATAACGAAGACACTAAGGGAGCCTATTAAACTATTATATCATGAAAATCTAAATAGAAGTAAATTAGTCAATGAATGGAGCAAGAAAGAAGTAAGTTGTAACTGAGATTGTGGGCCAGGTAAGATCAGAATCATGAAGTAGATCTTAATTAATTGCAAGCAAGTAGATGGCAGACCTTGGCAGGAGTGTGGGGAGCCCTACTTGGGTTGCAGAGATTACAGCTAAGAGAAGTTTTAAGATAAAGTACAGAGGAGAAACCAGAATTAAAACCAAAGCAGGCAGAGTAGTACACTGTTCACCAGAATGTTCTAAGCAGAGAAGAGAAAACCAGGGCACAGGGGAATATCCTTCAGGCATCAGAACAGATCAAGCAGGGAGAAGCAGTGGGTTATAGCCAGAGCCTACGAGGGTACCCATGAGTACAGGCACAGAGGAATTAAGGGGAATCCACGACATTATTTCTGGGTGAAGAGGGAGGCATTAGAGGTGCCGGCCAATTTAGGCAGATTATGACAAAAATAATGGAGACTCCCCAGTTTTGTCACTAGTAGGAATATGGGAAGTGGCAGGGTTGAGTTGTGGAACAATCTGTCCCTTCAGGTAGTACCCTATACTTGACTACAGATACCAATGCTACAAGAGACTAAGGGTTCCTGGACACAGTCTAGTTTTAGCCAAACCTCTGATTTGGGACCTTGGTTCCAGCCACACCTCTTCGGGCTCTTTCTGGAGTTCTCTTCCTGAGATTTTAAAATTTGAGTCTAAGTCTTTGAAGATAGCCAGAAACATCTCACATATCACCCAAGGTAGCTTTTTGATGAAACAAATCTCTTGAACTGAAGAACCCACCTGGCCTCACAGCAACTGGTTTATTTTCCTCATCCAAACTGCTGAGCTAAGGCCCTCCAGAAGTTTGGCAATGGAGTAGATATGGGTCTGAAATCTGAATCTAAGGATTTCAACTGCAACTTGCTTACAGGAGGTGAAAAAAAAAAGTTGAGTTGCATCTGTAAAACAGGGACAAAACTTGTGCCTACTTCTTAGGATTATTATTGGGGAGAAATGTGTTAAGATATGTACAATGTCTGAGAGAGAGGAGGGAACACGGGAGAGGAAGGGAAGGAAAGGAAGAAAATTAATGTTAGTGAATATTCAACTCTCTTCTCAGAGTTGGGACTGAGGCTAGACTCAAGCCAGTGCCCCTTTGTCCTCTGTTTCCTCAGTGTGCTTTATATGACAAAAATGTGTAGGCTCGGTGCTGATGGGTGCAGACTTCACCCATCCCACATTGTGTTTTTCTGAGAAAGTTATATGACAAGGCTGTACTTCAATTTATCACTGTTGGCAAAGTTAGATGGTAATATACATTAACGAGGAAATAAAAGACCTCCATAAATAATTCAAATTTACCTCTAACTTAGGTAAAGGGTTCATCTTTTCGTTTGAAAGACTTCTTATTCTAACTTCTTAGGTACAGTGATATGGAAAGTTAGTAACTATGAACACAGGATTTCCATTTTCCTGGTCAAAACCGTATAAATGAAGTCAAACATAAAACATGATGCCACATTAATACCACTAATCATTTGGAGTAAATAAACAAAAAACAAGAGTTGCACCAAAAAAATTAATAGAAAGGGTAACCATTCTGTTAAAGCTATCGAAATCAAAAGCAGGCAGCGTTTAGGAGTAAGTGCACTGCAAACGGGTCTAACTAACTGCACACCTTTGAAGATATTTAGATTGGGCTTTAATTCTTTTTGCTCGAGTGAGTTGATTCTAATAGCAAAATATGATGACTAATTATGCCAGTGGAAATATGTCCACATCTACATACTATACTAGGCAATTAAAATATTCAGTCTCCCTTCTCAGAAAACTATCCTGTTTTATATTTTCATCTCTATAATAATAGTGACCTGTGCAGTAGAGGACATTGTAAAAAGCAAGATCTTCCAAATTAGCTAGAACTGGGTTGGTGGGCAAGTTATTTAATTTTTGCTAGTGCTTACTTCCTCACTTAGAAAATGAAGATGATAATTCTTACCCCAGACTGTTACAGAGACATTCAAATATCATAACTGTTAACTAAAAATCCCTAATTAGTCGTTGATTGTCTGATTTTAAAGATTGGTTGAAACTGCTTCCCTGTAAATACTGTCTCTTAATTACATTTTAATGAAAGGCTTGCTGTACTCATGTTAACATTTAAAATATAACAAATATTGCACATTGTTTAAAGCAGTTTAGGCACCAATAACTATTACTTCTATCTTGGATTTTTAAAACTGTAGCTATTGCATGTTAAGAATTAAAAGCAAATGAGCCGTACACAATTGAATAAAAACAATATTTTTTTTCTCAAAATTATAAACATTCATTAAGTAACTAAAGTACTAATTAGATTCAACCTCGAGAGACTCATTGCCCTATAATTATGTTGACAAGTGAACACGTGCCTTGGAAGTTTCTTTTTAAATCTTTGAAGTTATCTTGTTATCTGTCTATTCTGTTTTGTGCTTGTTTGTTTTTTTGTAGCAAAATAGTAGTTTTTATATAGATCTTGTCCCCATCTCCCCAACCTCATACTTGGTCCATCCCCCAACTTCATAGTTGGTCCAAACTCTTCAAAAATTCTAAAGCAGAATTTCTGCTGCAGAAATTCTGATTTCCCCATTCTCTCAGAATTCCTTTTTTTCCTTGAGCCGTCTCCCAGTAGGTGAGTCTTAGGGACACTCCCATCCCGTCATAAATTAGCCAGATCCTTAGTCGCCCGTCACTCTGAGTTCCTGTTTCCCTTGTCTCAGGTGAGAATCATAGGGTACTTCTGCTCTCCTCTGTTCTTGGTGAAGAGACAAGTACAACTGCCTGCTCTTCTCATTGACAAGGGTAAATGTGCTCAGGTTTTTCTGGAATAGTGCAGGGGGGCAGAGATAACTATAGGTACTAATGGATCTTTATAATGGCATTAGAAGGTTGACTTTGTAGTGAATTTTTCTTCTTGGATAGCATCTGTCACACATTTTGGTATATGTGATGTGCTAGGTGTATTGTTTATTTTAGTAACAACAACAGTAATAATTATTAGTGAGTACTTGTATCTTGTAGAGGTAATAAACATGCTAATAGTCAAAGGAAACTTGATACTGAGAAATAATTTTGTTAACTATTGCTTCTTTGAGTTTTGGTAACGGTTCTTCCTCCTCTTCTGTGAAATGGAAGCAGAGCCAGCTTGTTCAGCCAAACTAATATAGAACCACCAAACATTGTAGAGATATCTGAATTCTGTATTAATAATTTTTGTTATTATTCGTTTTAAATGTCACGTATTTATATGCCACTTACTTGTTCCACTAATCCAATATAAAGGCTGAAAACTGGCCGGATAAATCACATTTGACAAGTTAGAAAAAGATTTCCATCGGGCTGAGTGAAGAGTTGGAAGTCTGAGCTTGAAACGGTTGCTTTCTTAGTGGACTCCTCCATAAGATGCCAAGAACAGCCACAGCCAAATTAATGCTAGCACACGAAGGCTAGAGCCAGTCTGATCTGCTGGTAGAGTCACGATCCATGAGGACTTTCTCATCTCTCAGATCATGCTGTGTGCTGAGAACGCCATCATCCGATCTGGCCCCATGGCGGTATGAACTTGTTGAGTATCTCCCTTCTACCAGAACAATTTCATAATGCTCACATACTTAAGAGTAAAAAACAAAATTTTAATTTCCTAGGGATGCTCTAATGCTAGCAGGTCTATGAATTATGAAATACCCTTGGACTTTGCCTCCTTTTGTCATGCTTTTCCCTGCCTTTCATACAAGAGGGTGGAGGCAAGGGATAATATTATTAATAATAACAGGAACAACTTAGGTTTATTTGGTATTTACTCTGGGTCAGGTGTATGGGAGAAAAAAGAACTTGCCTTAACCCTGTTAGATTCTGCACCTGGAGCCTGTGAGCTGAACTAACAAAAGACAGATTAACGGGAGAAAAACATACAAACTTTATATAATATTTTTACATGCACGTGGGAGCCTATATAGTACTTAAGTCATTTATAGACATTACTTTAAGGAATCTTCAGACAGATCAGAATTCTACTCTGGTTGCTGAGAAAATTAAATTCATGAGATTTGAGAACTTGTCGGAGGCCACTTAATAAGCAAGGGCCTGTTCTCAGTATTCAAAACCCAGGTACACAGACTCCAACGCTTCTGCTATCAGAGTGGCTTGATCCGCTCGTTCCACAGTAAAAAATACGTTCTACGTTGTGACTCAGTGCACACATTTGTAAACCGATAACAGACAGAAAAGTTCATAAAATAATCTGCTTACTACATGTGGTGATGGTATTCTTGTGCTTCCGATTCTGTCCTGCCCTGTTCTAGCCTAGCCTAGCCATCCCACTCTATGACAGCCCATTTCACTTCTTTTTTAAAAAATGCTCTTTGCAACCAATTAAATCACTTTTATGGCCCACTAATAGCCTGTGGCCTGAACTTTGGAGAAAAAATGCTAGAAATAGACCTCCCCAACATCACTTTCTCGGATAATCATGTTCACAACTACTCTTCATTTCTGCCTAAGACGCACCTAAAATACTTCAGTGATGTTCTAGCCCTTGCTCTGCAATCAATGCTCTTTGCAATTACATTTAGGCCAGAGGTGATCTCACTGTGGAGGCATTATCTGAGCTCTCCTGTTTCTCTCCTTGAGCTAGAAGCATGTGATCTCCATTGAGGCTGAACAGCAGCAACCTCCCAACCTATAGGTGAAGATAAGGCGGCAATTTAATTGTAAATAGATATGTTTACCGAGTTTCTACAATTTGAAGTAAATTTTGCTGCTATGACTCTTCCTCTTCTGCCTTTTTCAATGACCACATTCTTTAAAGGAGAGTTAGAGTCCTGCTATTACCCCCAAACTTCTCCATATCATCTAAAAATTCCAGCACCCCAGTCAACACTCCTTTGGCATTCTTGGACTAGGAATTCACAACCCCTAATCTAATTATACATATTAACTTTTCTCATTCCAAAACTCAAAAACTACTGTCTCCACACCTTACTGGAGCTGTCTTTCTTATAGTTTGGGGTAAATGCAAATGAACCGTAATAAGCAAGGTTTCATAATACAGGTAGTCCGGGGGCACTAATAATGCACTCTAGATCTGCATCGCGTCTCGTGAAAAATACTTCCTAGGTATCATTTCACACATCATCCCAATATCCCTGGGAGTGAGATGGATCTAGGTATCACCAATATATTTTTAAAAAGTTAATACCTAAAGATTGAATAATTTGAATCTTCCAGTTCTTACAAGATAGAACTAAAAATGGAAATATGTCTCAATCTTTTTTTGGTCTGGGCTCCTTAATCCCTTTAACTGTGGGTGTCACCAGCCTTCAGATCCCATTGGCAGAGGGAAGACTCAGTTAAGATAGGAAGAAAAAATTAAAAGTAGATGTATGAAGAGGCGAGAAGAGTCATTGCAAAGGGAGACACCAATAAATGTTACCAGTGACGCTCTGTGGCCTATTTGTTCTAATCTTGGGCTACGGCACGTCATTAGCTAGAGAGAATGGTGGCAGTTAGGGACTATCTTGAGAGAATAGGATTAGATTTGAATTAGTAATCCTAAAATCCCTACTAATTATAATCTCTAAGATAAATCTTACTTTTCATACCACAATGTGAGGTCAAAGTAGCTATTGTTACTTCTTCATCTCTTTTAACTCCTTATCTTATTAATGTTTAAGATAAAATAAATTGCATTTTATCTAATAGGTGAACTTGTGCTTTCGGAGAATGGTAGGAAATTAAAAATAATTTAGCGAAACTGGGGAAAAGGGAAAAATAATCCGATCAAAGAATTAATTGATGAATAGATTCACTCATTCACCCATACAATTAAGTACTTACAGACCTTCTACTATGTACCAGGCACAGTACTGGGAACTGGGGACACAGTAGTGAGCTCACAGCTTAGTGAGAAAGATAGACTTATTTCAAATTTGAACACAAACAGTGACTGGTACTAAGAAATAAGTACAATTTTTACGAGAGTCTTGACACATTTAAACTCACCTTGGTGACAATCGGAAACAGTCAGATGTGTTTGGAAAGGCTACACAGCAGGAGCAGTCATTGAGATCTGTATCTCTAGGCTCAGAATAGATTTTTAAAGATCTAGGGCAGAGATTATCTACGATGTGCAAGGCAGGATCCCATTGGAATGAAACATATATAATTCTCATTTGGAATTCATATGGTCCACAAGAATGTGTCACCACAAAACTCTTCTTCCTCAAAGGAACAGGGACTTTCATGTGGATAATGAAAGATTTGAGTTTTATTTTACTTTGGATCCTGGCTGAATAGCTGGACTAAACTGAGTTGTCACATGTTCCTCAGAAGTGGAGAAAGAGATGAATAGGTTGGGAAGACATTTACTTGCTTGAGACTTCAGCCATAGTTCTGCTTTCACAAAATGTGCATTCTTTTTTTTTTTTTTTTTAAGATTTTATTTATTTATTTGACAGAGAGAGACAGCCAGCGAGAGAGGGAACACAGGCAGGGGGAGTGGGAGAGGAAGAAACAGGCTCCTAGTGGAGGAGCCTGATGTGGGGCTCGATCCCAGAACACCAGGATCACACCCTGAGCCGAAGGCAGATGCTTAACGACTGAGCCACCCAGGCGCCCCACAAAATGTGCATTCTTAAGGTGGACTATATAACATGTATCTTTAGGAAGATAAATATTAAACCACTCAAAACTCTGACAAGATTTTCGAACCAGTTCTTTATTGTAAGAAGAAAAAAAGCAGTCTGCTACATGGAGCCTGGTATTTCTATAGGCACCAAATAAATTGATAAGAAGGAAAACATCTGTTGTATTGTCTTTTGAAACTGAGCTCATAGGATTTTCTTCAATGGTATTTACCTTCAGCATTTGCAAATATGCTTAATCGCATTTGATGCAGTTGGGTCCCTATTGCCTTTGAACAAAGGACATTTACAAGGAAATAGGTGTTTTCTGTTTGTTCAGACTACAGTGGCCATTTGGATCCTTGATATAATCCTACATGTAGATTTAGTAACTATGCCTTTGACAATGCAGAGAAACAAAATCCAAAAGTCATCTTACTGGTCAAGGAAAGAGAAACATTAGTTATTGCTAACAGAAGACCAATTCTAATCTCATAGTCCATATCATAGTTGGTATACCTCTGTGAACTTCATTGTGCATGGCACTGGTTACCATGGAGGTGCTTGTTACTCCTAAACTTTGACTTGTGTGATACTAAGGCTGTTTGCCTATGTGTGTGAGGCGGGCTGAGACACTAATTACAGAAGAACTAGGATTGGTCCCAGGTTTATGCTGGTGGGATGTTGGGTTGACTGCAAGTCAGGCATTAATTACTAAGCTCAGTCTGGGGCTTGACAAATGGCATTGCAGACAGTATCCCTAGTGAAGCTAATGTGTTTGTAACTAGCCTCTAGAATTTTAGAGACTCTGTAAGACTTTATTCAATTATTCAAGTACTAAGTTTCAGTCATATCTGGGTGTGTCAGGGCCTCACGCTTGGCTATAGAAGACATAATTGTCTTCTGAGTAATGTTTGAACTCTGCGGCTTCTGGATGCTATACTTTGTTTTTTATTTGAACATCTTCATCTTAAAGTGGTACCATAAGCCATAATTTTGAGTTTATTGAAATTCAGAGTACGTTGAGTTCATTTACTTAATTGATTAATTCATCCAGCATGCACCATAGTGGGGACTGACAAAGATTCTCTATTGACCACGCTAATCAGGCTCATTGAACTCTCTTTTTGACTAAGCCTCAAACGCTGAGCTTCTGTATCCTTCCTTCTAGAATCTAGTTCTAGCAAGAATCCTGTTAAGTCAGTTTAGCAAGAATTCCCATCCTCCTTATCTGGTCACCTTGGATATCTGATTAGGTTTCCCATCTCCTACTGTCCCCCTAGTGAGGCCTGATCACCCTGGCCTGACTTCACCAAGAATTCCGCTAGGTCACTTTAGCCAAAATCTTCCCTTACCCCTGTGTTCCCTCTCAGTAATTTTCCATCCACAGACCCCCCCCCCCACCTTGCTCTTTGGCTACAAAGTCCCACTTTTGTATTTGGAATTGAGCCCAGTTCTACCCTACTGCTCTGGTTTTCCTTTGACAGCTCTGTGGATTCTGGGTGCTATGTTTTGATTTTTGTTGGAACATCTTCATTTTAAGGTGTCACCATTGGCTGTAATTTTGAGTAGTTTTTTCAGTTTGAACTGAAATTCGAAGTATATCAAGCTCATTCACTTAATTAATTAACTCATGTATGTATCTATTGAGTATCAATTAAGTGGCTTGGAAATTTGAACAATAACTTAATCCTACAATTAAGGGTATGTTATGTACCTTCTTTTATAAGCCCTCTTGGGTCTACAAAGACATTACTGACACAGAATGTTATTATAGGCACCTTCACCTTCTTTCCAAAGGAATTCCTTCTAAGAATAAGATGAATTACTTTCTTATTTTCAATTAAACAGTTTTGCTGTTGAACTATCTTGCATTTTCAAAAGCTGAAATATTAATATCTTTTACACCTTATCAATATAACTTGCTTAAGGCTTCAATATTTAGAATTCATGTTTAATCATGTGGTGGTTTTCTAGTTTCTGAGATGTATGACATTCTAATTAACATCATGGCCCAGCAGGACAAACTTCTATTGCATAAAATGAACATGTATAAATTATATCTCTGTGTTCTACTATAGCAATTAAATAAAATTTGATTTTGGGAACTGCTTTTGAGGGATTTTGTTATTTATTTGGTTCTTTTTTTTTCTCTTCTCCCCTCTCCCTCCCTTCCAGGGAAAGGAGCGGGATTCAGAACACTAGTATTTTGCTATAACTAACAAATGTCAAACATGGCTTTCCTAATCACTTTGAAAATATAAATTCATTTTAATTTTGTAAGGAGAAATTACTTTTACAGTAAATGCTGTACTTCCTTGAAACCGGTTCATTTTTCATCTATATTACACTATAGAAATCTTTCATTAATTCAACAAAATGGTTAACAATCAAAACAACTGCAATTAGGACTTGTTTTACCATTGGGTTCTTAAACTCATTTCAAATGCTAATAAAAAATTTATGGCATTTTTGTGTTAATTTGCCATCCTTACCAATCTTTTTTTGCTACTATAAGGCACTTGAATTTGCTGGGATTCAGTGCATGCACACACACACACACACACACACACACACACACACACACAGAGTCCCCCTTCCTCCATCACACTATAACATCTCCAAAGATTAAGTATTTCCTTAATTCCTTAATCGACTAGGCAAAGAGCTGCTTTTTCTCACCCAACACGTTGAATACTGAAGAGCATTTAGATTTTTCTGGAGCAATTTCTGACCAGCTGACATTTCAGAGGAAACTTAAAATTTTGCTTCAAAAATAAGTTGTCTTTTTTTCTTTCTACTGCATAGCCTGATAGGGAAAATCAGATATGGGTATCTGTGAAAAAGAATGAGAAGTTCTGTAATGTGCCCTGTTTTTAAAGCTATCTCTTTAGTGGGAGTAGTTTGGCACTTAGTGCTTAGTAGTAGATACACAGGTTAAGAACGAGCAACTTTTTTTTTCTTTTTTTAATATTTTATTTTTAAGTAATCTCTACACCCAACATGGGGCTCAAACTTACAACCCCAAGATCAAGGATCACATGCTCTACCGACTGAGCCAGCCAGGGGTCCCAGGAATGAGCAATTTCTTTAGCCTCGAGGAGCTCCAGCCTGTGCAAAAGTTATCTGTGGGAGACACTGACAAAGTTAAGACAAGAGTAGGAAAAGGAAACAAAGGAGAATAATAATAATGATGATAATAATAAAGGAAAAGGGGAAGGAAGAAGGAGTTGATGGAATGCCACAAAAATAGTACTAACTTCTCTTGTTTTGTTTTGTTTTTTTTAAAGATGTTATTTATTTATTTGTCAGAGAGAGAGCACACAAGCAGGGGGAGCAGCAGGTAGAGAGAGAAGCAGGCTCCCCGCTGAGCAGAGAGCCCTATGTGGGACTCGATCTCAAGACCCTGGGATCATGACCTGAGCTGAAGGCAGATGCTGAACCGACTCAGCCACCCAGACGTCCCTTAACTTCTCTTGTTTAATTAAGTTTATCATCATATCTATTTCTGGCCAAGTTATTTATAAAACATCATAGCGTAATAAGAAATTTCCTGCAAAAAAAAAAAAAACAACCAAAAAAAAGACTTGTTTGAAGGCTCTTTTCTTCCCTGAAAGCATGGATAAATTTTTGCTTTAAGAGAAGTAAATTGCACACGGGTTTTTCTGCTTTGGGGACATTATGCTGATCTCTTAACTTTGCTCAGAACTCGGCTTAGATCCAGTATGACTTGTAATTGGAGGTAGAAGTCAGCCTTTGAGTTGAAATTAGTACTTCAGAAATGATACACAGCCTACCAAATGGAATTAGTATACAAGGGCTACAAAGGCAATGAATTTGGGGCCAGCTGCTCACTTGAAGTTTTGCTTTTTATTTTTCATATTAAAGAGTGATTCCTGAAGTATTTACAGAGGTAATTTAGATACATTAAAGTTACCTTCAGTATCCTGAGACTAGGGGCTATTCGATGAGTATTGTAACCAAGGCTTTATCATGTTCAGTTGTTCTGGGGGACAGTAGGGTAATGGGGACCTCAGAGGTACTGTGGAAAGACATCTTAAATCTTGGTACTCTCTACTCTGCCCCTCTCTTCAGTGCTCATTGAGCTTTTACCAAAGTTATAATCTTGGCTTTATCACTATTTGTCCACATTTCTGAATTTTCACCTTTATATTTATAATAATAATTTATATTCAAAATCCATAACAATTTTAATAGTAAGAGGATTGTATCTAAATTCAGTTCTTAATTCCATTGAGATAATATATTCATAGACTCCTCATAGGAAATAAGAATATCAGAAGAGTGGATTCTGAAGACAGTCCTGTGAATGACTTCTACATCTGTTCATTATGGTTTTCTAGAAAGAAAATACTTGTAGAAAAGAGCTTAGAATTAAGCCTAGAAATTTAGCTGTTTTGTTTGGCTTTTTCTATCTGTGACTGTCTTCTCTTTAACTCAAAAATCCCAACCACCAACTCCTTCAAAAAGTAAAATGAGGGGCGCCTGGTTGGCTCAGTCGGTTAAGTGTCTGACTCATGATTTCGGCTCAGGCCATAATCTCATGGATCACGAGACAGAGCCCCATGTCGGCCTCCACTCGGCTGAAGTCTGCTTGGGATTCTCTCTCTTCCTTTCCCTCTGCCCCTCCCACCACACTTGCGCACCCACTCGCCCTCTCTCTCTCTTAAAAAAAAAAAAAAGGTAAAACAAGAACAACTTGAACAAGCATCCTAGTGGATAAACAGTAAGAAGGTGGATGGTTATTTTCCTCTTCCCACTAAGGATAAGTTGAGCTTCAAATCTGTTCTGGCAAACAAAATTCTAGCCTTAAATTTTATTTTTCTCCCAGTTTTTATTTGAGAAACTATATGGTGATTGAATGAAAGAAAATTAGAAGATCAAAAATATGTAATGGGCCCTCAGGAAATATGAATATTCTTTTGTATCTCTGGATTTTCTTTAATTCCTTAAGCATGTGCTTATGTTTCTGTATATCTCAAAAAACTGCTTGTCTTCAGTAACATCCAGGCAAGGAGCTAGTTGGTCCCTGCTCATTAGTATTTTAGGCGAGCATCTTTACGTGTTACTTAACTATCTTTACAACGAGCTCTGATGTCTGCATAAATTCCTTCAGGCTAAAATAATGTATTTATTAAAGCATCTCATCATTGGGTAGTGAAGTTGCTTTTAATATTTTCTCACATCATAGATGCCACAATACATAGCTGTGAATGATACATTTTAAGTATCTATACCTACCTATATCATTTTTTATTACAAAATAATTTTGGACTAATTCTCAGGCAAAATATTCCTGGTTCAAACGTTTAAACTAACATGAGTTTTAGTGATAAAAGTTCTTTACAATAAGAATAAGAGTTAATTAAATAGGATTTTGGATGTCTTCAAATCTTGAGCTTTTAAATTTTTTCTGAGATTAAATGATTTTTTTTAAGGAATGTTAATGATTTGCCAATGCTCTAGGAACACATTAAAACCAACAGGCTTCTGTCTTGGACACCACTGAAGACAAGCTGGGTAGCTGGACCCTGAAAGGACTTCTGGGCAAATACTACTGTTAGGAGTTGGGGGGCGAGTACCAAAGACTTAGCAGGAATGCTTTAGGAAGCAATTATCCAGGCAATGGGGAAGAAGGACACTTGAGAAGTAACCTAATAGGTATAAACTGAGAATAGGCCTTATACATACTAGTGAAGAGATGCTAATTCTCTGGAGTTAAGTCAGGTAAGATTTTCTAGGGAGATGAGATTCTTATTTTTTTTTTAATTTTTTTAAAGATTTTATTTATTTGACAGAGAGAGAGTGAGACAGAGATAGATCACAAGCAGGGGGTACGGATAGAGAGAGAAGCAGACTCCCCGATGAGCAGGGAGCCCGATGCAGGACTCGATCCCAGGACCCCGGGATGATGATCCGAGCCGAAGGCAGTCACTTAACCGACTGAGCCACCCAGGCTCTCCTGGGAGATGAGATTCTTGTGTAAAGTCTCCAGTAGATCTTCTAAATAAGAGACGCTTTTCTAGATACTAACCCAGGTCCGCCCCCAATTCTGTGCCCCAAGCCTCTGTCCAAAGATTTATAAAGAAGAGATACTACGTTTCATTAAAAAAATTACCTATTTTTTGTATCTATACATAAATTGTGTGTGTGTGTACAGATATTTATAAATGTAGTGCATCTTTTACTCAATCTTTTACTCAATTTACTTTGAGATATGATGGAGTGCTATTCCAAATAACACTTAAATTTGTTCCTCAGTAGGACATTTTGGTTAATTCAATAGTTTCAAGCACACTTTTGATACACTATTTCTGGCAGAAGTGACTTTTGCCTCCTCCTCTACCTTCCCCCCTTCAAAAAACTGATGTAATCTCATAATTTTAAGAGAGGTTGTTTTCAATTTTTGGCATGCCACTATAAGGTGGTCTTTCAAGAAATAGCAAACAAAAGTGAGAGGTTCAACTGGAATTCTATTTAACAAGGCTTTGCTAAAGCAATGCTGGGCATAGCATTCTACACAAGTGGGAAGGCAAAAGGAAAAATAGCTATGCTCACCTCTCTGTAGGCTCAGTAATGATTTGGAAAGATGAGACAAATGTTAGCTATTGCAGGATTTATATCCTACAGAAGAGAAAATAATTGTACTGATTCAAACACAGGAGTTCTCCAGCTTCGAAAATTGAATTAAACTCCTGCACTTCAAGTTGAGAACTTGGTAAAGTTGACAGTCTTGATACAGAAACATAGTGTAACAATATATTCTATATTTATTTTTCTCCAGTTATAGATGAAGCAACTTGCACAACATTCTTGAAATACGAAGCAAGAAGAATAATACTTTAAAGTAACGTGATCATTATACCTCTTTATCCATCAAAGTGGCTTCATTCCACATTCTCTCTTCTGTGCTTGCATGAATCTTGCCTGAAATATTGGACAAGCCGGAGTGTTTGGGAAGAAATTTTCACAGTCGTTAATCTTTGCGATGGCTGTGCTCAGGTTCCAGCGTATCTTCTTTAGGAGCTTTGTAGGGTCCAGAGGAGCCACCCAGGCAGTGCTCACCTTCCTTCTGATTCCATGTTGCTTGACTCAAGAGTTCAGAGCACCCCCTTTTATCCCAAATGTATCTTTCCTCTGGGGCTGGAATGCCCCAACTGAACTTTGTGCTCAAAAGTTTAATGTGCAGCTAGATCTGAACCTTTTCTCTTTAATAGGAAGCCCTCGAAAAAGCGCCACAGGACAAGGCATCACATTATTTTATGCTGACAGACTTGGCTACTATCCTCATATAGATGAAAAGACTGGCAAAAATGTGAATGGGGGAATCCCCCAGTCTGGAAACCTAAAAAAGCACCTGGAGAAAGCCAAGAAAGATATTGCCTATTACATACAAACAGACAGCATAGGCCTGGCTGTCATTGACTGGGAAAACTGGAGGCCTGTCTGGGCAAGAAACTGGAAACCTAAAGATATTTACAAGCACCAGTCTATTGAGTTGGTTCAGCAACAACACATTGAACTTAATGTCACGGAGGCCACCAAGATAGCCAAAGCAGATTTTGAAAAGGCAGGAAAGTGTTTCATGCAAGAGACCTTAAAATTGGGAAAATCCCTTCGGCCAAATTATTTATGGGGTTATTATCTTTTTCCTGATTGTTACAATCATAATTATAAAAAACCCGATTACAATGGAAGTTGCTCTGATTTAGAAAAGAAAAGAAATGATGAACTCAACTGGATATGGAAGGAAAGCACAGCCCTTTTCCCATCCATTTATTTGAATACCATATTAAAATCTTCTCCGTACGCTGCTCTCTACGTCCGCAACCGAGTTTGGGAAGCCATTCGGGTTTCTCAAGTATCCAGTGTTAAACATCCACTTCCGATCTTTGTATACGCCCGCCCAGTTTTTACTGACGTGTCTTTGAAATATCTTTCTGAGGTGAGTAAATCAAGGTGTGAGACCTATGGATTAGTATCCACAAAAGGTAGTTAGTAGAATTCAACATCATTTTTGAAGGGAGTGAGATTTGGCTTTTAGCATCCTTTAGGAATATGCACACAGGTAATTCTGCATTGTTATATGAATGCAAAATAAGAATATATTTCATTTATTTACTTATTTTAAGATTTTATTTATTTGTCAGAGAGAGAGAGCACACATGAGCACAAGCAGGGGGAGTGGCAGGCAGGGGGAGTGGCAGGCAGAGGGAGAAGCAGGCTCCCCCACTGCACAAGGAACCTGATGAAGGACTTGATCCCGGGACCCTGGGATCGTGACCTGAGCTGAAGGCAGCCTTAACCAACTGAGCCACCCAGGCATCTCAAGAATATATTTCATTTTAATGTAATCATATAATATCTTAGCAACAACGAAAAAACTAGGTAGCATAGACAATGTATTAAGTCAGTTCCCTTTTGTTTTCTTTCACAGGGTTTGTCAATAGAAGTAATTAAAATAATAGCAGAAAAATCTGTATTTTTGTTATAGTAGGGTCGTGGTGGCAACAAAAAAATAGTGTGGAAATATTTGAATTATTATTGTTGAGTCAGAATTCTTAGCTTTGGTGTTACGGTCTTATGCATAGCATTTCTATTTTATGTCTATCTGTTAACTCTTTCTGTCACATTCACCAGGATGACCTTGTGAATACAATCGGTGAAACAGTTTCTCTAGGTGTCTCTGGAATGATAATATGGGGAAGCCTCAATTTAAGCCAAAATGTGGTAAGTTGAATTGATAGGAAATAGATGAAAACATTTCTACTTTTAATGTTTTTGAGGACTGTTGTACTGAATAATAAAATAAGTACTATGCTTGGCACATATTAGTAGGTGCTCAATTAACACTGGTTGCATCAAACTGTCCTTTATTTATGTAGTTATGTTATAAGGCAGAAAAAAATTGTTAAAAAAAATTGTACCTGTTTTCCAGTGAGGAAACAGAAATTCAGGAAATTGACCAAAATTCTCTAGGCTATGTGGCTAGCAAGTAGCAAAAACAGGACTATAAGCTCAGTTTTCCGACATGGCGTTTGGCTTTTATACTATACTGTGATATGTCTCTTCTCAAAAAACTTTTGAACTAGACAATGAAAGAACAGTCAATTCTTTCATTCATCCCATTACTGTTTAATTAAGCACTTCTTTTCCTTATTCATTTAATCATTCAATGGCAGTTTATTACAGTGGTCGGCAAATGATGGCCAGGGGCCAAGACTGATTTTTACCCTTTTAAAGGGACAGGAAAAAACTCTGAAAGAATAGTTAATAGGTGAAAATTAGGTAAGATTTAAATTTTAGTGTCTATTGGTAGTTTTATTGGAATACAGGCATGCTCCTTAGTTTAGGCGTCTAGGGCTGCTTTTGCAGTACAAAGAAATAATTGAAAAGTTATGGCAGAGACTGTACCTTCAACAACCCCAAATATTTACTGTCTGCCCCTACACTTAAAAGTTTACTGACCCTTAGTTTATTGAACATCTCCTATGATTAGGTGCCTGGTAATTCTAGGTGCTAAAAATGTAGCAGTGAACGAAGCAAAGTCCCTTCACCATGAAGCTGCATCCTTACAAGTGGAAATGCAACATATCCAGATAGGATATGTCAGGTAGTGATAGGTTCGATAAAGCAATGAAGCAGTGTAGACAGGATAAAGAGAGATAAAATGGCAGTACTTAAGATGGGGCAGTCACAGAAGGCCTCCCTGATGAGGAGCTGTTGGAGCAGAGACCTGACGGAAACCAAGGACCAAGTCTCCAAGGGACCAAGTCAGGGATGGTAAGTGCAAGAGCCTTCAGGCTGGAATGTGCTTGTCAAAAAAATACAGAGGAAGTCAGTGTGACCAGAGTGCAGTGAGCAAGTAAGACAGAGGTAAGAGGTGTGGTCAGTGAAAAGACAGAGGGTCAGAGGGAGGGCTTCGTCAGCTCTGACTCCGATATGCAAGGCCACAAGGAGGCTTGGGCAGAAGAGTGGCAATCTCTGACAAACATTTTTTACTTGGCTGAGTTGAGGATCTATGGTGGGGGGGCAAGAGCGGGAGCAGGGAGAGGAAGCTGTTGATGGCTTAGACCAGCTGCTGGTGCATGGTTTGCATATAACCCAACAGTAGAACTGAGAGGTTGGACTGACGGATTGGATGAGTAGGATGGATAAGAGAAGTGGTTAAGATGACTCCGAGGCTTTTGGCTTGAAGGAATTGCCTCTGAGATGGGAAAGACTTTAGGAGGAATGGTTTGGTGGGGGCTGGGCAGGGAGGAAGGAAGAAGAAGAAAGGGTACATAGGCAATTGGGAATTACTTTTTTAAAATAATACTAAATTGTTCAAGACTTCTCTACGGTAGAGGAAAAGGAATGCTTCTTTATTTTCTACAGGTTATATTTACTATTGTAAATAGCAAATTTTAAGTAAAATTTGGGTAAAACTTGTTTTATTAGGAAAAAAGTCAATTTTTTTCCTGTATGGATGACTTATTTTCATTTTCTCCTAATGCATTTTCTTTAGTTCAAAAAGCTTTTACCTATCACCACCTAATCCTTTTCTCTCTTCCTTTATTTTCATCCTTGTTTAATTCTCTGTATCAGATCTGTCTCCCCTCCCCCCCCCCAATCCTCTTGACTCAAGAGTAAAGCTGTCAACATGGACACTGATGAATTGGAGCTCAACTTTTCCTTCTCTAACCGATGTGGAAATACGAGTGACTAAGTGCCATAGAGAATGTCCCGTGAAGCTCATGGCTCATGAGTCTTATCCTAGGACCAACAGAGAAGAGACTTTATACAGCACTCTAAGATCAGAAGAGACCTGTTGTCTCTTGTCCTTCAGATAGACTCGCTATATTGTTAATTCATTTATAAAAGTACTCAACAGTAGTTCCCATTATGAGATTCTTTCAAGGTAGTCTGAACCCTTCTAATTATTTGGTAAAACTATTATCTCTGGCTTGATCACCAATAAAGATAAATAATATAAAATATAAGTTTGGAGAAAGGTATATGTTCCTTTTGCAAAATCTTTCATGTCAGAAAATCATTTAAAAATTATAATTCTCCTATATATATCCCTAATTTTCATTCACTGCTTCTCAAATCTGTAAACACCTTTCACAAGGGTCTTATAAATTCTCTGATGAAATAATTTATAAATTCTCCATACAACTTCCTTTTTTTTTTTTTTTTTTTTTTTAAGAACTGAGAACTCCACCCTTACTCTGATGAGGAGTGAATCAGGCTTTCCCCAATTAGTAGTAAGGCATGACATACTATTTAACTGTCGCACCTGTTTTTTTGTATTATTATTATTGCACTTTAATCTTACATTACATTCTTCTACCACTACCCTCAGATCATCTTCAGCATTAAAATATAGGGATAGTTCTTCAATTTAAATATGGCTATTTTCTACCTAATGACACTGCCTTGAAATTGTCCCCTGTGGCCTCTGTTTTACATATTTCTTCTACTTTTCCCAATTTATGATGATTTTGAATGCTAGTTCTATCATTACTTCCCCTTTTTTCTATGTCATTTGCAATCAATAGACTCATGGATTCCTCATCTTATTTCCTCTGATTCATTGACAACCTGAGAAACTGGTAACTGCAGGTGGTAACTGCAGGTGGTAACTGCAGGTTTAATGACTGAAATTGACTTAAAACAATTGTTACCAAATGTAAGCAAGCTATTTCCTTCCATTCCATTTTAAATATCTGGAAATTTTGTGAACTTGTTAAACACTCATTATTAAAAATTAAATTATAAAATCTTAGAATGAAATAAGTACTGTTAAAAACAAAAGTAATAAATCCTCGGGGCGCCTGGGTGGCTCAGCTGGTTAAGAGGTTGCCTTCAGCTCAGATCATGATCCCAGGACCCTGGGATTGAGCCCCGCATTGGGCTCCCTGCTCAGCAGGTGGCCTGATTCTTCCTCTTCTGCTCCCCCTGCTTGTGCTCTCTCTCTGTCAAATAAACAAATCAAATCTAAAAAAAAAAAAAAAGAGTAATAAATACTCAAAATGTATCAGTTACATACTCCACTTTACTATTATCCATACTTTTGAGGTTATTTACATCTCTTGTATCTGTATAAGTGGACATAGTACGTAATGATGTGCTTCTCCACACCATAATACCATAAGGTGTGCTTGATTTCCAATCACTCAGTGATGTCAGGTTGATAGCTTAAAATTGGCCATGGCAGATGTATTTATACCATGGATATTGACAAATGCTATAAACCAGGCCTTATCTTTTAGAAAGCCAGTTTCAGATCCTTCCGAAGACTACACCTTGTGTAGGCTAACGACTCTCAAACCACTCTCATCCTCTTTTTTACTCCTCTTTTGGCTCAGCTCTTGTCTCTGTGGTCACCCAGACTGTCATCTCAACTTGGTATCAATCCTCATATATCTTGGCCCCAGGAAATACAGTGTTGAAGAATACTGACAAAGTCTTTGCACTCGTGGAGCTTATATTAATGTTGGAGGGACAGAAACAATACAAAAACAAGAAAAATATTTGATGTGTTAAGTACTATGCAGAGAATTAAAATGGAGAGATGTGAGAAAGCAGATAGGAAAGGTGTCTGAGTCTAAAGCTGCAGTCTGAATGACAAGGTAAAGTGACCATGTTAAAAATCAGAGGAAAGAGCATTCCAAGCAGAGGGACAGTTAAGTGCAGGTTGAAATGAACCTGCCATGCTTATGAAACGAGTACGCCTAAAGCACAGTGGGTAAGGGAGGGGTGTCCAACTGGAAGGAAGGGTTACCTCACATTAGGCTGTATAGAAGTCGGGAAAGTTGAATTTTATTCTAAACACCATGCAAAACTAGGATTAAGGAGAGGTTTTCTATTGCTGCCATAATAATGACAACACACTTAGATTAAACAAGGGAGAATTATTATCTTATAATTCTGTAGTTCAGAAGTCCAGCATGCGTCTTAATGGACTAAAATCAAGATGTTAGGAGGGTTGCATTCCTTTCCAGGGGAGGATCCTCACTTGCTCCTTTGGGTTGTTGGTAGAATTCATTTCCTCGTGGTTGGAGCAACGAGATGTCTATTTTCTGGCTGGCTATGACTAAGGATCATTTCCCACTTCTAGAGTTCACTGCATTCTTTAGCTCTTGGCCCTCTCCTCTATCTTCAAAGCCAGCAATGCTGGGTTGAGTGTACTTTACCTTCGAATTTGTTCTCTTTCTTCCATCTCATTTTTTCTTTTATTCGAGCTGGAAAAGTTTCTACATTTTTAAAGGACTCGTGTGATTAGATTGAGCCCAGCCAGATAACTTGGGATAATCTTTCCATCTCAAGGCCCATACTCTTCTCCGTAATCATATGCGTAATGTTCCTTCTGCCACGCAATGTTACCTAGTCATAGGTTCTAGGGCATTAGGGTATGGACATTCTTGGAAGGCCCTATTCTTTCTACCATTGATGGCATCACCTCAAGGTATATAAAGAGATAGAGTGAAGTGAAGCTGCCAAGATTCCTCGACTTGCCTTCTGATCTACTAGCACCACTTCTTTTGGTCTGCTGGAGGACTAGCGCGGCCAGCTTACTCAATGGAACTATGGATTATGAAAGAAAGCGAGTGACTATCTTCTGTGTTTTTAAAAGGACAGCATCCCAGTTTTAGAACGCACCAGTGTCGAGATGAATCATTTTAGTTACTCAACATTTGTGCTCTGCCAAACTATTATATTTGTAAAAGAGCTGTCATAATTCATCCATAACTTGAACTATACATAACATTTAACGTAAAGTATACTCAGTTGAACCTGTTTACTTGCTTTGAGCTAGCAGTTGAGAAATCTTTCTCATGCTGTTTAAACTTGTCCCACAAAGATGATTCTTAATACCTTTATTTACCATTTCTTGAGGGCTAACCAATGTACTGGGCCTCTGTGTTAAGCACTTTTATATACATTGTATCTTTTCATCTTCACAACAACCCTATGAGGTAAGTGCTATAATTATCCTTATTTTACAAATGATGAAGCTGAAGCATAGCCAGGTTAACTGATTTGCCCAAGGTCACCAGATAGGAAACTAAGACTTAGAAAGCTTGTAAGATTCCCAAGGTTACAGAGCTCGTCATTAATGGAACTGTGACCAATCAGGGAAGATGGGCCCCAGAAACCATTCTCTAACCGCTCTACCATTCTGCCCCATCAGTCTATGAATTATTGAAGAAGTCCAAGGCTAGGTGCAAGTTAAGGTTCAACTGGTCAATTATTCAGTGATGTGAAATGGCATGTGAAACTTACAAATGTTACAAAAGCGGAGTAATCTTGCTTGATAAGGTAAAAAAAAAAGTAAACTATTTCCTACCTCTTGCTGGGTCTTGTTTTATCATGCTTCCTTAAAAATTGCATATCACAGTGAATTACTTCACAGATGAGTTAACTTGTCCCTTGATATGCTAACCTTCTTATAATTTTTCAGCAATCTTGCACAGAGCTAGACAATTACATGAAGAATACACTGAATCCTTACATAATCAACGTCACCCTAGCAGCCAAAATGTGTAACCAAGTGCTTTGCCAGGAGCAAGGAGTGTGTATAAGGAAACATTGGAATTCAAATGACTACCTTCACCTGAACCCAGATAACTTTGCAATTCAACTTGAGAAGAGTGGAAGATACACAGTACAAGGGAAACCCACACTTGAAGACCTGCAGCAATTTTCCAAACAATTTTATTGCAGTTGTTATGCCGATGTCCGTTGTAAGGAGAGGGTTGATATGACTGAAATTCATACTGTTAAAGTATGTGTGGCTGGAGATGTTTGTATAGATTCCTTTCTAAACTCAGAACCCAGTGGTCATCTTTCTAGCTGGAAGGGGAAATCTGCCACTGCCAGCAATATCTTAGCCGCCATGCCACCTGCCACAGGGTCTCCATGTGATCCTGGTAAAGATCTTAGCAGGTGCCTCAAAGCCAGATTTATAGTAGAAGGCAACTCCAAAACCCCTCAAGTGGGCTATCAGAGTGTATTCATTCAAAATAAGAAACAATAAAACAACCTATTCAAGTACAAGTTCAGTGTTTAATAAGTTTTCTGTCTACAATACATTGTTTTAATACCTTTTAAATCTCTATATATAATGTTTAGCTCACTTAGATTTTTTTAGGCAAGTGATAATACCTATATATTTAAAGATTTATATTTGAAATGTGAATCAAAACTCATGGCCAAGATAGCATTTTGATTTTTTGAGCAAAGATTGCTTTTTCATGATCAAATTGAACCTGAGATTATTATTAATCGATAAACAAAGGATGTTGGCTAGCACCTTTAATTTTCAAAATTATAGTCAGGGCAGTGTTACTACTAAATCCATTGATACTACATTTGCTTTTGAAAATCAGAGTAGAATGTTAATTATTAATATTGCATAGAGTTTGTTTTGTAAGATGATATCCGACTTTGTACTTTCTAATCGCCACAAGGCTATAGCAAATATCTCACATACCCTGATGTATATACAGAACTAACAGGTATCTGTTATATTCTTGGTTCAATCTATCAAAGACTGATTGTAAGGTCTATAACACTTAGAGGCCTAGTTTTCTTCTGAGAAAAGTTAAGATTTAAATAATAGCAATTTACTGCAAATGAATGCCTTTCTGAGTAGTTTGTAATTGGCAATAAAAATGTCAAGAAATTATTATGGTAATAAACCATATCTTTTAAAATGTAATATCCCAAGTGTACCTGTCTGCCTTGAGCATAGAACTATGGATTTTAGCTATTTCATCTTGATAATTTTTTCAAGTTATGTTTTAAAAAGGTAACCTTTAAAAAGTGATTATCCTGTCAACTCTGTACATGGTTTAATAGGTATTCAGAATAAATATAAAAAATAGCCCAGTTTCCTTTCCCTCTTCACGGTCTTTGACAATCTTGTGTACTTAAATGGCCTTATTTCATCTGAGCTTCCGTTCACGTCCTTCATGAAGTATTTATTGAGTGTTTACTCTCTGCCAGGCTCAGTATTCAGTGTCACAGGTTCAAGGTGAGCAGCATGGTCTTGCCTCAGTGAGTCTGTTGTGCATTTGAAGAAGACAGATATTTGAAAGTGGAAAATGCCAACACAGTCTGTGATATAAATGCTATTATATGAGTTCAGCATGCTCTGGCATACAAGTAAGAATTTGGAGGTGTCAGAGAAAATTTCAAGGATGTCATGGAAGAGATGACATGTCCACTGCTCAGAAGACTGAAGAGCAGTTAGTGTGGAGACAGAAGGAACTTCAGAAAGATGGACCATTGAGTGTGGTTTTTATAGTGCTATACAGTGGATGATGGGCCAAATGGTGAAAGCTTTTGTCCACCATACTAAGAAGTTTGGAGTTTACAAAGAAGACACTCCCAAACTTCTTTTTTTTTTTTTAAAAAGATTTTATTTATTTATGTGACAGAGAGACAACCAGCGAGAGAGGGAACACAGCAGGGGAGTGGGAGAGGAAGAAGCAGGCTCCCAGCAGAGGAGCCCGATGTGGGACTCGATCCCAGAACGCTGGGATCACGCCCTGAGCCGAAGGCAGATGCTTAACGACTGCGCTACCCAGGTGCCCCCATCACTCCCAAACTTCTTAACCTGCCCTGTTTTCCCATGCATACCTGTCACAGCATAACACATTTATCTTTTTACTCCCCACCATCTCCCTATAATGTAAGCATCACGAGGGCAAGTTGTTTGGTCTATTTGACTTGCTGCTATATCCACAGTGTGAACAGTATCTGGGACTTAGTAGGGGCCCACTAATTATTTATTAAACATATAAAAGCCAAGGGGGAGCCACTAAAGAATTTTAAGTGTGGGAGTTGTCATGGCCACTTTTCACAATTTGGGTCCTCTTGGACCAATGCTGCCCTCTTCTTTGGCTCTGTCCTTTATTCTCTGCTACAATTACAATTCTATTGTCAAAACCAGGTTTTTATAAGGAAGCCATGAAAAGAGACAATTTGATAATGATCTGGCAAGGATACTGTATATGGCCTAGTTTAGTCTACTTAGAATACATAAATGGCTGTCAGGTGAGTAGGACTTGGAAAGAATGGAGGCTGCAAGGCAAAATGGATTCTGGAGTTGGACAGTTAGAACGGCAAATCCCAGCCTCCAAAAATTAGTAGTATACAAGCCTGAGAGAGGTAACCTTCTGTTCTATATAATGGCAATGATACATACATTTTAGGGTTCTTGAGAGGATTGACTAATATAATACATGGAAAGCATCTGGCCTTAGAAGTAAGGAGATGGAGGAAGGAGGTGGATATGTTTTTATTGGATGTGGGACTGTCAGGCGGAATGTTTAAACAATAGACTTCTGCTATGGCAGACTTGGCCATGAACCCAGTTAAGAAAAGAGACCACTAGGGGTGCCTGGGTGGCACAGCGGTTAAGCATCTGCCTCCGGCTCAGGGCGTGATCCCGGCGTCATGGGATCAAGCCCACATCAGGCTCCTCCGCTATGAGCCTGCTCTTCCTCTCCCACTCCCCCTGCTTGTGTTCCCTCTCTCGCTGGCTGTCTCTATTTCTGTCGGATAAATAAATAAAATCTTTAAAAAGAAAAGAAAAGAAAAGAGACCACTAAATAGAAAAAGAGAGTTGGCAGGAATAATTTATATAACACACATCTTTATACATGATCAGGTTTAGAGAAGCAAAGTTGGATTTCCACTTAGATCCCGTATTTTCACCAGGGTTCATGTTTGTATCTGAGACACAAAGAGAACAATTTGGTATCCCTACTCTTCAGAAGCTTCCACACTGGTAGAGATGATAGATACATCAACTGAAATTGTCCACAGAATGTGGCACATACAGAAATTGTAAAAATTGAAGCACTATAAGAAACACAGTTTCATCCTGCTAATTAACACAACCTACTAAAGGAATTGAGCAATTTAGCTGCAAAAGATATGGAATTCATTTGTTAGATACAGACTGCTTCCTTAAACTCTCAAGTGTCATATAAAACCTGTCTCCCCGGCACAGCAGAGGGCTCAGTTCCAAAGGTATTAAAGAAGATATCTGCTTTTATTTTTGAAAGTGAATTTGAAAGGAGTAGAGATATAAAGTAGACTCTTGAGTTTATTATATAGATTCATTCAATATTGTTGGAAGAAAGCAACGTTAGCAATCTATACTAAGAGATCATGAGTAACCATTTCAGGGTACTTAGTGAGTAGTGATAAAGACATGAGATGGTGTTTTAAAAAAAAGCTTCTGGCAGTGAACTTTGGATAAATATATGCATTTGAAAAAATTAATTGTTGGATTCTCAATATAGCAAACATCATGCTGACACAAAAGTGACCAACAGGAAAATGATAGCCCATAGGAGTACATAGGACAAAATGAAGAGTAGAAGTCCACAAAACAAGAAATATTTCCAAAGTTCTGACCTTTATTTGGTAATGAAATAGTAGTGAAAGAAATTAATTTCTCAAACTTTTCTATAAATTGGCTGCTGGCAAAGTAATAGTGATCTTTAGATGGTGTCTGACCTCCTACTGAGGAAGAGGAGAACCAGGTACATATTATTTTGCAAGGAAGGCAATATTTCTCTGTCTTTATCACCCTAGGGCTAGGTACTAGGCAACTAGAGACCACCTCTATAGCCCTGTTGGGGTTCAGGACACATTGCTCTAAAATATGGCACCTGCCATATTGAATATTTTAAGCTGAAGGATTTTGGGAAAACAGCAGAAGCAGAAAGATCACTCTGATCTCCTCTCACCTCACCCTCCTTACCTGAAACAGGCCGTAAAACACTTATGTGAAAGGTGTCCTCCACATACCTTGAGGAAAGGATCATCCTTGTCTCCAAAGACAAAGAGATGCCAAGAAGAATCCAAATGAACAGGCTTTTCTAAGTTTCCCCCAGTTTACTATAATTACCTCATACTATTTATCCTATCTTATTTCCACACTACTTCATCAAATCTATCATAAAAATACACAGGTCTGTTTCTTTGGGTCTTTTCCTTATGAAGCCTCCTGTGTCACCTAAATCTTAAATAAATTTGTATGTTTTTCTCCATTAATCTGTCAGCTTGATTTTCAAATCCAGTCAAGGACCCTAAGAGAGAAGAGGAAAACCTCTTCCTCTCTGCAGCCCAAGGCCTGCTGAAATTATCCAAACTAGCCAGTCCTAAACTGTTCAACCTACTTTGCCTTGTGGTTCTCCAGGAAACTCCAATAAAGGCTTTCTCCTGGTCTGCTTCCTGTCCAAAACCTGGTGTTCCTCATATGGTCCTCCATGTCACCTTTATAAATTAAGACCCCAGTACAGAACAAATGGAAATGTAGAAATGCTTTTCTCTTTGTTCGTATCTTGGTTCTCACCATGAATTCTTCTGTAGTAAGTTCATACTCTACATGGTAACTGAAATGAGCAGTATGTCCATTAAAGTGTGCTTTTTAGACTAACTGTGAAAGGAGCCTCTCTCATTGAAAGATTATTTTTGGAAAGAACTTTTTGAATTATGGTACCTAGTGAATGGCAGCTTCCTTTGAACTTGACAAATACTGCAATGTTGACCCTGCGTGTAGGGTTCATATTCCAGGACTCAGGGGCTTATCTATCAGTGTTCCCCAGCTAAGAATACTAGGGCTCACATTATGTTTCATTTACAAAACTGACATGATTGTTTTAACACAATCATTCTGTAAGATTCTGATGACACTGAAATTTGACATGGAATGATTAAGAATTTGAAAATTCACATAAAACCATAGACATACAAATGGCTAACAGACACATGAAAAAATGCTCAACATCACTAGCCATCAGGGAAATACAGATCAAAACCACAATGAAATATCACCTTACACCAGTTAGAATGGCAAAAATTAACAAAACAGGAAACAACAAATGTTGGTGAGAATGTGGAGAAAGGGGAACCCTCCTACACTGTTGGTGGGAATGCAAGCTGGTATAACCACTCTGGAAAATAGTTTGGAGGTTCCTCAGGATGTTGAAAATAGAGCTACCCTATGACCCAGCAATTGCACTACTAGGTATTTACCCCAAAGATACAGATATAGTGAAAAGAAGGGACACATGCATCCCAATGTTCATAGCAGCAATGTCCCCAATAGCCAAACCATGGAAGGAGCCGAGATGCCCTTCAACAGATGACTGGATTAAGAAGATGTGGTCCATATATACAATGGAATATTACTCAGCCATCAAAAAGGATAAATAACCACCATTTGTATCGACTTGGATGGAACTGGAGGGAATTATGCTAAGTGAAATAAATCAAGCAGGGAAAGACAAATATCATATGGTTTCACTCATATGTGGAACATAAGCAATAGCACGGAGGACCATAGGAGAAGGGAGGGAAAACTGAAGGGGGAGAAATCAGAGAGGGAAATGAACCATGAGAGACTATGGACCCTGGGAAACAAACTGAGGGTTTCAGAGGAGAGGGGTGTGGGGGATGGGGTAACAAGGTGATGGGTATTAAGGAGGGCACAGGTCATGATGAGCACATGATACACAACTAATGAATCATTGAACACTATATAAAAAACTAATGATGTACTATACAGTGGCTAACTGAACATAATAAAAAAAACCATCAATAAAATTGAAAACCTGGATACTTCTCTTTTCTCCTCTACTTGCAATCAAACAGAGAGGGAAGGAAGGAGGTGGGGAGAGAAGGTGGGAGAGAAGAAAAAACATTCACTGCCAAGATGTCACAAATGTCACTTCTTCCTTCTTCTCTCCTTGACTCAGCCCTTCTTTAAGAAGCAAAAAGGATGAAGCCATGAAATGGTGGTATTGTTTGGGATGTGCCAAATCCAGCCTGCTGTGTACTCGCAGGTTATGGTACAGAATCACTAAGATCTTAAGGCCAAATCTTTAAGGAATTAAATTTCCTATGAGAAAAAAGGAAAATGTTTTGTGATAGACCTTACTTCTGTATGTCTAAACTTTGTTTAATATTTGATTTGGGATGGAGCTATAAAAGCACTCAAAATGATTCAAATTATTGCACATTTTCAAACTCCAATAACTTTTATTTTTTTTGAAAGTCACAGACAGTTTACCTTTCTATAATTAGATTAGGAGGAAAAAGCAAGAGTCTTCTAGGGTCTGGATTTGATTAGATAGATGCGCCATTGCTGGGCATTGCCAATGTTTCTCCATGGCAGAACATACAGCAGAGACTTAGGACCTTGCATGCCTGACACAAGGTTACTCTTATGTTCCATAACTATGTTGCTTGCAGGGCTGTTGCTGCCGCGGTAGTTGACTGTGCCCCAGACAAATGGGGGTGCTCATCTGTTCCCACAGATCTTTATTCCAGTCTTCATCCCAAGGAGGGCACTGCCATGGGCTCTCAGCCACAGTCTCTTGTCGAACGTTCCTGGTTTGGTTGGCAACATCCTGCTCAACACAACTTTTGTCATCACAGCTTGAGATAGGATGACTGATTTCGGCCAGAGAAACCTGGTGGTAAGCACTGAAGGAACAAGTAGCCATTTTGCTTTCGACATCAGGATGATTCTTTCTGTACTTGATAAGATGATAAGGAAAACTGCCAGCCCTGATCTGGTGGTTTTCATCATAGAGGCATTGTAATAGCTTTTCAGGGTCCAGGGAATGACGTAAACTTCTTACTTACTGGAATGGAAGGAGCCGAATCCAAGTACTCCACAGAGACATGCTGTTCCCACAATTGCTTTCTCCCCACATCTCGCCCAGCAACACTCACTTCCAGCCCCTGAAGTTAGGGGGTGGAGCCCCACTTCCTGTAACTCCAGTAATTTTTTAAAATGGAAACACTTGCATAGCCTTTTATATTATGTTGGTTTAAAATCTGTTTTGTACTCTATGTGGAAAACCCAAAAGACTCCACCCCAAAATTCCTAGAACTCATACAGGAATTCAGCAATGTGGCAGGATATAAAATCAGTGCACAGAAATCAGTTGCATTTCTATACACCTACAATGAGACAGAAGAAAGAGAAATTAAGGAGTTGATCCCATTTACAATTGCACCCAAAATCATTAGCTACCTAGGAATAAAGCTAACCAAAGAGGCAAAGGAGCTGTACTCAGAGAACTATAGAACACTCATAAAAGAAATTGAGGAAGACACAAAGAAATGGAAAAACATTCCATGCTCATGAATTAGAAGAATAAAAATTGTGAAAATATCTATGCTACCTAGAGCAATCTACACATTCAATGCAATTCCTATCAAAACACCATCAACTTTTTTCACAGAACTGGAACAAATAATACTAAAATTTGTATGAAACTAGAAAAGATCCCCATAGAGCCAAAGGAATGTTGAAGAAGAAAACCAAAACTGGTGGCATCACAATTCCAGACGTCAAGCTGTACTACAAAGCTGTAATCATCAAGACAGTATGTCATCAAGACAGACACATAGATCAGTAGAACAGAATAGAGAACCCAGAAATAGACCCTCAACTCTATGGTCAACTAATCTTCAACAAAGCAGGAAAGAATATCCAATAGAAAAAAGACAGTCTCTTCAACAAATGGTGTTGGGAAAATTGGACAGCCACATGCAGAAGAATGAACTGGACCATTTCCTTACACCATATATAAAAATAGACTTAAAATGGATGAAAGACCTAAACGTGAGACAGGAATCCATCAAAATCCTAGCGAACACAGGCAGCAACCTCTTCGAGCTTGGCTGCAGCAACTCTAAAGGCAAGGGAAACACAGGCAAAAATGAACTATTAGGATTTCATCAAGATAAAAAGCTTTTGCGCAGCAAAGGAAACAGTCGACAAAATCAAAAGACAACCAACAGAACGGGATCAGATAAAGGGCTAGTATCCAAAATCTATAAAGAACTTATCAAACTCAACACCCAAAGAACAAATAATCCAATCAAGAAATGGGCAGAAGACATGAACAGACATTTCTCCAAAGAAGACATACAAATGGCCAACAGACACATGGGAAGTACTCAACATCAGTCGGCATCAGGGAAATACAAATCAAAACCACAATGAGATACCATCTCATACCAGTCAGAATGGCTAAAATTAACAAATCAGGAAACAACAGATGTTGGTGAGGATGTGGAGAAAGGGGAACCCTCCTACACTGTTGGTGAGAATGCAAGCTGGTGCAGCCACTTGGAGCTTCTTCAAAAAGTTGAAAATAGCGCTACCGTATGACCCAGCAAGTGCACTACTGGGTATTTACCTCAAAGATACAAAGGTAGTGATCCAAAGGGGCACCTTCACCCTAATGTTTAGCAGCAATGTCCACAATAGCCAAACTATGGAAAGAGCCCAGATGTCCACTGACAGATGAATGGATAAAGATGTGGTCTATATATACAATGGAATATTACACAGCCATCAAAAAACGAAATCTTGCCATTTGCAACGATATTGATGGAACTAGAGGGTATTATGCTAAGCAAAATAAGTCAATCAGAGAAAAACAATTACTATATGATCTTGATGATATGTGGAATCTAAGAAACAAGGCAGAGGATCATAGGGGAAGAGAGGAAAAAGTGAAACAAGACGAAACCAGAGAGGGAGACAAACCACAAGAGGCTCTTAATCATAGGAAACAAACTGAGGGTTGCTGGAGGGGAGGGAGGTGAAGGATGGGGTAACTGGGCGATGGACCCTAGGGAGGGTATGTGTTGTAATGAGCACTGGGTATTATATAAGAATGATGAATTGCAGATCTTTACCCCTGAAGCAAATAATACATTATATGTTCATTAGTTGAATTTAAATTTTAAAAATCTCTTTTGTTCTTATGAAATCATTGCTCCTCGTGGTGAAATAATGCAAAGATACACAGTGGAAAACTGAAAGTCCTCTTCCCTCCTCCCTTTACCAGTGATAACTCCTGGTTATAGTTTCTTGCATGTAATTCTAGAAATTTCCTAGAAATATGGAAGCAAATGAGTGTGTATATGGTTAAAAGATAAACTGAGGTATATTAAAAATTTTAAGAGCTTATTTGAGCAAAAACTGATTCAAATTGGGTAGCACCAAACCAGAAGTTGTTAGGAGCACTCCATAGACAGGGACCAGGGAGAAGACATATGGAGAAAGAAAGGAAGCAAAGAAAGAAAATTACTGATTGGCTAAAGCTTTAAGCCTAGTTGGCTGTTTGTGATTGGTTGTCCTTAGTGTTTTAATTTCTAACTTTGAGGCATTTATAGGTTTTGATTTTGGTTTGCCTCTATAGGCTGCCATAGCAATAGACCCACATCAGTCTCAGGATCTCCTTGTTTAATTAATTTAACAGTCCATTTAACACAAATGGGGCTATGGTGTATGATATTCAGTAAGATGTATTGTCTATAACTTGCTTTTCCCACATGACAATATTTTTGGTGTATCTGTAGTAACCACATTGTACTCCGTTGTCTCCTATATGACAATTTTTTTAAAGTTCTTATTGATGGACATTTCATTTTCTGAAGATTTTTTCTCCTCTATCAAAAATATTGTAGTTAGCATTTGTATGTATGTGTGTGTGTGTGTGTGTGTGTGTGTGTGTGTGTGTGTGTGTATGGCACATTTTTGCCAGAATGAAGTGGAACTGCTAATGCAAAGGGTATATAAATTTCAATTTAGATAGACGCTGCAGAATTATTTTCTAAAAAGTTTGTTCCAATTAAGGATCTCAGCAATAGTGAATGAGAGGGAGCCAGTTTTCCTTACCAACACTGGGCATTATCAAATTCTGTAAGTACTATTTATTCATAAACTTGGTTCTTCAATAGTAAAGTTGACATTTCTTTTCATAGTTTGTTTAAGGGGTGTTCTTTTTTCTTGCCAAGATCTTTTTTTTTTTAAAGAGCAAACCTTGTTTTGTTTCTCATTTATGCCCAAATTATATTTTTAAGAGATTGTCGCCATTTCAGAAAATTAAGATAGACCTTTTCAGATATCAACAGATTATAATATGAAATAGGAAACCAACAACCAGGTTTAAAAAAAGAACACCTTATTTCTTTTTTTTTTTTTTTAAAGATTTTATTTATTTATTTGACAGAGAGAGAGACAGCCAGCGAGAGAGGGAACACAGCAGGGGGAGTGGGAGAGGAAGAAGCAGGCTCCCAGCAGAGGAGCCCGATGCGGGGCTCGATCCCAGAACACCGGGATCATGCCCTGAGCCGAAGGCAGACGCTCAACGACTGCGCCACCCAGGCGCCCCAGAACACCTTATTTCTTTTGCCTATTGTTTCTTTTGTGGTATTTGGCTTTAATTATCATTATTATATTTTAACAGTACAGTAGTCACTAGGAGCTACACATTCCTCCATCCGCTGAACCTCATTGCTTTCATGAGCAGTATGGCCATACAAAGTTTTGGCAAATAAATCTTTTGTAATAAGTATCTTTTAAATAAAATATGATAGTAGTTTTCACAGGAAGCCTAATCCTTAGTAGTAAAGGAAAGAACAAGCTAATTATAGTTTAAACATTAGCAAGTTGTCGACTCTGGGTTAGTCACTTACCTTCTGTAACTTTGTTTCCCCAACTGTGAAAGGCCAATTTTTGAGAAGACTAGAGAAAGTAAACAACAGTCAGCTAGTGCAGCGCTTGTCATAAGAATGGTAGGCACATAGATAGAGATCATTATTTATTTGAAGGCTTTATATACATTCCAGAGTTTTCCCTCTATTAGATGACTTAAAGTTTACATTTGAAATCTAAAACTGGCTTTAAAAATTTCATTTTGAGGAATATGATATGCGGTAAGACGTACTTATAATTGTTCCTTACTTAAAAAGGGTAAGTAGGTTTAATTTGATTGAAAACAAATTACCTAATTCTGGCACAATGTGTTATTATGCCAATGTGCAAATATTATCAAAATAAAATTAATACCTCTAGGGGTTTCTGTCTTATGCCTGATGTGCTTGTTTCTAATTAGACCCCATAAAATTTTGAACACATTGTGTTAACACAACTTTGTTCACGTACTTGGTTTCCAATTATTTCATTATAGCACATTTTTTAATAACAAATGTCAGAGTAGGAGGTAGCACATACAATTTTTACTGAAATATATTTCTCCCCCACACCAACTTGCTAATCCTAAACAATACATATAGGGACAAGGATGGGCTTGGGTTAACATACAATTATGTAACTTTAAAAAAAGAATAGAGCAACCCTATGACCCAGCAATTGCACTACTGGGTATTTACCCCAAAGATACAGATGTAGTGAAGAGAAAGGGCCATATGCACCCCAATGTTCATAGCAGCATTGTCCACAATAGCTAAATTCTGGAAGGAGCCAAGATACCCTTCAATAGACGAATGGATAAAGAAGATGTGGTCCATATAGACAATGGAATATTACTCATCCATCAGAAAGAACGATTACCCAACATCTGCAGCAACATGGACAGGACTAGAGGAGATTATGCTAAGTGAAATAAGTCAAGCAGAGAAAGATAATTATCATATGGTTTCACTCATTTGTGGAACATAAGGAATAGCAGGGAGATCAGTAGGAGAAGGAAGGGAAGAATGAAGGGGGGGTAAACAGAAGGGAGAATGAACCACAAGAGACTATGGACTCTGGGAAACAAACTGAGGGCTTCAGAGGGGAGGGGAGTGGGGGATTGGGATAGGCCAGTGATGGGTATTAAGGAGGGCACATATTGCATGGAGCACTGGGTGTTAAACGCAAACAATGAGTCATGGAACACTACATCAAAAACTAGTGATGTACTGTATGATGACTAACATAACGTAATAAAAAATTTTTTAAAAAACATACAATTATGCAACTTTTGGAGAACAAATCATTATGGATTATTTCATTTTCCTCTTATAGGCTTTAATTGAAGATCAGAGGTAAAAGAGATTTCTGGATTAATCCTTATACAAAAGTAGAAACAATCATGAAGACTATAATATGTAGTATACAAATATTTTTGAAAGGTGAGCAGGCAAAAGTATACTTTTTGCATCATTTAGAAAACTTTAATCCTTGAATGGTGAGAGACGATTTCAGTGACTAATAGTTTTAGCAATGTCTTGTCCCCATATGATGTTGAGAACTACCTTTGCTGAAATTGTCAATCACTGCCTTATAACTCCTCATAAATAAGAGCTTCCATTTGTTACTCAACATTTAATTATGTGTTTTACATACAACTTCCCTTTTAATTTTTATTTTTTCAGATGAAGAAACTGAACCTTAGGTTAAGTGACTCCCCCAAGGTCACATAGGTACAGCTGCAAAGAAGGCCCTGATGGCTTTGACTCCCCAGCCTGTGCATTGTGTCATTACAGAATACGGCACTCCCTTAGGTTATGAGATGAGATAACATGGCACGTAGAACTTAGAACTACTTCTGATTTCCTCTTTTTCTCCACAGCAACATCTGACCATGAGTGTCGGCCAATGCCCGAAAACTTTTCTGCGTGCTAACTTTCATGGATTAAAGGAGAAACTGGCCTTCAAAGAAAGAGGAAGCCTGGGCATCAGGCACACAGTGATAAACTTTCCATTCACAGCAGCAGAGGGCAGTAGGATAACAGCGTCAGCCCCACCGCTTGTTGAACAATACCATCTCTGTCCTTGAAGCCTTTCTTCAGCAAACAGAAATGATAACTGCTCACATGCTACCCCATTATGTCACCAGAAGAAAATCAGTTAGCTTATCTTTCAGATAAAACATGGGCTATTTGGATGCTAAAAACAGAATATAAATAACTGCTGGTTTGTGGTTACTTTAGAATTTTTATGTCTTTGAGAGATTTTTTAATTTGCTTACTTATAAAACTGATTTAAACGCAATTTTTTTCCCTCAAGTAACAAATTTAATTTGGTGGGTATTTTGGCAGAAAGGGAAATAGGGGTGGGAAAGTAAGTGATTATATCTTCCCTGTGATTGTTTTATGTATTCTTAGTAGATAAACTGAATAATTCTCTTTTTAAAAAAGAGCTTATTTTTTATTTATTTGACAGAGAGAGAGAGCACAAGCAGAGGGAGCAGCAGAGCCCAATGCGGGACTCGGTCTCAGGACCCTGAGACCATGACCTGAGCCGAAGGCAGACGCTTAACCAACTGAGCCATGGAGGCGCCCCTGAATAATTCTTTTTAAATGTCAACTCTGATACACTAGTTGTGAAACAACATGGTATATGAGAGAGACTGAGAGAGAGAGAGAGGCAGAGAGATGGGAAAGAGAGAGAGATAAAGAGAGCAGCAGGGGTTTGCTCAAGTGCAAGGAGGGGTGGGACAAGGTAGGAGGGGGAGTTGAGGCTGGAGAGGTAGACAGGGGTCAGATATGAGGGTCTTCTGGGCTATGTTAATGAACTCCAAATTAATCCTTTAGGCAGGACTGAAACAGTCAGATTTGTATTTTAAATCTGTGGAGAAGATGAGGTGAGGAGATGAGTCTGGAGGCAGGAAATCTAGTTAGAAGGCTGTTGCTAGCATCCAGAGCAGAGATGATGAAGGCTTGAACAAGGGAAGTATGAGGGAAGGAGAGAGGAGGATAGAAATAGAAATCAATAGATCGCTTGGGTGTGGGAAGGTTAGGAAAAACAAGGAACCTAATGTGACACCAGGTTTCTTGCTGGATGACAGCATCCACTCCTGAGAAGGGAGCAGGGGTGGCAAGCAGGTGTGGGGGCTCCTTTGAGCGTGTTGTATCTGAGGTGACTGTGGGGTATCCAGATAGTTTTCTGTTGTTTGTATTTTTGTTTTTAAGCCATATGATTTGGAAGCTCAAGGGAAAAAGTAGGGCTGTGTCATTAATAATGAAAAATAATAGTTGGAGAGATACAGTATGCCTAATAGTTTGAGAAGATAGTGTCTGGAACGAGATGACCCGAGTTCGAGTTCCAGGTCTATCATTTGCTGACTCTGTGAGTTTGAGCAATTTGCATAACTTCTCTGTGCCTTAGTTTCCTCATATGCTGTGAGAATTAAGTGAGTTGATCCATGTAAAGCTTTTACATCAGAACTTGGCACACGGTAAGCACCATATACTGGTTTGTTGTATTGTTGCTTTTATTTCAGCTCTCATTTATGGCACACCCGTTCTGGGCCACACCTGTGTTAAGAGCTTGCAGGCAATCTCTCACTTACTCTCCATAACACCCTGTGATGGGGATACTGTCAGGATCTAAAGAAACTCAGAGCACAGGAAGGCTGATCAGATGGCTCAAAGCAACCCACTGGGAAATAAAGGGCAGAGCCAGGATGCAAACTCAAGCCTGAAGGACAACAGGAGTCCAAGCCCATTAAGATGATACCTGAAACCATGAGAGTATGTAAAGGGAGAGGAGCCAGGAAACACAAGGGCTCCTCCATAGCTGGGGGTAAGGGCAGAGAAAAGCAACAGAAGACTCGCAGTGCCAGAAGCAGCAGCAGGTTAGCAAGTCGAGTGTACCTGGAGCCCGGGAAGGTAAGGATCGACTTTCCAGGATGCTCTCATTATCTCCCCTTCTGCCTCTACCTCTAATGTTGAGATTTTACATTTCATACTCTGGGCGTGAAAGAAAAATTACTAACTAGACCCAAGAATCTTGACTCCTACACCAGAGGCATCACATTATCTAATAGACTTAAGGGATGATGAAGGTACTTAAAATTTTGAGGCTCAGAGCTGCTCATCTATGTTAGGTCCTAAGAGCTTTCTCCTTCCCGAGGCAGTGGCCACAGGGATTAATAATCATATCTGCTTCTGTGTCCCAGCTTAGTGCTACTTCCACGGTCCCCCTAGCCTATATTCACTGTCTTTGCCTGGAGTTCCTGGGATTTATTCTGGATACATGTACTAGTTTGCTACAGCTGCCATAACAAAGTACCCCGGACTGGGTGGTTTAAACAACAGAAATTGATTTTATCACAGTTCTGAGGGATAAAGTCCAAGATCAAGGTGTCAACAGAGTTGATTCCTTCCAAGGGGCATAAGGGACAGGTCTGTTCCAGGTCTCTCTCCTTGGCTTGTGGATGGCCGTTCCCTCTCTGTGTCTTCCATCTGTCCCTCTATGTGTCCAGATTTCCTCTTTGTATAAGGATGCTAGTCATATTGGATTAGAAGCCACCCTAATGACCTCATTTTAACTTGATTACCTCTGTTAAGATCTTGTCTACAAATAAAGTCACATTCTGAGGTACTGGAGGTAGAACTTCAATATATGAATTTTGAAGGGACATAATTTGGCCCAAAACAATATCAATACCCTAATGATGTTTACTTTAATTACTAGAGACTTTGACTTTGAATCCAGTATGGAAATGCAGTACAAGTAAAGAAACCTATTCTACCCCATTTTTTTGTGGTATCAACCAAAGGAAATAAATCTTCATTTTACATCCTCCGAGTCATCCTTTTCCAATTCATGAGATATTTAATAAAGAGGGGTGCCTGGGTGGCTCATTCAGTTAAGCATCTGCCTTTGGTTCAGGTCATGGTCCTGGGGTCCTGGGATCGAGCCCCACAGTGGGCTCCCTGCTCAGTGGGGAGTCTGGTTCTCCCTTTCTCTCTCTCCCTCTGCCCCTCTTCCCCACTCATGCTCTCTCTCTTGCTTGCTCTCTCTCTTTCAAGTAAATAAATAAAAGCTTTTTTTTTTTAAAAAAAAGATTTTTAATAAAGAAGCTTTCGGGGCACCTGGGTGGTGCAGTTGGTTAAGCCTCAGACCCTTGGTCTTCGCTCAGGTCATGATCTCAGGGTCCTGAGATCAAGACCCAAGTCCAGCTCCATGCTCAGAGCAGAGTCTGCTTAAGAGTTTCTCTCCCTCTGCCCCTCCCCGCCTGTGCTGTCTCTCTCAAAATAAATAAATAAATCTAAAAAAAAAAAAAAAAAAGAAGCAGCTTTCTTTCTTCTCTTGCTAAGGAAAAAGATTTGCACTCACTTTAAAATTAAAAATCATGAGTTCACCTGCTCATTCAGCCAATTCTGTCTCTTACAGTCAACATCCTTTAGGGAATGGGAAAGCCATGACTACCATGACCAACCTCCTGGGTATTAAGTGCAGCCACTCTCCCAGGTGCTGTGGAAAGGGAAACAGATTACAAAGATTCTCTGACCTCAAGATATTTATAATTTCATGCTATTATTCTTAATCCTTTTTGCACCATAGAGGCTTGGGAATCTGGTGAAAGCTAGAGCTTCTCTTCTCAGAGATATTTATATATGATGATAAGCAAAATTCTGTATACAGCTGATTTTGTTGCATTAGATCAAAATACTTTTTTATAGAATTGTGCTTTTTCCATCCATCTTTACATGCAAAATTAATTTCAGGCAAATTTTTAAAAAATAGGAAGCAGAAAAGAAATCAATGAATGCAAATAAAATTAGACCATAAACTTTGTCTTTGCTAAAAAAATAAATTTCAATGAGAAGGCATCTCTCCCTTGGCTTGATAAGAAGTCGAAATTACTGAGTGGTCTCTGGTATGACAACACATATACTTTCCTTTACACTTTCTGTTTGATGGCAACACACGCTAAAAAGCTGGGCTCACAACAGCATGTGGTAGCAAACAGAATCAATTCACGACAGATGACACAATGGGCTTATGACAAGAGAACACCAAGATATTCCAAGATGATCTGACGTGGATAGTGGACTTATGTCGTTTAATTTCTGTTGGCTTCACATCACTGAGTTTCATCTTCAGCAAGGGGATGATGTTGATGTCAGCAAAGGGAGGGTTAAGAATTCATGTTTCAATTTTCAGGCTGTCGTATCAGAAGTACTTTAAAGAGTTGTGGAGTTTCAAGTTGTCTGCATATTTCTGTATCACAGATTTGTAAAAGAGAAGTTCATATTCTGCTTTCGTTTCATGAGAAAACATTTTGAAAAGGCAAAGATTCAAGGCACTGGCATAAACAAAGTTGACACCTTGCTGTAGACAGCAGAACCAGAGAAAGCAATGGGCAGAGAGCTTGCTGCATGAAGATATGTCCTCTAAGCTGTGTTACTAAGCATCACAGGTGTTCTGTCTATTCACAAAGTGCCCAATGAGTTGTTTTTGCTGAATAAACTTTTCAGCATTTCAAAGATATCAATGGATTTGAAATTTCTGAAGGGACTTGCTAAATAGGAATTTATTTTTGAAGGCATCAGCTGGCTGCATAAAGAAGCTTCCAATTCCTCCATCGTATGTCTCAAAATAATATTTTTAAAGAGTCAACCATCATGGAATAATTTCATTTTTTGGAGGCATTGCTTTAACCTGTCTCTTCTGCTCCGAACCACACACCAACTTGACCATTTCTGGGGTACCCAGGTTTTACCACTTACTTCGTTGCTATAGTAAGAGTAGACTGATTTATCAGGGCACACTAAATTTTAGTGAAGTCTTGCCTTTTCAACTCTAGTCTTCTTTTCTTAGAAAAGAGCTACACTAGTAAATTTTTGGAACAAAAATGATGAGATACTTCTTCAGCATTTTTGGCTCCATGCTTTTTCACTGACAAGAATGTTGTCATGCAAAAAGGACTAGGGCTTTGATGTTCTATCACGCACAGTGGGAACCAAAGCCAAAAGCTATTTGACATCTCTTCCTTATTATTTTCTTTGACATTTTCTAACTTAGGCCAATCCTGCAGTAAACAAAGACAGATGCTCATCCTCATGATGGCAGGACACATATTTTTTAATTCCTAGCAGTAGAAAGCTGTTCTGACATATGACAACACTGATGAGTCTACACTGCATGTCTGTAGGAGCAAGCCACAATAGACATTGAAATACTGTATTCACCAAGATACTTTGGAAAAATCTCATAAAAAATCACTGATGTGTATGTGTGTGTGCATTTCTGTCCCCGTGTATGTCCACATGCATATCCAGACTGCCCTCTGATGGCCTCCGACAGACATCAGGGTAAGTGCACTGGGATAAATGAGTGGACGGTATCTTCAAGGAAACCCAAAATCCAGTGTGATGACAGAAGGATGTGAGCCCAATGGTGGGAGAGACCCACTTTCCTGGTAGTCTTAGAAAAGTCCCTGATAACATTGGAGCTACAACTTGAAGACTGAGTAGAAGATCTTTAGGTTGAGAGGAGGACAAAGGGCACTCCAGACAGAAATGGAAAAGGGAGATGCCATAACCAGGGAACTTCTGGTACTGTGTGTGGACGGTTCTAAGAAGCTAAGAGTTATATTGGAAATGTTTAGCTATCAAGACAGAGAAAACTATGTAGGCTTGAGTTTTAACTCTTGCTATTTTTCTGTGTGACCCTGGATAAATTTCGTAAACTCCTTTGAGCTCCCTTTCCTCATTTTTAATATGGGGACAGCAGCTGAAAGCCAGCTTGGGCTGGGATTTTGTATTTGTCCAAATAGGATTGCTTTAAACCCTCCTTGCCACACCAAGTGCATGAACACTCTATGAAAATGATACAGCCACCCTCTCCTTCACCCTCCCCTTCATTTAGGGTAAATAACAATAGCAATAGTAGTATTGACAATTCTAATAGCTGAAGTAGAATGAGCCTATACTCTGTGCAAGTGTTGTATTAAGTGTTTCGCATGTATCATCACATTTCACTTCATAACACTTGAGGCAGAAGCCGCCGTTATGTCCATGATGAGGAAACAGGTTTGTTTGTTTCCTTTTTGTTTTTAAAGATTTTATTTATTTATTTCACAGAGAGAGCGCGTGCACAAGCAGGCACAGAGGTAGGCAGAGGGCAAAGAAGAAGCAGACTCCCTGCTGAGCAGAGAGCCTGAAGCAGGACTCAATCTCAGGACCCTGGGATCATGACTGGAGCCAAAGGCAGACACTTAACCGACTGAGCCACCCAGGAGTCCAAGGAAACAGGTTTAGATAGGTTAAGGGACATAGCCAAAATTTCTCAGAGAGCGGCCATAAAGCCAGCCATTTAAGTCGGGCTCTTTCCTCTACCTATCTGTTTTAAGTTTCCTCCTGTAGCTAGTCTTCTTCGATTGTATCCAATGATCACCATGCCTGGATTTACCCTCTCTAGTAGCCCCTCAGATAGAAACTTCCTTTGGATGGTCTGCTCATGTTTGACTTCTTTCCATGAGGCTGCTTCTCGGACCATCCTGGCCTCTATGTGCAAGCGACACATGCTACCACTTAACCTGGATTCGAAGGATATTGTGCAACCGCCAGGGCCCAGGACTGCAGGTCCCTGTATGTCTGGGAGAGGGAACTCCATGCACTATTGAGCTATTGTCAGGCCCAAGTTAAATACTTTCTCCCAGGGGCACCTGGGTGGCTCAGTTGGTTAAGTGTCTGCCTTTGGCTCAGCTCATGATCCCAGAGTCCCTGAATCAAGCCCCGCATCGGTCTCCCTGCTCAGTGGAGCACTTGCTTCTCCTCATGCTCTCATTCTCTTTCTCAAATAAATAAATAAATAAATAAATACTTTCTCCTGGAATATGCTAGAAATGAGTGCACTGAGTGATATAAAATTTTGTTAAGCAGAAGCTGTGGCTGCCCTGAGTCTCACTTATATGTTCAGAAAACTGAGCATGGGGAGGACAAAGAACAAGGGGAAGAAGAAGGAACACCAAAAAATAAAACAGATTTTCTAAAAAGGTGCTCATGGAGTGGAGGCTAGGTGCTTCTCTGGGGTCTGTACAAAACACATGCTGGGTTTCTTTTCATTTCTTCTAAAGAATTTTGTCAGGTTATAATCAACCATGGAGCTTGTTCTGCCTGAGGGAAAGGACTCCAGCTGGATCTAGCTTGATTTAACTGTTTACATTTCTGAATTTCCTCCCTCATATCTTCCTCTGTCAAATGAGCTTATCTACCCAGCTCAAGGTTATAGGAAGAAAGTATCTTAGTTGATATTTTAGTCCGCTTGGACTGCTATAATAAAATTCCACAGACTGGGGAGCTTATAAGCAACACAAATTTATTGCCCACAGCTCTGGAGGCTGGGAAGTCCAAGATCAATGCACCAGCATGGTCATGTTTGGTGAGGGCCTCTTCCTGACTCACACCTGGCACCTTCTCACTGTCTTCACATGGTGGAAGGGCTAGGGATCTCTCTGGAGCCTCATAAAAAAGAACACGAATTTCATTCATGAGGGCTCCACCCTCATGACCTAAGCAACTCCCAAAGACTCTTGCTCCTAATACCATTATCTGTGGGAATTAGGATTTCTTCATCTGAATTCAAGGGGGACACAAACATTCAAACCATGGCAGTTAGTTTCTGCCATTTTTGTTTATTTAGGTTGATTCTGTGAAGTAATACAGTAAAGAGTAATAAGGAATAGAAGCAGAAGATTAATCTTGGGGCTTACCAAGTTCAACTTCCTGACCACCCCACCGCTCTCAAGATTTGGGCTAAGGGTGCCGTCATCTACAGCCCACAACCTCCCAGATTCCTCTCTGATTCCAATTTGAAAACAGTGTCTCATGCTCTCTGCCACAGTGGATGTAATCTTCCCTCCCGCTTAAGATAGTATGTTGCAAGTCACCCAGATGGACCTTCTGGATAGCATCATCTACTTTTCCTAGTGTCCCTCACCCACATGTTGACTAGACAATATATTCTGAGCTGTATTGTATGTCACAGGCATATTTACACATGTAAATTAGCAAGTGATTTCTTCCAACCAAATAACCTAAGAGAAACTTTTGTCTGAAAGCTCATCAATTACTTCTTTATACCGTAAAAAATATTCATACACACTCTTGCATATATTAACCATTGGGTCTCCTCCATGAAAGCCTCCAGATGAGAAAGTTAGAATAAAGAAAATGCTACATTTATATCCAAAGCACTGTGGACACAAGAAGGAGCCCAATACTAACAGCTCCTAGCATTATGGCTGCATTTGAGGTTAACAGCTGACCACACTGCAGTTTCATTTCAGTTCATTCCTACCTTAAGGAAGTTGTTTACAAAGCCCAGTCATAAGAGCTTGTCCCAAGCTGCCATGTTTACAATGAAAATGTGCAGCCATGCTGTCAAGGCTGCTTCCTCTGCCTGAGACCAGGCAGGTTCTCAAAACACTTCAGGAGCTTTTAATGAGTCCTCCCAAATCCCCTGTGAAGTGGAACATTTTTCATCTTCCTCCAAGCAGGAGGTAAAACATTTGTTTGACTTGCTTAAGGTCACAGAGAAAGAAAGAGGCAGGGAGAGCCAGAGCAGACAGAAAGAACTGAGCTGGGTGTTGAAACCATCTGTATTATCCCGACAAAGTCAAGGAGGGGAGCAAGGTGGGCTGCAGCAAGGCTGTAGGTGTTTTTTAGAATGTCATCACTGCAATTCAGGGGACGGGGATGCACAAAGTATGCCATGCACCTTTCCTTGGACTGAGAAGGCATCAGAGAATGGGGTGGGATGAGGAAGGGGCCGTGTGGGGATAGAGGAAGAAAGCAGGGTCTGTCTGCCCTGGCAGGGTACGGGGCAGGTAGAGACACAGGGCTGAATGTAAAGTGATGGGGATAGGGGGCTGCCAAGTAGGAAAAAAGTCAGGGAAAGGTTTGTTTTGTGTCCAGGTCTTCATTTATGCAGGTGACTGAGTGACTACATGGAGAAGTCAATACCAATGAAAGAAAAGGTTAACGTTACTCACAGTTGTACTAGAAATCAGAGGCACAGCTCACCACACGTAGACACACAAGGAACAGCAAGTTTGGGTTAGGAAGCAGAGGCAGGAGTAGGTTGGGTGGGGGAGTGCTTAGGTCATGGCCTTTGGGATTTCTGTGGAAAAGGCAAGGCAGGGCAGGGTATATAGTTTGGGATTGGCTAGTTTGAATACTTTTGGTAGGCCTGGGGCCATAGGCTTGGGGCCATACTTCTAGTAGCCTGGTACTTGGCCCTGGGATGATAAAGACAGAGGAATATTGCCTCCTGGGGTGTACAGAGCGGAGAGAGGAGGTGGGGCTCTGGATTGGTTTGTCTGCTCATCAAATAGCATGCTCTCTGCTGTCCCTAAGAATTAGCTAGCCCCAGAAGGAGCAGTCTCTCCCCAGCCAGAAAGGTGTTTTAAGATGTCAAAACATGATAATATACAGAAAATTTAAAACAACAACAAAACCATGATTAATATACCATTACCTTGGATTTATCAGACAGGAATTAGTATTTATGGCAAGAACTTCTTCTCTAATATAAGAATGTTAATAAAGATCTTATGTGACACACATGATTATCATGTGAACAAAATAAAGTAATGGGTAATAGATGAGAAAACACTCATGTTTTGACATAAGATGTCAGGGTTTTCCAGAGACTCTCCCTCCTCTATGCTGTCAGCAGGAGGCTCTGCCCAAGACAAAGCAGCCCTTTGGTAGCTACCACACATGACATCTGGAAAAGCCACCACCTTGACCCAAATCAATGCCATTCATCTTAAGATGTGTCACGACAACTCACAAGTCCATCAGATGAAGATATGTATCAAAATGGAGCAAACTGTGAAGAAAAGATAGACGTATGTCTAACTTCGTCATTCTTGCCACATAACTAGCTAGCATAGATTGTGAATCAGGGAAACGTGGGTTTAAGATCCGGAGGCACACTTCCGAGTCACGGACCCTAGTAAATGTTGACTCCTCTCTAAGCATCCTTCCCTGGTACAATCAGGAAACTGGGATGAGGATTATATGAGATAAACCATGAAAGAATTCAGTGTGGTCCATGGCATAGAGGAAGTGCTTCTTGATTATAATAATAATATTAATAATAACAATAAGTAACTCATTAGCTGACATTATTATTACTAGGGTTATTCCTGAGTTTGTTTTTAATTTCTGCTTTATCAGTGCTAATAATTTCCTCAAATTATATTTCCTCGGTGAAGTTTGTTTTTCCCATTTAATAAACACTGAGTGCTTTAGGATTAAAGATGTGTATTTCAGGATGAGTGGGAGACCTTGAAATTACCATTGACTGTGATAAGGGCAAGATTACACATTCTCCCTAAGCATCAACTCCTCGAGGATAGAAGGGCTGCCAGCCATGCCCTAAATGCTGATGAGGATGTCATCCACACTAGGAATCTGCTCAACCACATTCCAATCTCTGAGAAAATTATTCCACTGGAAGTACATTCTCGATATTAGATTTGTTTCTTTTTCAGAGATCATTTCTACCTTGGTAGCTGATTAGTTGTCCCTCCAATGATCTGACAGCAATGACACTCTACAAAGTAGGTTCCTTATAGGTGTCCCACAGTGCATCCTCACACCACTGAGAGACCTCTGAACAGTAACATTTGAACAAGGAATGCCTTTGTTATTGGCCAATGTACTTGTGAAGACTGTCTTTTATTTTTCCAACAAACTCAAAAGAGGATGCAGTAATACATACTCCCTAGAGAGATGAGATCAAAACAGTAAGTTCCACAGTCTGTTGAATATGTGAACTACTAACTTTTTCATTTTATAGTCAAAGCAGGCCATTGAATAGAATTCCTACTAACGAGTGCAATGTTAGAAAATGAAGCAGGAAAAACCAACTCTGAAGAAAAATTACAATTCATCAAATTGCATAGGATTTGTTTAGGTTATAGAAGTAAGGTAAATAAAAAAATAAGGATGATAAACTAAAAAAAAAACAAACTTAAATGACATCTGATAAATGAAGTAATGGGAATTACCTAAAAAACAACAACAAATTTTGTCTGGAGTAAGACTGGTATACTAATAAATGTCCTCCTTAATCAGAAATGTGTAGAGTTGTGTCAGGTAATTGTTTTAGCTGAAATTCAGTGATCCTTTTGGATTACCTCGAGCTTACTGCTCTATCAGTTCCTAATCAATTCTACAATTGATGATTATTACTGTAATTTTTTCCTTTTTTTAATAATTGTGTTACTGAAGTATAACATACATTCAGAAAGGGATACAGATCATACATCTACAGTCCCAAGCATTCTCACATTGAAACATCTTTGTGGTTTTTTTCCCAGTCACTGTCCCCTTCATCAAAGGTAATCGCTGTCTGGCTGTTATCATCATAGATTTGTTTTTCTATTTTATAATTTTATAAAAATAAAATATACCCTTCTGTAGCTGCCTTTCTCTCCCTCAAATATTATTTTTGTGAGATTCATTCATATTGTTGTGGTAGTAGTTTGTTCATTTTCATTGTTGTATAAGTCTATGGCATGAATATCATATTCACTATAATATAATAAAACATGGTATAATATAATCTCACTAATTTATATAATAAACCAGTCCTATGTTATACCTAGGAGAGTGTGAACCAAAGGACAGGATCAAGAAAGCCCATGGCAGGGGTGCCTGGGTGGCTCAGTGGTTAAGCATCTGCCTTCGGCTCAGGGCGTGATCCTGGCGTTCTAGCATGGAGCCCCACATCAGGCTCCTCTGCTGTAAGCCTGCTTCCTCCTCTCCCACTCCCCCTGCTTGTGTTCCCTCTCTCGCTGGTTGTCTCTGTCAAATGAATAAATAAAAATCTTTAAAAAAATAAAATAAAAGCCCAAAGCAGCATTAACCCAGCCTTAATGCCTATCAGCATATTTTCTTCCAATACTGTGGCTTGCACTTTTCCTCTCTTAATGGTTTGTTTTAAATATCAGAAGTTCCTAATTTTAATGTAGCCTGATTTATCCATCTTTTTATCTAAGGGTAGTGCTTTTTCTGTCCTGCTTAAAAAATCTTTGCCTAGACCAAGGTCATTAATAAATTCTGTTATTCTTAGGGGCACCTGGGTGGCTCAGTTGGTTGAGCATTTAACTCTTGATTTTGGCTCTGGTGGTGATCTTGGGGTTGTGAGATCGAGCCTCATGTTGGGCCCCACGCTGAGCCTGGAGTCTGCTTGGGATTCTCTCTCTCCTTCTCCCTCTGCCCCTCCCTCCATGCTGTCTCTCTCTCAAATAATAAAAAAAAAAAGGTTATGTTATCTTCTAGCAACTATTGTTTTACCTCTCAGATTTTGACCTGTCATTTACCTAGAATTTATTATTTTCTATGGTGAAAGGTAGGGTAAAGCTTCATTGGTTATCTTTTTAGATGTCCAATTTTACCAGTACCATTTATTAAGACCATTGCTCTTCAGTGTCACCTTATCCAACTGGTTTTAAATAGCCCTAATCAAACAGAATAAAACCTGAGAACAATGTTTTCTTTTCCATCCCTTACACATCTTTTTGTTATGTAACTGGAATCCATGATAAAAGATTTCTCTAATTTTTGTTGTCATTGTTGTTGTTAAAACAGACTTTTTTTAGATGCATTTTAATGATCCTTAAACCAAGACCACCACAAGATTCCACCATGGTCTTGGATTTTTGCCATAGTCTTGAGAAAGCAACTTAAATTGGTTTTTGTTCTGCTTTTGTGTCTTTTTAAATAATTGTCAGGAAATGAAAGGTCAAACTTCTTTCCCAAGATAAAATATTTTTGCTGAAAAAAAAATCTGTACTTCCATAAAAAGAAAAAAAAGCAGACTTCTCACTGAAATGTAGTTAGCATCATGTAACTGGAGGATGTTTGTTTCCTAGGTTATGGAAAAATTTTGATTTCTAAAAACAGTCTTGATTTTCAAGGTTAAAGTAAATCACACACTTTGCTTAGGTGCCAAGAGGTGCTAAGAGAGTGAAGAGTTAAAAGAGCAGGGGACTCGGAGCCATGTTCCTGGTTTCCCATTCCTGCTCTGTTACTAGATATTTTTCTATTCTTCTTCATTTTCTTCTTTCATACAATTAAGTGTTCCTGGTCAGTACATTTTTTCACCTGCTGTGACTACATCCTACGTTGTTTCACTGTGGAGCCTACACCCATGTGCATGCCTGTCACTATGTCTGGCCTCTGTTTATTACTTTCATGACCCTTATTCAGGAAGCTTTCCTAAAGGCAAGAAAATGAAATCAACTTTATCCTCTGTAACTTATTAAACATAATTTTCAAGTGACTATTATTAAAAACTCACTTGTAACCACATTAAGCTGAGAAGTTAGAATAGCCTATAATACCTCATGGACCCAACACATTTATTTTTCTTCTCAATTCTTGTCACCAAAAATTCTAGGCACTATTGGCTTTTCTTGCAATACAAAGAGTGCTAATTTTTTTCCAGCAGTCCTAAGGAACTGTGTAGTTCCTCTTCATGTTCTTAGCTAACTGCACCTTATAACCAAAGGCACGTATTTATTTGCCAAGAACTTAAAGGTAAAAGATAAATTTGTGACTCTGAAACAGTGAAATTAATTTACAACTTGTAACACCATATTTCATTGAATCTAATTAATACTCCATCCATTGTAAGATGCATCATTTTAAGTTCCATTAAGAAAGACAAGTTCTCAATTAAACTATGAATGATCAATTATAAGATATATCCTAATAAATAGTATTAAAGTGCATAAAAATGCCTTGGAATCTATGAAATATAATAATTGTATTAGTTCTCTAATTAAATGATTTACTGCATCATATCCAAGAAAAAAAAATAAAGGAATGAGCATGGTAGCCCCCAAACTCAGCTGTTTGTTAGAACTACGAGGGGATTTCTGGATCCTTTCCCTTGCCTACCGAATCAGAGTAGTGGGGGGTAGGTCCAAGGAATGTGTATTAAAACAAATCAGCCAACTAGCTAGCAAACACTCCTCGCTTGGCTCTGCTGGTCCTTTATATTTGGGGACTATTGGAACAGAGGAAGCCTATTTCTGATCATTGGCTTTTTATCTCTATTGCTCTGCTGCTGTTGCCAAATCTCTAGAAATAGCAATAGGTGATGTCAGTGGAAAAGCTACCTGGTATGTTGCTGGATTTTTTTCTCTTTTGTAAAAAGAAAATGGATTGCTGGACTAATGCCATTCATATTTTCAAAAAATGGCGATGTGAATTCTATTAGTACTGAAATAGATTCTTGGCAAAAACTTAAAAATGAATATTAAGCAGATAGTTTGGTATTTTAGAAAGGGCTGAGTTGATCACAAGAACCATATGATAGATTTGATAGCTAAGTTAACCTATTTTTTCCTCTTCCTAATTTTCAATAATTATCACTAGGTTATCAGGGAATGAGATAAACACAGTGTGCTGTCAATGCAGCAAGCCATTTGACAAGCCTCCTAGGATCTCCTTGAGGACTCGATGATGAATTATGTTCCAGATAATATTAAGAGATTTCATTTCAAGGCGGGCCAAATAAATAAAGCAAGGTTTTACCCTTGACCCTATCTTTTTTACCTTTTCTACTAATGATTTGATTGAAGACATAATAACACCTTTGTCCAATTTGAATGTGACCAAAGCTAAGAAAGGGCTCACTAACCCTACAATCAATCAAAGACTGGCTGTATGATCCTGACATGCTGGGACATCAAGGAAAAAAAAAGCTTAACTGAAAAACTGTGAGCTTTCATATTTTGATTAAAAAATATATAATTCAAACAGGTATGGTATATGTATAGTAGAGATATCTGAACATCTTAAGCACTTTAACTGATCTGAAATTTATCATAATTATAAGGTATAATGTAATTGTTGAAAAGCTAAAAGTATTAGCATGCTACAAGGAAGCTTACCAGCTCCCTTAATAGAATAACTAATTCTCCAGGCTCGGCAGTGGACAGAGAGTCTCCAGATGGGGATGAGCAGTTGGACGTCACAGCTTTTCTCTTATCCTTTAAGAGATTACACTGGCACCAACAGCTGTACCCCATATATCCTTACTCTGGCACAAGCTATAATTTAACAAAAGGTGCCAGGAAACTGGAGGGGGTTTCCACACAAAGACTACTGTACGCAATCAGCTTCTAGGAATGGCTCTTCTCAACCAGCAGAACCATGGCTTGCCTCAGGACCCCCTGTGGGTGTGACCCCCTGCCCAACCATCCCCTTATGTTTCCTTGCTAACCATTCAGTTGCCTCCCTGTGCAGCATCCAATTTCCCCAGCCAACCAAGAGTCCTCCAAACACTTCTGAAGACCCCAAGTGGAGTGAGGAAAATGATCCATTTCTTTCACATTGTAGACCCCCTTCCGGGTCTTACTCTTATTCCCAAGATGTGTCTTTTCCAAGGACAACTGACATTGGGAATGACTACTTCATCACAATGAGACCCTGGTTTCTACTCTGATGACTGGCATGAGAGTACACTTTGGCCTCAATAGAACAACGATGTCCTAATACAGCAGTCCAACAGTAGTACAAGATACACGCATATGGGCAGGGCCGGGATGTCCTTCCTATCAAATTATAGTATTATTTGCATGAAGAAATAATGTCTCTCATTTTGCAATATACCAAATCTTGAATGTTAAAGTCAATTCTGCATATCAAAAAGAGAAACTTGGATGAACTGCCATGTTTCCCAAAGCAGCAGCTCAGGTTGAAGAAATCGGAGGAGTGAAGCTTGTACAGTAATACAGGGAGATATGATAGCTTTCTTCAAATTCCATGTAGGTGAAGAAGCACCTGAAGGATGTCTGAACTTAAGGTTTCTTTACGCTCAAAGATCTCTGATTCTCTGACTTGTTCCATGTTGTTCTACACAGAAGTCCTGAGACCACTGGGTATAAGATACAGGGAAGATGACTTTGGTTCAATATGATTAAAAACAAAAACTCTCAAATACCTAGAACAGCCCCTACCAAAAAAGACTGCCCTATGATGCGTGCTGTCTGTTGTTCAAACTATCTAAAGGATTCCCCTGGAAGGAGAGCTGGTTACTGAGTGGTAAATAGTTCAGGGTCTGCAGCTGGATGGCTTACTTCAAATCCTAGATCCACCACTTACTACCTGTGACCTTGGGCATGATATTCAAACCCTCTATTTCTCAATTTCTTTAGCTGTATCATGCAAATAACAGTAAGGGTGTTAGGGGGATAAAATGAGTTACAATTGAAAAATTCTTAGAACAATGGAAGGCAAATATTAAACACAAGAATTGTTGGGTGTTATTAGTTTCTTATTCTGTGATTCTAACCTTAGCTATATTCAATGTTCCTGACATTCTTTATAGATAAGAAAGAGTCCATTACTATAATACTCAGGGCAAATGCTTGGGTTGCTGGGCTTATTTGGTTGTGTGGTATGATTTAAACACCTAGTTTAGTAGAAATATGGAACGGATATTAAAATAAGTAAGTTTATGTTCTTATAAAAACAATTTATAATTTGGTGTTTTTTAGGTGACTTTGAGTTACATTTGGTTTAGCGTTAAGAAAAAATTAAGTACAAGAATAGTAAATTCTTAAACAATACAAGCGTTGCAGAATTGCATAAATAAAAAATTTTTTGGACTAGTTTTTAAGCTTATAAATAAACATACATAATTTCATGTAGTTTACCAAAAAAATGAAATCATACTCACACACTGATTTGCAGTTTCCTTTTTTAAAAAATTAAGACAATTCTTTAGAGCAGTTTTAGGTTCACAGCAAAATTGAGGGGAAGGTACAGAGATTTCCCACACACCTGCCACCACTACACACACACACACACACACACACACACACACACACACACACACACGTACAACCTCCTGCATCACTAATGTCCTTCACCAGAGTAACACATAAAATGAAAGTCTCAGAAGACCAGTTCTTCAAACTCTGGGCCTATACCCAGTTGGGATGTTAGCTGCTTGGTATTAAGCAACAAAGATGGCCTGCCTTTTCTTTTTTTCTTTTTAAAGATTTTATTTATTTATTTGAGTGAGAGAGACCATGAGCATGGAGGAAGGACAGAGGGAGAAGCAGACTCCCCGCTGAGCCCGATGTGGGGACTTGATCCCAGGACCCTGGGATCATGACCTGAGTCAAAGGCAGACACTTAACCAACTGAGCCACCCAGGCACCCTGGCTGGCGTTTTTAAGTAAGAGTAAACACAGGCACAGATTTGGAATATTCATTATAAAAACCACATAATGAAGAAGAAAACATACCTACATACAGAGTAAGGAAAAGGTTTTTATGTGTAAATAAAAAGTGGAAGTTGTCATTGCTTGAGGGCATTTCTCATTTTTCATTCTCATTGATGATTTGCTTTTTCTACTGTATTGTCTACTGTCCGCTTAAATCCTACCCCGAAAGGATTTTTCTATTGCTCTGGACAGGAAAGAAGCAAAATTAGTGTTTCATATTCCTGGTAGGTTTGAAATTAACAGAAAAACAGCTGTTTAAGACAATTCTTTTTCCATTCCAGGGTTCCTTTGAATAATGTTTCTTGAGCATTTAAAATGTGATAGGATTGGCTATAGATCAATTTAAATATGTTGTGCCTGGAACAATCCATTTTATAAAACAAGGATAATTGTTTATGTCCAATTTCTAAAAAGAAATAAGCATACACAGATGGAAGAGAACCCATGACTTTTTTAAAAAAAAGTAATACATATGTACACTATGAGTGGTTTATATGTATTGTAGTTTTCTAGTTTCTAGGTGTATCTGGAGGCCATATAATGATATTATTCATATATTAGATTTCTACTTCCTATGAATTTTGACACTGGTTTAATCAAGTCAAATGATAACACTGGATAACTGAGGTGGTCTCTGCAGAAATAAGGTGATAGCTTAAGCTTCATTCCAAAAATGTGCATTATGAAGACAAGACATTGATTTCTATGCAAACATCTCTTATTGAACTAGAGACTTTTAAATTTATACATGGAAAAGTATCTTGCTAATTCTATGCAAATCATAATGGGAACTGGAATAAGACTCTGATTTGTTCCTTTGCCGGATTACTCCTAAGACATACACCAAGAAGTCAACCCTACCTCACTTTTTTTTTTAATTTTTATTTTAATTGCACTTAGTTGCCATAATCCCAGCTCACTGCTTAGTGCCATAATCTAGCTCTTTTCTTCGCCTAAAGTATGGACTCACATATGATACTAAGATGATATCTTTTATACATTGCTATTTCTCCCTGCTTTTTGCTTAGGATTTTGTTAAATATTTGGAGGACATAACTCTTCTATAAGAAGGCGCCCTGTAGTCTCTGTCCTCCTTAATTCTTTTATTCAACATGTATTTATCACGTTCCAATAATGGTCAGGCACTGTTCTAGATAGAGGGGAGGCATCTGAGAAGAAAAGAGACAAAGATTCCTTCCTGTGAAGATTCTAATGGAGAGATAAACAACAAACTATAATGAACAAATTAAACAGAAGGGTGGAAGACAATAAGTGCCATAGAAAGCAGGGAAAAAGGATGAGGGTAAGGGGGACCAGGGGTTCCCAGAGGAGGTATGGGGCAGGTTACAATTGTAAACATGACAGTCAGGTTTATAGATTACTGAGCGTTACTGAGAAGTGACAATCGGAGCAAAGCCTTGAAAGCGCTGAAGGAGTTTTTATTTAACAACATACTTTTTATTAAAACATTTTAAAAAAATACTGAGAGTGCCACAAATTTCCCTGCACCCAACCTTTTTGATATCAACTCTAGATCTACGGTTTACAATTTTTATGTTTCTGTTCTTTTTCATCTGCATTGATGTTGCTTAAATATGAAATTGAGTTTAGGGCACCTGGGTGTCTCAGTCAGTTAAGCATCTGCTTCGGCTCAGGTCATGATCCCGGGGTCCTGGGATTGAGTCCGACTCCGGCTCCCTGCTCAGCGGGGAGCCTGCTTCTCCCTCTGCCTACCTCTCCTCCTGCTTGTGCTCTCTCTGTCAAATAAATAAATAAAATCTTTAAACAATTAATTCATTAATTCATTAAAAAAATGTTCTTGACATGAGTAGCATTTTTTTCATCCTCACTGGAGAGAATGTAGCATGTAAATTATGTAAGTAACAGTAGCAGCCATACTGACTATTTTTTTACTGCTTATCATATACCAGTAAGATCTTGCGCTTAGTATATACTCTACATTATTATCCTAACAAAATCCCCAGTAACAGTAGCAGCCATACTGACTATTTTTTCACTGCTTATCATATACCAGTAAGATCTTGCGCTTAGTATATACTCTACATTATTATCCTAACAAAATCCCCAGAATAGTCCTATGTTAAAAAGAAAACCACAGGCCCAAAGTGGAGTCACTTGTGCTAGGCCATGGCACCTAACCAAATTGCAGTTTCAAACTCCACCTAAGATGCAGTCTTGAACAGGTCAGTCAGGAATTTACTGGTCAGCATCAGTAAGGTAATCTGTCACGTGGACCCTCTCCATCACCCAAAGAGAGATGAGGTAATCCACCTCATAAGACCTTTTTGTCCCCAAAGGAAGGTGACCTCACCTGAAATAATCCTTTTTTTCTGTTTATGATTTCCCTGTTCTGCCTTTAAAAACCTTTTCCTTTCTATGGTCTTCTGGAACTCCCCTCTCCTTGTTCAATGCTGCCTGATTCATGAATTGATTAGTAAAGCCAATGAGATTTTTTTTTAAATTTTTTTTTAAAGATTTTATTTATTTATTCGACAGAGATAGAGACAGCCAGCGAGAGAGGGAACACAAGCAGGGGGAGTGGGAGAGGAAGAAGCAGGCTCCCAGCGGAGGAGCCTGATGTGGGGCTCGATCCCATAACGCCGGGGATCACGCCCTGAGCCGAAGGCAGACGCTTAACCACTGTGCCACCCAGGCGCCCCACCAATGAGATTTTTAAATTCCACTTGGTTGAATTTTTGTTATTGAACTCCTTAGAGATAGCTCTTCATATCCCTGTGTCACAGGTTAGGAAACAGGGATTACAGAGTCAGCAAACAGCAGAACTAGGATTCTAACCTGTGTTGACTTCAATCCAAAATTTTGCTGTTTAACTTGCCCCTGTTCCCAAGTACGTTCAGCGCAGTTGTAAAATGCAAGATCATTCTGGATGGTATGGACATGAACATTTTTTATTTTAAGAATTGTGTACTTACTTTAGAGCATTAAATTGACATCCTCAGGAGGTCGGATGAGATGGGAGTGTACTGACCAAGAAAGAAAGGGATGCTGACATTGGAAGGGTGACATCTGGGAATATTTGGAGAAAGCTAAACCTCAAAATGGCTCAGAATCTCTCAACTTTTCTCTTCCCTGTTTTGAGGGAGTAATTCTGATCCCTGGCTTTGCTGGAAATAGCTAAACATTTCTCTTATTAAAAAGGTGTTGGCTTTTAACTAGTTATAGGAATATGAATTTCTAGAGCCTCATGGATAAAATGTAGATTTAGATTACAAAAAAGAAAAGTGACAACCAGAATAGACTAATGTTGATTTTTAAAAATCTTAGTTATTTCATTTACTCGTTCAGTGCAATAATTATTTCTCAGAAGCTGCTGTGGTAACTTAAGCGTTAGATCCTGATCCCTTGACTTCAAAAAGAGGATGGTGTAACAGGGGAGTCAGAAAACAATCCAATAATTTCCCAGCCAATATAAAATGGCATTTGTGACGTGTACTTCCAAGGACTGGCCTGCTGGTGTCTGAGCAGCTGTAATAAGAGGTCGGGCTTATCTGGGGGGGAAAGACTCCCTACTGGGTTAGAGTTAACCAGGGAAAGAAGCAGGGACGAGCCTTCTGGGTAGGCAAGGCAGCATGTGCACACACACAGTGTGGCAGGGATAATGCAAGAGGGACTTTAAGAAGGCCACCGTGGCTAAGGTGGTGAGAGCAGTTGGAGTGAGGAGGTGAAATATGAGACTAGCTTTGTTAAGGAACTTCACCTTCAGTGGTAAATTTTATTCTTCAAATTTCGATTAGCATTTTAATTGCAATGTTTTGTTTTCATTGTACTTATGTTTTAACAGTTACCTTTTTTAGTAGTAGCAATAGTCATTTTCCTTTTACTGTAGTAATATCATTTTCATTTTATAATCAATTTATTTAAAAATAGAGTGAGCTTGGGGCGCCTGGGGGCGCAGTGGGTTAAGCATCAGACTCTTGGTTTCGGCTCAGGCTCCGGAGGTGATCTCAAGGTCGAGTCCTGCATTGTCAGGCTCTGTGCCCAGCAGAGAGTCTCCTTAAGACTTTCTCTCCCTCTCTCTCTCTGTCCCCCGCCGGCCCCCCCTCCCCCGCTCATGCGCTCTCCTTCTCTAAAATTAAAAAAAAAATTTTTTTTAAATTAAAATAGAGTAAGCTTTAATAATGTTATAATCAATATGATTAGAGATGTGCATAGATTTAGAAAAAAACCATAAAGGTGGTATGGACAGGACTCCGGATTGAGAAATGTTATCCTAGGCCAGTGTTTTGTAGATTACGGCCCTTGGGCCAAATCCACTCCTGCTTTTGTAAATAGCATATAATTGGAGCACAGTCACACCCATTCACTTATCAAATTGCTTATGGCTGCTTTCCCTCACACCCTAAGGACCTGAGTAGTTCAGACAGAGACAATATAGCCAGCCTTTGACAGAAAAAAACTTGCTGACCTTTCTACCAACCAAACTATGCTTCTAAAGCATTTTTGAACACTTAACGATCAGTATAATCATGACACAGATACATTTAACAGCCAAACTGTCCTTACACTTTACTTGTCCCTTTTCTACATTCAAGACAGTTAAGTGCCTTTCCACAGGGCAGGAGCATTCCAGGACACCTGGGGGGGGGGAGGGGGCGTGTGAGAGCACTGGGTTATCAGGAGAGTTTCTTTGTTTACTGTTTGACAGAATGGATTCTGTCTCTTACTCAAATTCTGTTTGATCAGAAACACTGTGGGATAATAAAAGGAGCAGATGAATTACCGAGGCCCTGAGGCTCTATTAAAGATTAGAGTAAAACTTGCACTTCAAAGGATCCTGGTGAAGGAGGGAAGGTCAATAGCTTTGAATTCTAAATGGGGACGAGGCAAGGAGACTTGGGATGAGGGAACTGGAAACTGTCATTCCTCAATGAGGTTTTGCAGAGTGGTATGGGATGACTTTGTGTGCTGGTCAAGGTTCTGCCACACTCCGGTTTCATGTTCCTTTTCAGCCTGACAGATACTCTGACTAGGCTTTCCAGGATCAGTATTCTTGCCAGAGGACATTTCTCCTGGTTACCTGTGGGCGGTAGGCATGGCTCTGCATTACAGCTGGTTAACAGGAAGAGTCCTTGCTATGTTCTGATCCTGAGCCTGTTTCCAGTGTTCGACATCTGTTATCTTACTTCACCCTTACATCCACCCCCTGAAGTAAGTATTATTATCCCCGTTCTACAAAGGTAGGACCAGAGACGAGAGGGATTTAGTCCCCTGCTCAACATCACGTAGCTGGTACTTGGCAGAGTGGGGACTGGAACCCAGGATTTGACTCCACTGCCTCTGTCCTGACCTGGATACCCTGATGAAGGCACAGTGTAAAGTCACACTCCCATGCCTAGAAGGCAGAGGTCTTTTTCAAAGAGGTGACTATTAGTGAAGAAGAGACAGGGGTTTGGGCAGAAGCTGGGCTTAGGGAGGCTGAAGAAGCAATTCCTGTCCCCACACATGGTCCTTTTCTCTTCAGACTAGACTGTCAGGTAGGTAGAGGTTTAGACATTAGCTCCATGCAGAAATAAGGCCTTGAACAAAGATCTTTTAGGGGAACAAAGAAAATGGGGAGCTGTCAGAAATGTTCAAATAAAGGAGTGAGATATGTGCTTAAAAAGAACGAGAAAAAAGAAAAAAAGCCCGCAGCTTCATTGAGGATATATTAGAGGGAGGGATATAGGAGACTCGAGTCAAGTACACACCGTCACAAAGGTGCAAAGGAGGAACAGGGACAGCATAGTGTTGGTGCCACAGGCACCCTTGCTGTGGGGACATCGGGGAAGATGAGACTGGCTGACCACCAGTTTGGCCACTTGGAGGTCACTGGTGACTTTACAAGAGCAATTTCCATGACTGGCAGAGACAAAACCTCGTTGGAGTGGATTCAACAGAAGTGAGCTGTGAGAAAGTAGAGAATGGGCAGTAGGTGGAGAGCTGTGGAGTCAGGGGAGGTTTTATTCTGTTTAAAAAAAAATTTTTTTTTTTTTTTTTAAGAAAGAAGAAGGGGAGGAGGGGCATAGGGAGAAAGAGGTGTAAGCAGACTCCACGCCCAGCGTGGAGCCCAACGCGGCTGGATCCCACGACCCTGAGATCATGACCTGAGCAGAAATCAAGAATCAGATGCTCATCTGACTGAGCCACCCAGGCATCCCTTTAAGTGTTTTTTTTTTTTTTTTAAAGAAGGGTGCTGTTGATGAGAATGATCTAATGGAGTGAGAAAATTTGATGATACAGGAGGTAATGGGATTACTGTAGGAGCAAAATCCTTGACATTCCTAAGAAGTGGTCAGAGGCAGTGCACCAGTGGAGGAGCTGGCCTTAAATCAGAACACAGATGTTTACTCTTAAAAATAGGAGAAAAGCCAGAATATGTGGATTTGTAAATGCAGGGAGGTTGGTAGTGTGGTTGATAGCAGGAATCACAACACTGTCTTCTGACTATTTTAGTGCTTAAGAAGCAAGGTCATGATCTCATGTGAAAACAGGAGAGGGGTATCAGAATTTTGAGGAAAAAGGAGAAGCTCTGTGTAAAATTGTGATTTATAGTAAGATATATTTGATCATTGTCCCATTTCTGGAACAAAGCTCCTAAAATCCTTAGCATTTCCTAAGTGATGAGAGCAACCAAGGTATCTCTTGTTATGTTAATGAGGTGACTTTTGGAAATCATGGAAGGATGGGGACAGGTTGCCAGAAAACCCACCCTGTGATTAGAGGGTTGACGGAGAGGGAAGATTGAATCAATGGTCAATGACTTAATCATCTGTGATTATTTAATGAAGCCCCCATAAAAGCCCAAATGAACAGGATTCAGAGAGCTTCCAGGTTGGTGAACATGTGGAGACTGGGGGAGAATGGCGTGCCTGGAGAGGGCATGGAATGTCTCCATACCCTGCCCTACCCATCTCTACCCTCTGGGTGCTCCAGAGTTCTATCCTTTTATAATAAACCAGTGATCTAGTAAGTAAAATGTTTCTCCGAGTTCTGTGAGCTGCTCTAGCAAATTAATCAAACCCAAGGAGGAGGTCATTAGAACCCCGTCACCTTACAGCCAGTTAGTCAGAAGTACAGGTGACAGTCGGGGCTTGTGACTGGCATCTGCGGGGGGTGAGGGGGTGCAATCTTGTAGGACTGAGCCCTTAACCTGTGGAATCTAATACTCTTTTCGAGTACATAGTGTCAGAATTAAGTTAAATTAAATCAAATTCTCAGATCCCCCACTGGTGTCCAAGAATTGCTTGTTGGTGTGGAGATGGTCCCCGCAGCCCCCACATGTGGGAATTAAGGTCCAGAAACACAAAAGACTATAAAATAGTAAAAGAACTACTTGTCTAGGGAAAAGCATTTGTATTGCCTGTCAGCATTGGGGTGTACTTGAATTTTGAATTCTAAACTTAATAATATAAGTTCTTTTGGCTGCTTTCTCTCCATCATCAGCTACTTGAATGAAGTTCTGGAACAGACAGGGCAGATTTTTCCAGGTTTGGAGTTTTGGAAAGATGTAAACGAGAGAGACAGGAAAGGACGAGAAGGTTATATGTATGTGAAGGAAATCAGAATATGTCACCTCAAAATATTCCTCTTTGACATAATTTTTTTTCAGGCAATTAAGAAGTAGTAAATGCAGAAAAAGCTCCCCCTTTTCCACCCAAAGGCAGAAAAGAGGATTCTCCTTTTGTTGGGAGACAGACTCTTACCAACGCAGAGACCAGAGAAATCTGCAAATAAACCTTCTTAAACAAGCCCTGATCTTTCTAGTTACTTCTTTACCATTTACTACCGATAGCCCAAACCCCTTTGTTTTGTTAGTTCTTCACAAACTTGTTTTCTTTGTCTAAAAGGTGTAAAAGCTTCTCGCTCAGGTCATTTCTGTCAGAAAATAAAATTCTGCTGTTCTAAGGCACCAAGTTTGTGGTGATTTCTTACAGTAGTCCTAGGAAACTAATGTAGTTGTATTATTATTAATCTGAGGATTCTTTTTTAGCTTAAATGATAAGTTAGTCTAAATTTTGTTACAGGGCACAGTTGAACGTGGCCATCTCTCGTGCTCCAGGCTTCAGGAGAATGCATTGTTCAAGGGAATGGACTTCTCAAATGAGGTACAGATGGTGCAAAATCATTAACTGAAATACACTTCTATATCTTTTAAGTTTTATTTTATTTTTTTTTAGTAATTTCTACACCCAACATGGGGCTTGAACTCACAGCCCTGAGATCAAGAGTAACATGCTCTTCCGACTGAGCCAGCCAGAGGCCCCCAAACACACGTGTATATCTTAAAAGCCTCAATTGTGTTAGATATTACAGACCGCTCTCCTAGGGCACACCAGTGGTTTTCAACTGGGGAGTGCGCTACCAGCTTCTACTAGAGACCAGGGATGTTGCTAAACTTCCTACATGCACAGGATGGTCTCCCACAACAAGGACTTATGTGGCCCAAAATGCTAAGGTTGAGAAACTTGAGGGTAAATGTAAACATAGCGCCATGATATTCTCCTCACGCCTTCCTTTCAACTTGGATACAGCATGATTTTTGTTTATATCAATATTCAGCATTTAAATTATTACAATTGTTTGCTGTTGAGCCGTCATGTACTATGATTATGTTTCCTTTTTATGTAACTTGCTTCTCATGAAGGTAACCATTGACTCATTTTTTTTCGTTTACATACTTTTTCTTTGTAACTACCATTAAATCCTCCTACATCCTCAATTAGTCTCTCAATATAATTTCCACATTGTCAAACTTGCCAATTAGTGCAAAGTTCTTTTTCTCCCAGAGAAGCTGCTTTTCCAGAGCCTTCTGTCTTTATGTTCCAAGTTGGAAAAGGATGCAAAACGGGCTCACAGAGGTTAAATGTGACAGGTCACACAGCTAGTCTAAGGCAGAGCTGGAACTCAAACCCAGGCAGGGCCTTTGTCCCTTGCATTTCTTACTGGTATCTGCACTGATGACCTGTGGGGCCCTCCTACTGGGGGGAGGCCAGTGGCCCAGATGGTGAAAGAGTTCACCCAGGGCAGAACAAAAGAGATAGAAGTGTATTGAATATCCAACAAGGGAGCAAAGGGCAGGACAGTAAAAAAGAGACTGTCTGGGATGTGGTGGGGGTGGGGGGAATGTGAAGGGTGAGGGGCCACAGTTATAGGGTGGAGTGAGGAAGGAAGGGAGGATGGGAAGGTATGGAATTTTCCCTTTTTTGGTAATCTTGGGAACTGTGCCTGGTTGTAATTAGTCAGTTAGGGCCTATGGCTATTTCAAGGTGAGTTGCTTAATGAGCCTGTTTGCTCGCAGCTCTGTGGTTGCTGTGGGCCCTTTTACCTTACTCAGATTGGCGTTGTTCAAGTTGGTTGCCTAAAAGTGGCCTCTACGTTATCCATTTGCCAAAGTAATGGTGTGCAACCAAACACCCCAAAGCTCAGTGCCTCAAGAAGCAATCATGTATCATTTCTCACGTGTTTGGGGTTGGCTGGGCTTGGCCGGGGAGCTCATCAGAGGCAGATGGGCTTCCTTTACCTACAAGCTGGCCCAGGCATGTTCTCTTGGGGACCGCAAAAGTGCAGGAAAACAAACTCAATTGTGCAAGTGCTTTCTGGCCTCTGATGATCACATCCTCCTAATCTCCCATGGATCAAGGCAAGTCACACAGCCAAGCCCAAAATCAAGGGTCAGAAAAGTTCAGTACACCCATGGGTGTACATGGTGGGGGTGGGGGACAGCATATATTAATTAATAATAGTTGAAGCTACCATCTTGACTAACTAGTAATACATGTAAATGACAGGAAACTCTTATCAAAATATCTAATGACTGGGGCGCCTGGGTGGCACTATCAGTTGGGCGTTGGACTCTTGGCTTCAGCTCAGGTTGTGATCTCATGAGTCGTGAGATCAAGCCCCGCATGGGGCTCTGCCCTCAGTGGAGAGACCGCTTGAGTTACTCTCCCTCTGCTCCTTCCCACTCCAGCCCACCATCTAAAATAAATAAATAAATCTTTTAAAAAATCTAATGATTAAAATACATAAATCAGGTACCTTGAGATATCTCAATTGGTTGTTTTTTTGCTAGACTCAAGCGATTTCCTCAGTTTTTACCATGAATTCTTACAGAAAATATATAAACATTAAAATCATATTGCAATGCAATATTAAATGTATCAAAATACTTCAATCTGATTTTGTTTGTTTTCTTGTTCTCTTTTGTAGTTTTTAAATGTTGTGCTGTATAAATGCACATACCCCTTTGAAAATAAAATGTTATAAACAATGAAATTGAACTTATTTGAACTTTAAAGTAGAGCATTGAAGTATCTTGCTCTTAGACTACATTAATATTTGAATGACAAAAACACACAAATCAATTTTATTCCTAATTAATATTCCTAGAGTTAAACCATATCCATACTCTACAAATTTATAACACCATATTTTAAAAATATGTTAGTATAATGTGCTAATGTAACCATTCCTTATGGGCCACTGAATGATAAATACATTCAAAAAGAAAGCAAGGACATTTTAAAAGACGAAAGACTTGCAAATTTCTGTTTGAAAATGCTAAGCAAATTACCTTAAGATAAGCTTGTCTATTAAAAAATGTAAAAGAGTTCAACTGTATAAATCACTGAATATACCACGCAAAGCAATCAAAAGAGCCCCCAGACTAATACAAGAAAGTTATTAATGTATATTTGTATGTATTATGTTTATATTTATCATTTATTAGGTAAAATTACAATAGTGTTATTTTTCTATGATACTATATTTGTTTTAATGTGGATATCTTTCAACTCTGAAGATAACAGATAAGAAAGACAAGTAGGAAAATGAAGTGTTTTTATACAGTCATAAATCCAGTCAGAGATATTGTACTACTAAATTCTTCCTTCTTTCTTATTTGTACTGCTATAGCCTATGGCTAAATGGATTTTTCACTTTTTGTTTAGACAATGTGGAAATAGGTCAGGTATCAGGACTTTCCCTTGTTAGAACTCCCATGTAGGTCAGTAAATTATAGAATGGGTTGGTCTGTAAATAGGCTCAGAGACAGATCATACACATACTTTCTGGGGTAGAAAAAGAGGGACCCACTGAAGGATTTGTAGCCATCAGACCTAGGGCTTCACCCAGAATATCTGTGCCCTCCTGGAGAAGTGTCCTTAACATAGTTCTGCTCATAGTGCTTTCTTGCAAGCTGCAATTAGGAGGGCTGTCTTCCTCTCCTGCTGAAAACACACACTCTAAAACCTAGCCTGCAGGAGCCTCACGGAGCGTAACAGTGGATGGAGAGCAAACAGACAGTGTACCTTGGTTGGAAGTGCCTCTTCGGCTTATTTGCTGACCCCAGGTCCTGGAACTTGCCAGCACCAGTCTTTCAATTCTGTTATTTCTTCCTGGGAACAGATTAAAATTGCCCAGACCTGTGTTGTGTTGAGATTACTCATAAAGCCATTTAATTTACAATTGTCAGTAGTTGCTTTGTCCCTCTCAATTGCTGTGAAAATATTAGGATTGTCGTGCTAATTAAAGTATTTTTTGACAGCTGCACTTTCTGGGGAATGGGCCAAGGAAAGACCCCGGGGCACATCAGTGCCCTCCAGGGAGCAGCTTTGTGACCTCGGGTGGCCCAAGATGAGTCAGTATCCATTCACTGATACTTTGAGGTGTTCTCCAGCTTCACCCCACCCTGAACTTACAAGGTTGTTAGGCACCTTTGGACTTTAAATATCACACCATATATATAAAGCACTTTAAAAGAGGAGGCAAGCCAGCCATCAGGTAAAATGAATGTGTATTAAAATTAAAGCAAGAAAGAGAAATTATGCAAACTATCTGTTTTACGTAGAGGACATGAAAGTCACGGGAATTGTTACATGTGACAATTCTGTCAGTCTTGACACTACTACATTTTAAGACAAAAATATAAAGAAAGTCATGGAGATAGACGGAACAGCATGGTGACTATAGTTAATAATACTGTATTGCACTCTTCAAAGTTGCTAAGAGACTAAATCTTAAAAGTCCTCATCACAGGATGTAACTATGTATGAAGACAGATGTTAACCAGACTTACTCTGGTGAACACTTTGCAATATATACAAATATTGAATCATTATGTTGTACACCTGAAACTAATATAATGTATGTTATAAAGAAAGTAAAAGGAAGGAAGGAAGGAAGGAAGGAAGGAAGGAAGGAAGGAAAGAGAAAGAAAGAAAGAAAGAAAGAAAGAAAGAAAAGAAAAGAAAAAAGAAAAAGAGAAGGAGAATGAGGATGACATGGTGTTTCATCTGGCACATGCTTATGACTAAAAATTTTGGCATCCCAGCCCCTCCAATCCCTTTTTTTCCACATCCAGTAAGTCTCCAGAACCTACTTTCCAAATAACTTCGCTCTGTTCATTTTGCCACAGCCTTACTCAGACCTTCAACATTTCTTACCTGGATTAACACAGCAACCTCATGGGTTTCTCGGTCATTTACTATTCCCTCCCTGCTGATCAGACTAATCCTTCTAAAATCCATATCTGCTTACAGACAGATCACTCTCCTGTTTCAATTAACGCCCAATATCCACAGGATCAATCCAATCCTGGCATAGAATACACATCTCTAAATAGCCTGTCCCCTTTTCCAGTCTCACCCAGCAGCCACTCCTACCTTGATTCCCTGCCTCTCCACCTCTGACCAAGAATATCTAGGCTCTCCATCCCCCACCCCAGTTAAGTGTCTACCCACATACTTGATTAAGGACAGAATTTGTTTGTGAAGGATACAGCTACCTATTTCCTTGTGGTTACAGAAAAAGGGTACTTAATACCTACTTTCATCAATGAACTTGAAAGTACAGTGTCATCCCATTCGGACTTTAAAGGAAATCTTGTAAATGGGGAATTTTGAGATTAAAAAATGTATCATTTATGCAGTTGTTTTTTTTAAACCTGACCCCAATAGGTAAAAATGTACTTAAAAGTATCTATTAAGAAGTGTCTCCTGGTTTTAGGATTTAGATGTGGCCTATGAGTGGAGGGGGGGAACAGGGAGGAAGGAGGAAAGTGCTGACTTATACACAATTGACAAAACACATAGCATAGGCTATGTTTTAGTAAGTGTGGTTTATGGAGTACTATTTCATCCCTGATAAATCATAGCTAAATCTTCCTGTCTAATTTGAAGCTAGTTTTTAAAAGGAAGTGAACTGCAGCATTAGTTTACACATTTACATACTCGATTTAAAATTTACCTATTCAATCTTCCTGTGAAAATTTTATATCACCATTTATTTGGTCAATAAAGAAAAAATTCAAGGTAGACTGAACACAAAAAGATGAGATGAATTTAAACCCGAATTTATCCTGTGGGACTGATCCCACAGGAGAGGGTCATTCATTAATCAAATAGTAGCTGATCACGGTGGGGCCTGAGGGTTTGGTACCATCTCTAACTGAGTGATTCCACAGACAGGACCTACCTACCAGGGAGGAAGGGGCAGGGAGAACAGATGGCCAACAGCGGAGGAAAGCCTCTAAAAAGAAAGAGATTAACACATCGTGGGACTCTTAAAAAGCATGACCCATGGAGAGAAGGACATCCTACTGTTTCTGAATAATGATGGGCTTTTTTTTATACCCTCCCTTCCACTCCTGTTATACACACCCATTGACAAGTGAAATGTGCACTTAGACTTATTTCCTTCTAATACACAAAATCTTGTATTTGAATTTCAAAATGTTGATCTCCTAAGAGCTTTACTATAAGTTGATACAGAGGATTTTGCTTTAATTTCAAGTTTATGCATTTTATTTTTTTCATTCCTGTATTCTCAATTTTCCTAATTTCCTCCCAGTTTCATAAGGAGCGTAAGAAATGCAGTGGTGTGAAGAAGAGCTTCTATGGTCTCAGTTAAGGTCAGACACGCATATGGATCTCCATCTGAAACCACTTTATGTTTTGTGTGAAAGTTTTGTTTAGATAAAGCCACAATTTGAAGGACCAAGCTCTTCCATAAAACGGTATATGAAAGCTGGAAACTGCCCCAGTGTCTTTCTGGCATTTACACGAAAGATACTTATGGTAATTTCCATGAAAGAGGAAAAAAATTATCATGATATTAAGTAATGAATAAACAAAATACACAAATATAAAACTGAAACGCATTTATACATTAATATAAAGCAAATCATAAAGCAATAACATAAAAAAATAAACTGTTAATTTAAACGATGGATGATGTTGCTTTGCTGAAGTTAATTCCAGGTTATCAGGTATCCAATAGGAAGATGTAGCTCCCGCCTGTTGTCCTCTAAGATTAGCTTAGACTTTGAACTGTACAGAAATCAGGCGTAGGGGGATCAAGTATGAGACTGTTAGAGATGATTTCTGTTTGCTCTGGAGGCTGAGGGAATGGAAAGAAATTAATATAAATGATAATTTCGGAGAAGAATCTGGGTTCCTGACTGCATATAAGGTATGCAAAAAGGAGGAATCCAAACTACTCTTAAATTTTGAGAAACTTTTTAAATACATTTAATCCTGGGCAAAGGAGTGCTTTCGCTGTAGAGTTACCAACAGTAAGAAGATCAGAGTGAGTCATGGCATAGGCTGAATGTTAGTTGATACATTTAGGGCAAACTTTTCCCAAGTGTACTTTGTGAGAGGCCAAAACACAAAGCAAAACAAATGTTCTATTGGATCGTACTGGTGTGGTGTAAAGTTGACTATCAAATTATTTATCAACATTTATCTGGTTTAGTGAATGGGCCTATTCAAAAAAGCTGGTAATGGAAAAGAAAGTGTTTTTGTAGAAAGGCCATTTGGAATAGCTAATTTCAATCACTGACCTTTTCATTCCAAGAAGTTTCCTCTGACCTCCTTAAATCATTTGGGGGCAGCAAGTTGACCCTTGACGGAATTTCTTACCATTAAATTAAACATATTACCCCCCACCCCATGTGATTTGTATGGTGAAATTTAAAATCTGGAATTCATTTATTCTCCAAGATTTCACCTTTCTGCCTCAACAAAAAGTTTTCACTTAGACCATTTCTAGTGTTTTGGGAGAGCTAATGACTTCTAACATAAGGGGTGACTCAAGGGATGTGTCCCTTTCCTGTACTATGCTTTAATTGAAGAAGGAACATACCGAACATTTGATCTGCAAACAGTTCCCTAGGAGACCACCTTTCCTTCTGATATTGTGTCTAAATTACCTGATTTGCATGCAGCTTCCATAGTAATATACAATTTTCTGGATTAAAAAAAAATCTTTCCTTTGGCCAAGAAAACGGAATACTTGTTATTTATGTTTTCCATTTTATGCCATCAAAAGCAAAGCAACACATTGGCAAGCATATCTAGAGTTATTTATAGATCATCTAGAAATAATATTGGGAATTCATGTTTCTGAAATGGAAATAAACACCTTATAAACTTAATGGAAACATGATTACCCAGTAAAAGTTAAAATACATTGAAAATTGATCTTTTACTCTTGAATACCAGTGGCCAACTATTTTAAACCTTAATCCCAAAATATATTGTATGAAATTAAGCGAATTGGCTCTGAGTATAGTTGCCCTTTAAAGCCTCTGTGTCAGCTTGTAGAGAGTCCTGGAGACACAGTGTCCATGATCAGATGTTTCCAGAGAGCTAATTTTCTGGGTAACAAACAGACTCTGGAGAGAAAAAAAAAAGGGGGGGGGAGGGGCTCATTTAGAAATCTGTGTATAAATACTAAGAAAGGTTAAAATTAGGCATGGACAAAATAGAACTTATCTCTAGAGAGAATAAAAACCAATGATGATTGGTTTATGTAACTAGAGAGGGATAAATCTAACAGGATGCTCCTTCTTTTTTAGAGTCTTTCCCCCTGGACTAATAATACTGCTCTGGACTTTCTGAGAGACTGATGTGTTGCCTAAAAAGAATACTGAAATGGAGTCTTATTCCCGTCCCTTATTAGCTGTGTGGCAGATAGTTTCAGTGACTTCACCTATGAGCTGTAAATTAATAATAATAATAATAATAATAATAATAATAATAATAATAACAATAATAAAATAATAACAACCACCACCATACAAGTTCATTGTGGGAATTAAGAGAGAATATATGCTATAGACTGAATTTTATCTCCCCTCCCCCCCAAATTAATATGTTTAAGCCCTAACCCCCAGTCCGATTATATCTAGAGATTGGGCCTTTATGGAGGTCATTAAGTTTAACTGTGGTCATAAGGATAGGGCCCTGATCTTGATAGGATTAGTGTCTTTATAAGAAGAGACACCAGAAACCTTGCTCTCTCTCAGCCATATGAGGACACAGTGAGAAGGCAACCATCTGTGAGCCAGGAAGAGAGCTCTCACTAGAAACTGATCCTGCTGGACCTTGATTTTGGACTTCTAGCCTGCAGAACAGAGAAAATAATATTTTTTTAAAAGATTTATTTATTTATTTGACAGGGAGAGAAACAGCCAGCGAGAGAGGGAACACAAGCAGGGGGAGTGGGAGAGGAAGTGGCAGGCTCCCAGTGGAGCAGGGAGCCCAACGCAGGGCTCGATCCCAGGGCTCTGGGATCACACCCTGAGCCAAAGGCAGATGCTTAACAACTGAGCCACCCAGGCGCCCCAGAGAAAATAAATTTCTGTTGATTAAGGCACCCAGTCTGTGGTATTTTGTTATGGTGGCCTGAGCTAATACAATAAGGTAGGGTATCAAGAGTAGGGTCCCTGTCAGACTTGCTACTTTTTGAAAAGATTTCTTATCCATTCATTTGAGAGAGAGAGAGAGATAACACGACCAGAGCAGGGGAAGGGTCAGAGGGAGAGGGAGAGGGAGATGCAGACTCCCTGCTGAGCAGGAAGCACGATGTGGGGCTCAATCCCAGGACCCCAGGATCATGACCTGAGCCAAAGGCAGATGCTTAACTGACTGAGCTATCCAGGCACCCACAGATTTGCTCATTTTTTAATCCCAGAGCATTCTCAGTACCTATTACATAGTAGATGCTCAATAAATCTTTACTGAATGAATGAATCTATAATTGAATCAAAAATACAAAAGTTAGTCAACAGACATGCATCTGAATTCTCTTTGAGTAGAACTACTTTCAGATGCTTTCTCTGGGTTCTTTATTAGATTGCATAAATTGGGCAGCATGGACATTCAGTGTAGTGTCAATCCAAGGTTCTTTTTCCCCTCTCTGTCCCTTTTCCTTTTTCCTCCACTTGACTATGTAGGTGTTGAGAGAATGCAGCTTGGGGTCCAGACTGCTTGGGTCCAAGTCCTGGCTCTACCACTCATAGCCCTGGGCAAGATGGTTAACTCCCCAATGTGCCAATAACAGCATATGTAAAAATGAAGATAATTATAGTACCTATGATTAGGCTGCTGTGGGAATTAAACTGATACATGTCATGCTCCAAAACCAGTGAGCTCTCATCAAGGTTAGTAGTTATCAATTATTCTGAATCATGCTTTAACCAGAGACCTTATATTCCTTTCCTCTTTTATACCTTCAACCACTATACTGGCTCCTTCCCAGCAACATTATATATGCACAAATCTCCCAATTTAGAAGACAAAAAACTCTTCCTTAACCCTTTACCCCTCTTTGCCTACCCCTCTACTTTATAGCCACTTTTTAAAAAAGATTTATTTATTTATTTGAGAGAGAGAGAGACCGTGCATGGGGTGGGGGGAGAGGGGAAGGGGAAGCAGACTCCCCGCTGAGCGCAGAGCCTCACATGGGGCTTGATCTCCTGACCTCCCCTACTAGGAGATCATGACCTGAGCCGAAAGCAGGAGCCAGAGACTTAACAGACTGAGCCACCCCGGTGCCCCCACAGCCACTTTTCAGACAAATCACATATACCTCTTGTCATCATTTTCCCAAGTTGCACCCCTCAGTATATTTCAGTTTCACATCCTTAGATCCCTGCCTACGCTCCCTCTTCCTGAATATCTTGGAATACAATGGTTGTTGATTTTGTTCTTAATTTGCTTTAATTTCAAGCTGAATTTGATGATACTGAACACATCCTCCTTCTCTCTCTCCTGTTGGCCAGACCACATTCTCTAGATCGCCTGCCTATCTGACCATCTATCCCTGCATTTCTTGCAGGCTTCCGCTTGTCACTTGCTGGGGGAGGTCCTCAAGGCTGGGAGTCTACGGTCACTTCTCAGCCAACTGCATCTGCTTCTCCCCCTACTTGCACACCATCCTATGACCACACACCGTCTGTTAGGTCAGTTAAATATCTCTCAGATCCATGTATGTTAGTCCATCTCCACCATCAATACTGGCCCAGCCCACCATCCATCTCTCACTATTTTTTTTTAAGATTTTATTTATTTATTTGACAGAGAGGGAGAGAAAGTGCACACAAGCAGGGGGAGTGGCAGGCAGAGGGAGGGGCAGGACTAGATGCCAGGACCCTGGGATCATGACCTGAGCTGAAGGCAGACTCTTAACCGACTGCGCCACCCAGGTGCCTCCATCTCTCACTTTTTTTAATATCACAGCTGTATAACTGGCTTTTTCTATCTCTCATCTTGTCCTTAGTTTTCTTTCAAATATGCCAAGTGCATCAGTCCTTTGTCTCCTCAAACCCTCTAACTTGGCAACTCCCTTAGGAAATGGTCCCCCTACTCTAATGTGCCCACAAGGCTTCAAGACCCGCCTTTTGCCTACCTTTCTGGCTTCAGCTCTCACTTACCCCTCTACTAACTCTCCTAATCCAAACTCCAAGGGCTCTGAGTTACTCAGTGCTCTGATACTCATTCTGCCAGGACTTTGAGCATCTTGGACCCTCTTCCTAGAATTTCACCACCATGTTCTCCAGTCTAGGTGGCTGCCCTGTCATTTCCTCCAACAGCATCTTTCTCTAACATAAACTTTTGTTTTAAAATCTGTATCCTTTGCTCCATGATAAAAAGAATTATCTATGTATTATTTGCCTTTTAAAACACAGTACACATTTAAATATTTGTTGAATAGGTGAATGAATAGGTGAAATTCCTCAGTTTTCCTTATGCTTATTTTTAATTCTTTGGCTCAAATGCTTTGATCTGTATGATGGCTAATTTTATATGTTAACTTGACTGAGCCAAGGATGCGTGGATATTTCATCAAATATTCTGAGTATTTCAGTGAAGACATTTCTGGATGAGTTTAATATTTATTTTTTAAAAGATTTATTTATTTATTTGTCTGAGAGAGAGAGAGAGCTCACTCGCACACAAGCCAGGGGAGCCGCAGAGGGAGAGGGAGAAGCAGGCTCCCCGCGGAGCAAAGAACCTGTTGTAGGACTCCATCCTAGGACGCTGGGATCACGACCTGAGCTGAAGGCAGACGCTTAACCGACTGAGCCACCCAGGCATCCCGACTCTAATATTTAAATCAATAGATGAGGCAAAGCAGATTGTCCTTCCTAATGTAGGTGGGCCTCATCCAATCAGCTGAAGACCTGAAGAGAACAAAAAGACTGACCTTCTCTGAGTAAGAGGAAATTCTCCCTGCCTCGCTGCCTTCTAGCTGGGACATTGGTATTTTCCTGTCTTCAGACTCCAACTGAAGCATCAGTTCTTCCTGGGTCTTGAGACTGCCAGTCTTGAATTGAAGCTACACTATTGGTTCTCACAGTTCTCAGGCCTTTGGGCTCAGACTAGAACATGCACCATTGGCTCTCCTGGGTCTCCAGCTTGTTGACTCAGCCTGCAGGTCTCAGGACTTGTCAGCATCCGTAACCGTGCAAGCCAATTCCTTATAATAAACCTCTCTCTCTCTGTATATCCCTATCTATCTCTATATCTATCTATCACTACATCTACCTATAGATATATATCTCCTATTGGTTCGGTTTCTCAGAAGAACCCTGACTAATACAATCTGCCAATAGTATTTGGAGTTGGAAATATAGCAAGAAATGATCAGATACATAGATAATAAAACATAGATGTTTACCACCTGCCACTAGCAGCAAGGGATCACTGGCTTAATGCCAGTTTACAGGAAAGAGACTTAGAGTATTTAGAGAAATGAAAATTCAATTGAAACAACAAAGCGGGGGCACCTGGGTTGCATAGCGGTTGAACATCAGACTCTTGGTTTCAGGCAGGTCGTGATCTCAGGGTCTTGAAACAAAGCCTCGAGTCTGGTTCCTCGTTCAGCACAGAGTCTTTTTAAGACTCTCTCTCCCTCTCCATTTGCCCCCCCCCACCTCCCAAGCACTAAGTAAATAAATAAATCTTTAAAAAACAAACAAAAAAAAAACAATAAAGTGGTCTGAGCTGCTAAAAAAGCTAACAGTGCTTAATGTTGTTCGCATTTGCAGAAATAAAGTGTCCTGATCAAAGTAGGTAATAATTTCCCAGTTGTATACTTCATATACAATAGATATATTGCTGAAAGATCTTAGATATTTCATCTGGAGTAAAACAATTAAGACACACTTGGAAACTTTCTTCAAATCTTTTGTCTTCTTTCTATGGATGAAAACTTGGAAAAAATGTGTGAAAATTACGAATGTGTCTTACTATTAAGAGCTTTCTAGCAACTGGTGCCTGGGTGGCTCAGTCATTAAGCGTCTGCCTTCGGCTCAGGTCATGATCCCAGCATTCTGAGATCGAGCCCCCAAATTGGCTCCCTGCTCTGCTGGAAGCCTGCTTCTTCCTCTCCCACTCCCCCTGCTTGTGTTCCATCTCTCGCTGGCTGTCTCTCTCTGTCAAATAAATAAATAAAATCTTAAAAAAAAAAAGAACTTTCTAGCAACTAAAACAATAGAACAAAGAAATGGGTTGGCCTGGGAGAGCTGAGTAAGTACCATAACCTCCCTCATTGGATGTGATCAAGAAGAGAATTGAAGAACACCGGTAAAAGATGATATAGAAGGAATTATTCCATTGTCTGGGAGTTGAATTAGATGACCTTTAGTTCTCTCCTCAAATTCTAAAGTTCCATGATTTTATTTATTTTTATTTTTATTTTTTTATTTTAATGTTTTATTATTATATTATGTTAGTCACCATACAGTACATCCCTGGTTTTTGAGGTAAAGTTCGATGATTCATTAGTTGCGTATAACACCCAGTGCACCATGCAATACGTGCCCTCCTTACTACCCATCACCAGTCTATCCCATTCCCCCAACCCCCTCCCCTTTGAGGCCCTCAGTTTGTTTCTCAGGGGGAATGAAGCATGAGAGACTATGGACTCTATTTTTATTTTTTTAAGATTTTCTTTTTCTTTCTTTTTTTTTTTTTTAAGTAATCTCTACACCCAGCATGGGACTTGAACTTTCAACTCCAAGATCAAGAGTTGCATACTTTATCGGCTGAGCCAGCCAGGCACCCCTGAAATTCCATGATTTCAGATTTTAGTAAGCTGTGTACTGTTTACCTGTGCATTTGGTGGATACCTCAAAGGCACATTATTAAAACTTTTCTAGCATGTCCAATAACATCATTACACAAGCAAAAAAAAAAAAAAACTCAGAAATTTTGAATATTAAGATAATAAAGTGTACATTTTGGTACCCCACCAAACCTAGGTTGTACAGTTTTTCAGGAACTTAACATTTTCTTTGCAATTCAAATCTTACATGATATAAAGACTTAGAATAACATTCATAATCTGAATTATTTTAGGCATAGAAAAATAATCCATGGGCTCTCTAAAGTTACTGAATACTATCCCTTCCACCATATCTTCTATTTCTGCCTTTATTATTCTTTTGTTTCCGTTTTGTTTGTTGCAGATTTCATCATTATGAGTAAGTACAATGATAAATTTTGTTAAACATTTGCTTTTAAGTACTTGGAATCTAAGTACTTGCTCTGATGTACTCCAGGGAACTCTTTTATTTATTTTATCTTCCTGTCCATTCATTGTTTCTAATAAAAGGTTAAGACTAGGGGCGCCTGGGTGGCTCAGTCGTTGGGCGTCTGCCTTCGGCTCCGGGCGTGGTCCCGGCGTTCTGGGATCGAGCCCCACATCAGGCTCCTCCGCTGGGAGCCTGCTTCTTCCTCTTCCACTCCCCCTGCTTGTGTTCCCTCTCTCGCTGGCTGTCTCTCTCTGTCAAATAAATAAATAAAATCTTAAAAAAAAAAAGGTTAAGACTAAAATAGTTCTCCTTCAGAAATGTACAAGAGCATATTTAATTTCACTTTAGTTCCTAAAAGTTATTGGGTAATCAAATGATACGATGTAAACTTTCTGCATATTCCTCTCAATACTATTTTTCTCCAACTACAACTACTTTTCAAATATTTAAAGTTCTGAATCTGAGATCCTGTGAGACTAGTTTTATTTTCATCATGGATATTAATAATACGTTAATATCTCAGATGTACTATAAATGTCTGTTGGAACCCCATCAAAAGTAGGGCTAGTTCTCTTTCTTATATATAATTCTCTTTTTTGATTGGGAGAGTTGATCCTTGGCATCTTTCATCCTTCCTGGCTAGCTATTTGCTTCTGTGACACCTGTGGCCTCTCAATTCCTTTTTTTTTTTTTTAAGATTTATTTATTTGATAGAGAGAGAGAGAGAGGGAGACAGCACACACAAGCAAGGGGAAGGGGCAGAGGGAGAGAGAGAAGCAGACTCCCCGCTGAGCAGGGAACCCAATGTGGAACTCAATCTCAGGAACCTGGGATCATGACCTGAGCCAAAGGCAGACACTTAACCGACTGAGCCACCCAGGTGCCCTCAATTCCTTTCTTAATGCAGCTGTTTAGGTCTGCCAGAGGTAGCTACCAGGAAAGTCCCCCTGTTGACATTCTGTAGGTAGACCTGAGCAGCAACCAAAGGCTTTTCCTGGGTCAACCACATTGAGACTCCAGTGATCTAAGCAGGGTCCCTACTATTTAACGTTCTACTCCTATACCTACAGCCAATGTTTCTTTTTTCCTCTTTTTCTGAAGTAATGTCAATTACTCTCAAAGTTCTCAAAGCCCTACTGCTTAGACTCAATGAATAAAGCATCATTGGAAAAGATGTAAGACCACATGTATCATGACAAAAAGAACGAAACACTGCTTTTTTTTTTAGTGACAAGAAAAGAGCGTCATAAAATTTTCATTGCAATACACAAGCAGGATGAATGATATATATTAGCTCCTGAAAGCTCTGAAAAGCCTTCTTCCTTCACTGATAGACAGTAGGGTTTATCAGTTCAGCTGTTGACAGCTTTCCCCTCATTCAGTCTTTGCATGAAAAACATAATTAATACTGCCTTGAATAGTCCAAGCTGAGTTGAGAAACCATCTGTCAGAGATGCCATCAGAAATTCCTGGCTTCGGGGCGCCTGGGTGGCACAGCGGTTAAGCGCCTGCCTTCGGCTCAGGGCGTGATCCCGGCGTTCCGGGATCGAGTCCCACATCAGGCTCCTCCGCTATGAGCCTGCTTCTTCCTCTCCCACTCCCCCTGCTTGTGTACCCTCTCTCGCTGGCTGTCTCTCTCTCTGTCAAATAAATAAATAAAATCTTTAAAAAAAAAAAAAAAAAAAAAAAGAAATTCCTGGCTTGGATGGAAGGCTGGGTGTTAACCTTTACGGTTTCTTTCAACCCTTGACTCTCCTTAATCATGGTAAAGATTTATTTTTTCCAAATGGGAAAGTTGGTCCATGCGACATTTGGATTCTAATGGAATCATTAAAGGATGAAAATCAAATCTTTCCCTGTGTCAAAGACCAGTCTCTCACTCCCACCCCCTTTCTTTCTCTTTCTCTCTATGGGCTGTCTAAGAGTTGACCATTTCTCCAGTGGTCCCTTAAAAATTAAGGGGAAAGTCTCTAAATTATTTTCTCTTTATATTAAGAAAAAGTCTCTAGGGAAAAATTCCCGACACTCATCCCAGGTTAATTTACAATTGAGTTGCTAGTGTCTGGACATCACTGCCTATGTGATGGCTTCATGCCTTAATGTTAAAAATCAGAATGAGGCCAATTCTAGTGAATAGAAGTCCACACAAACAATTGCTGTTTTTGTTGGTTCCTCTGGTACCAAGTCTAAGAATGGAAAGAAAAAAAAAACTGGCAACACAACAGAACCATCTTTTACTGCCATCTTTCCCTTCAGCATAAACTGAGGCACGTGTTTGATGGAGGGAGGGGAAGAGTGTATCTTTTATTTTCCTTCAGTAAAGGAGCTTAGTTACATTAAGCAATGTTGGAAAATATATTGGAGATAGTATATTTAAGATTAATTTAAAATGTAAAGTGTTTTTAATGCCTTTTAATATAAACAAAAATTGATTTTATTAAAATGCTTCCAGATATTAGAATACAATGATTTATTTATCACTGTAGCATGAATATAACTTCCTTTCCAAGTATATTGATTTTTAAATGTATTTTGGAAGTGGAAAAAGAACCGAAACAGTCTACCAAAATTCTTTACCATCCCTCTTAAACAGAACCAAGACCATTACGTCAATGGGGTCTATTTTAAAACAGTATAGAAAAACTATTTTTTCAAAAGGATAGGATTAACCAATTAGAAATGTTTCTTACACAACAAAGGACAAGTAATACTTTTCTAAGCTGTGTTTTGCTGAGTTGAAACATGAAATGTCAAATATTTATAAAATATTCAAAGATAAGTACACTGAGTCATTGAAATGTCTGAAATATTGAAATGGATTATCAACCTTATTGGAGTCTTTGCAGAACCTAAAAACTTTCATGTTCATTGTTGACATGAAAAACTTAAAAGGTCATATTTCTCTGTAGATTCAGTGCCCAGATAGAATTGGTTTAAAATTTAAAGCACTTTTAGAAGAAAATTTCAGTGTTGTAGAGGTTAATCATGGAGCAAAACTTACACTTGTTACTTTTTTCCCATGTTTTCTGTTAAAGACTTTCTTAGACTCTAAGGTGTTTAATCAAACTCAGAATAAATGTCACTGCAAAAAATTTAATTTTAATTTTTGGAATGTTTAGCTCTTGCAATGATGCTCATTCCGAATGCTATGTTAAATATGTAGCAATAATTGTATGTATTTTGGAGCGCCCGGGTGGCACAGCGCTTAAGCGTCTGCCTTCGGCTCAGGGCATGATCCCGGCGTTATGGGATCGAGCCCCACATCAGGCTCTTCTGCTGGGAGCCTGCTTCTTCCTCTCCCACTCCCCCTGCTAGTGTTGCCTCTCTCGCTGGCTGTCTCTATCTCTGTCAAATAAATAAATAAAATCTTTTAAAAAAAATAATTGTATGTATTTTTGCTAGCTTGTGATATAAGGTGTCATGCTTTTGGATGTATTATTCTTATATCAAGATTGTCTAACTTCAAACGAAGAGCTCCATTTCAGAACCCTGCTTGAATATAAAGACTATCATCTAAGGATTAGAACTAAGCTGATTTTCAGTTATGTATCCTGGTATTAGCTCCCTTCTTATTTTCCATGAAATAGAATATTTTTGTTACTAGTGCCTGGCTTTTATACATCCACCCTTGCATCTGTGATAGTGAAAGGGACGAGCAATACAAATTGTCAGGTGAAATCCACAGAACATCCAAAATCACTGTGGTCAGTAGACAGCGGCATGACAGTGTTGCTGTTAAGAACAGACCCTGGAGCAGAGTGTACTTGAATTCAAGTCTAAATGATGTGGGAAGGGGCGCCTGGGTGGCACAGCGGTTAAGCGTCTGCCTTCGGCTCAGGGCGTGATCCCGGCGTTATGGGATCGAGCCCCACATCAGGCTCCTCTGCTATGAGCCTGCTTCTTCCTCTCCCACTCCCCCGGCTTGTGTTCCCTCTCTCGCTGGCTGTCTCTCTCTGTCAAATAAATAAAATCTTTAAAAAAAAAAAATGATGTGGGAAACAAAGGCAGAAGAAAAGTCATTAAATATTCTTACTACCTATAGCTCGCTGACAATCCTTGAAACAGGCAGAGTGATGTTCCTCTAGGGACTCAGCTGCCTCAATGTTAATACTTTGCTAAGGGCAAAAGGCAATCTTAACCCAACCACCGCCAGGATCCTGTGAGTCTACTTTAACATATAAAAATACCTTTAGAAATTTCCTTTATCTCTAACCACCCCCCCCCCCAAGATATGTGTTGGCAATCATCTCCGAAGCATATGGCCCACCCACATACATCTGAAGGGTCTCATGACTAAGGTTTTGTTAGACGGTAATAAATGACCTTTTCCCAACAATAGCTAGCCCCCTCAAGGTCCTGGAAACCTTGCTTCCAAATCCTTAGAGACTTAACACTATCCCTAACCCCCTCCCAACTTGAAAGTTTATAATGGGCCACTCCTTGGGACTCCAGTGCAGCTCTTTCTGCCCACGGGTCCTGTCCCCGTGCTTTGATAAAACAACCTTTTTGCACCAAAGACATTTCAAGAATTCTTTCTTGGCCGTTGGCTTCGAACCCTAACATCTTTTCCTACATCGTAACATTCAATAGCTGTATGACTTGAGCAGTCACTTAACCTCTTCAGGCTTTAGTTTCATTGTCTTCATCTGTAAAAGGAGGGTTGCTAGAGGTTTAACTAAATATGTGCATGTGTATCTGTATGTATATGTATATATATATATATATGTATATATATCTACAGTTAAGAGATATATATATTTTATATGTATGTATTACTTCAAAATATATATGGATATATGTTTACTTAAGATTATATGTATCTACTTAAGATGTATATATATATTTATTTAAGATATATACATGGATATATATATATATATTTACTTCAGATTTTATATATGTAATAGAACAGCATTTCTTGGCAGGTGGTGTTACTTAAATATTAACTGTTTTTATATTGACTGGTCACTTCCATATCTGAACTGCTATTGAGTTAACAAAAGTAATTGATCTGATGGTTCTTGTCCTGTTTTTTCTTTAAAGTTTCAGTTATAGCAAAATGTCACTTAAGAAATTGAATAAACAGGGGCGCCTGGGTGGCACAGCGGTTGGGCGTCTGCCTTCGGCTCAGGGCGTGATTCCGGCATTATGGGATCAAGCCCCACATCAGGCTCCTCCGCGAGGAGCCTGCTTCTTCCTCTCCCACTCCCCCTGCTTGTGTTCCCTCTCTCGCTGGCTGTCTCTGTCCTGTCGAATAAATAAATAAAATCTTTAAAAAAAAAAAAAGAAAGAAATTGAATAAACACATAATGAGAAGCCCCACAGAAAGGTGCTGAGTTAATAGGATAATCACTTCCTGAATACGTATGAATGAAGTCTTTGTAGAACTAGCAGAGGGGCTATTAATGGGCTTTTGTTTCAGAGATGATGGATTGATAGTCCAGGGACAGGCCTGATGAGAACCCTCCTAGCAACTGCCTCGCTTTACCTAGTACTGAAACAGTAGTCTTGCAAGTAAGTATAACCTCCTATAAATCAAAACGCTCACACCTGAGCTTCCTAAGGACAGAGATTTTGTCTGTATTGGGTCATTGCTGTGTCTGCAGAATTCAGGCAAATGCCTTGCAAATAGTGGGTGCACAATAACTATTTCTTCAATGAACTGAATGGACACCTTGACATTTTCTTTAAAACAGAATTAACACTAAAAGCAAAGCAAACAAACAAAAAGTAAGAGGCTTCCCACTTCCTGACAGATTTCTGACCCTATCCATGCTGGTGAGCAGGTGTGCAGGGTTGGGGAGAAGCATGCGAAGGACATAAGTGCAAACGTGTCCATTTAGCAAGTATTCTAGAAGGCCGGGATTGGGTTCAGCACTCACAGGAATGTGTGGTGTGCAGTGGTGCCACACTTAACTCAGATTCCTGGGCATGTGTCACATTTGTATTACAAATATTTTGTTCAGCATCCAACTTCAGTGTCTACACTTATCCTTATTCCTTGCCAGGGTTTTCAGAAATCCTTTACCTATGACCAAGTGTCATAAAGTGATACTTTTACTTTCTGCAAACATTTGGGTTACTTTTAATGGTTGCTACTCGGTGTTGACTAGCTAAAATAATCAGTTTGACATGACCATTTCACAGGTGGGGTTGATTATATTGCATTAAAATTTAGCTCACAACCTCAGATAGTGGATTACAATAGTGTTCTCAAAATTATTCCTGACAATCGTCTAAATACATATTCGTTTTTACTGCCATAGCAAACATTTTTTTTGAAAACAGAAAGAAGTGCCCTTTCACAGCATAGAGAAGCTAATAATTTGTAGCGGAAACTATTCATTTGTACACACTGTACGTTTTCCTAATTATCTTTGTAATGAAAACTGAGAAAGTATTAGTCATCCTTGGCTGAGCTATACTCAATTCTACTTGTCTTTTCTAAATATAATAAAACAACAAACAGCCTTAAAGGACATTATTAATTGATTAGACAAGATTTCTTAAAATGGTTATCATCTCATTTAACTTTGGAGCTTCCAGACATTAATAATGAGTCACCAAAATGCTATCATTGATTTATAACACACATTAGCACATCAGGTTTGGCCCAAGAACTCTATGGGTCCAGAAGGAAAAAGAAAGATGCTTACAAGTGAGCCATGGCAGAAATACACTGAAAACATATATCTGTATTAACGGTAAACAATTAGGCCTAATTCGAGTATAATGAACATTCAGGTTCATTTTATGCCAAGGAACTGTTTCTATTCTTGCCGCTCCAGGTAGAAAGAGTCCTTAGGGTTAGAACACCATTGAGGGTGATATAATTTTGCTTGGCCTTTGGGCATATAAGGTAAACATTTTACAACAAAAATTTACAGCCATAGAATACACAGGATCTGATCAATGTTAACATACTTGGCGTTTAAGGCTAATCCACATTGGAAAAACAATCATTTCCAGGATGGACATCAAATATCTTAACACAGTGTGACCTGTCTGAGTTGCTAGAAAAGATTTCTTATTTAAAAATCGATCCACAGGATGTATTTTCACATTTGCCCGTTTCTTTCCACTTGTGTGCTAGAGGGAGGCACTTTAAAGAGTCGTTTTAGGAGTACAAGACACTGACTTTCAGCAGTGATTGGTAAATATGGCAGGGAATGAAAATGAAATTGTATTAAAAAGAAAGTAAACAAATCATTAAATTAGAAAAATTCACCGAATCTTGTAAAGATCACTAATTTCTGATTTGAATAACTTCCTTGCTTAAAAAAAGATTAGTAGTTATCACCCACCTATGCCCAAATAAGTGAATATACTACAGCTCCTGATGTTAAGATATAATGGTTTTGCTGTCTGGGTTCATAAGGGGTTTTAAATATTGACAAGTACTTTGAGTTATGTTTTGAGTAGTATTCCAGAATATTGTATTATGCATAGGTCCCAAAGTGTCAGAAAAACTAAAATGTCAAATAGAACATACTGGAAGAGCTTAGTAAAATGTATAAAAATTAAAAGGCTAAAAAACCACTCCGTTTTAAACAAGTAAAAATAAATCGAATTGGTTCGTGGGAATCGAGAGACTTTTTTTTTTTTTTTTTTTTTTTTTTAGCTGGTATGTATTGCACCCGCCACAACACGTTGGAAAGTAGGTCCTGGTACACACTAAGGAATATCCAACCAGGTAAATACATCAGGGTGATGAGGCCCATGAAATTGAGCGGATAGTGAGAATAGTCCCAGGAACAAGCGCCGCACATGCGGAGTCCCAGACCCCAGGACAACTCCCATACATAGATGAAGATCACGTAGATGGGCATCCGCTTCCAACTGCTCCAGCCACGACTCCAGTGGAGGTGGAAGTAGAGCTTTTCCACCACGAAACTGCAGCTGCCGTACATAAAGAAGGACCAGAGTGACGTGTGGCCGCTGGTTGCCCCATCTCCCTGCCCCAGTAAATTAAAGAAGAAAGTGAAGAAAATCTCATCCAAAAAGCCGTGCATTCCGAAGAAAAGAAAGCGGAGCAGGCCTGGCAGCCCCCGACTGGGGGCTCCCCCGACGCCCCTGGCGCCCCGGGGTAGTCGCCGCTGGCCACCTGCAACCATAGGGACCCCGGCTCCCAGAGGGGCGGGGGACGCGCCGGGGCAATGCTGCGGCTGCTGCTCAGGAGGCCGCCCGTATCGCAAGCGCAAGAAGCGCTTCAGGAACACATGGCAGTGGTAGAGCGCCAGCACATACTGCAGTGCTAGGTCCAGTGTCCCCGGCACCGCCGCGCCCCCCGGCCCGCTGCGCAGGCCGAGCAGCGGCGCCTGGCCGGCCAGGGTCTGCAGTGTCACGTGGGCCGAGGGGTAGAGGAGAAAATTGAAGACGAAGGCGCTGGGGCAGCGCTGCTGCTGCAGGTAGACCTTCTCCAGGGCGAAGTGGGTGAGCGAGTGCAGCAGGCAGCGGTAGGGCGAGGAGAAGCCCAGCATCCGGAGGTCCGGGCTGCTAGCGAAGCGCCGAGCCGAGGACACGAGCACGTCCAGGGTGATCCCGTGCATCCCGTAGAAGTAGAGGCGCATCCAGGCGGGCAGCGTAGCGCCGTCCGCCGGCGCTTCAGCAGTGGACAGCGGCTCCGGGCGGCTGGCTGCAGCCTCGCCTCCCCTCCCGCTGGGGCCCCCGGGACGCCGCGCGGCGCTGCTCCTTCGAGCGCGACCCTCGCCGTCCGCATCGCTGCCCGCCATGGGCTCAGAGGCTGCCCAGGCACCCGAGCCCGCGCCGCCGCCTGGTGCGTGGAGCTGCGGGGCCGAGGAGCCGAGCGCCGCGCCGCCTCCCGGCAGCTGCCGGCCCCCGGGGGGCGCGCAGGGAGCTCCGTCCCGGCCGCGGCCGGGTGGCAGCCGGAGCTGGTTTGCTCGGGAGACGCGCGGGCCGCCCGGCTGGCAGAGTCCCCCCGCCGCGGCCCCACCGCGCCCTGCCCTCCAGTCCTGGGTGAGATGCGGCCGGCCCGCGCCCGCGCTCACTCTGCGCGGCCTAACAGGCGCCGCGGCCCGGCGAGGGGCGGTGGTGCTGGGGCTGCAAGGAGGAATGCGGAGGCTGCTGCAAACCCCATCTCCACCGCTGCTCAGCCCCGCCGCCTGTGCCGCGGGCTCTTGAAGCGTAAAGCGAGCAGTGACGCCCCTTCCCCCGGCCCTCCCCATGCCCCTCTCCGCCTTTCTCGACCTCTCCCGTCTTCGCAGGGGCCCCCTCCCCGTCCCCCCCTCCAAGCCGAGTCCCGCGGGGGTCCGCTGGAAAAGGCCGGGCCCTGCTTCTCCGCCTCCTTCCCCCGCTCTGCACCCGGGTCCCAGGCGGTGCGGGGAGGCGTTTGCTGGGGCGGAGGCAGGAGTGGGGAAGCACCTAACAGGTGTGATTGCGAGCTGATGGGCAATCCCTGTATCGCGGAACTAGAGCCAGGGCCGGCTGGCAGAGGCGAATGGCCTAATGCCACAAACCAGAGGCCGGGCCTGAGACCAAACTGTGGTGCTGTATATTTAATGTTCTAATTCAAAGCCAGCTGTGCCCCGGTCACAAAGAATAAACACGAGACTCCATGCCTGCACGCCCCAGCATCTGAAACGTTGCCACGGGGCCTCGTTCACTTTTTCAATCTCTATCTCTGACCAGTCTGCTTTCCTAGGTTAGTCTACTAAGGGCCAAAGACGGAGATTCAAACCCCCCCAGAATTATGAAACGATTTGAGGCCAGCTAGGTTGGACATTGCTCTGGCTGCGGCGCAGTCTCATATCAAGAATAGTACCTTTGCTCACGCTGGCATACCCCAGTGCTGCTTTTCTCCTCGCAGAACTAGGTCATCCCAGAGATGGAGAGTGAAATAGAGGGTGAGATATTTATTTATTTATTTATTTATTTATTTATTTATTTATTGTAGAGAGGGTGGGGGAATCTAGAACTTTGGTGTGTTGGGGGGGGCTGCGCTTTTTAATCCAATTTTGAATTGGATTCTGAATCCAAAATTCAGATTTAGAATTGAAAGGATTGAAAAGAACCTTAGGGGTAAATTATACTGATTTATAACCTCCTGCTCTCATCATATCTAGGCAGAAACTAGATAACAGTTCTAATATGTAAGGAGACGGAATGTTTCTTGGATGGAAGGCTTTCTGGCCCCACTATCTCCCCTTACTTATTTCAACTCCTTATGTTTACAGTCTATAGTTGCTTAATTGTCTGTGATTTAGGTAAGAGAAATAAAAGTATGGTGAGAAGAAGAAAAATTGTTTAAGTAATATCACTTGTATAAGGTCAAAATAATGACTTTTTTTTTTTTAAAGCTTCGTTAGCATGTGGTTTATTTGCAGACTTCCTTTCACAACTGTCAAAAGTCAGTGAGTGGAAACTGTCCTGCCAGGGACAGAAGCCTCAGGTGCTCCTCAAACCAACCGCAAAACAGTAAACGGTTAGTTGCCCAAGTGACTGAGCAAGTACAATGAAGAGAAATAATAATGTTGTTAAAAAACTAAGTTCAACTAAGTCTGAAGATCTAATCAGCTTTAATCAATGATTCATGAATTGGGCTGCATCCCATTTAATAAATAGAAGTGAGCTCCAAGGAGCTATACAAAATGGAAGACTTTTATAGGCAGAAACAAGGCGGGACATGGAAAGTTATTAGTAAAAGAAAAGAAAGAATTGTTTTAGGCAAGGTCACCTTCCTTTGTGTGGGAGTCTGTCATGCAGATTACCACACTAGTCCTGATCGGGAAATTCCAAGTGGTGATTAAAAGTCACATTTCTGGGGGCGCCTGGGTGGCACAGCTGTTGACCGTCTGCCTTCGGCTCAGGGCGTGATCCCGGCGTTATGGGATCGAGCCCCACATCAGGCTCCTCTGCTATGAGCCTGCTTCTTCCTCTCCCACTCCCCCTGCTTGTGTTCCCTCTCTCGCTGGCTGTCTCTATCTCTGTCAAATAAATAAATAAAATCTTAAAAAAAAAAAAAACCAAAAAACTAAGCTTTAAAAAAAAAAAGTCACATTTCTGTAACTAAGTCTTGTTTTGCTTTCTTGGGGCAAGTGACTCCATATTGAGCCTGTTACTATTATTTTTTTTAAACGCTATAAACAATTTCTTGAGCACCTACTATATACAAGATGCTAAATACCCTGGAAAAATAAAGGGTTATATTCTCTCTAAGAAGTGTATAATCTAGTTGATAGGATAATAACCTATCATATATGTGTAAAGCCTACCTATGATTATTATTAATAATAATTATGATCAGCTAGTTCCCCCTTATCCATAATTTCGCTTTCCACAGTCCAGAAGCAGACGATCTTCCTCCTGACATGTCATCAGAAGGTGGGTAGTAGCCTAATGTTATGTCATTCACTTCACTTCATCTCATCATGTAGGCATTTTATCATCTCACATCATCACAAGAAGGATGGGTATAGTACAATAAGATATTTTGAGGGAGAAAAACCACATTCACATTACTTTTATTATAGTGTAATGTTATAATTGCTTGATTTTATTACTGTTGTTAATCTCCTGCTGTGCCTAATTTAGAAATTTTAGACATAGATAAGGATGTACAGGAAAAAACTCATAGTATATATGGTATATATACTCAATACTATTGGTGGTTTCAGGCATCTGTGGGAAGTGCTGGAATGTATCCCCCGTGGCTAAGGAGGGGAACTACTATGCATACCAACTATATGTTTATTTGAGTTATTATTTTACTAAATAAACTCAACCCTGGGCCCAATTTATCAGATACTAAAACCAAATGCACTTCTCCATAATTGCTATTCAAGCAAGGGAAAGCACTTCATCATGGTAGTGTAAATATAGGCATTCAAACATGCATACACTAACTTACTAGATTAAACTTGAATTGTTTTCTAATAGTTAATTAAACTTCAAGGGCCCAAGTCTTCTATTTATTCTACCCTTTCTTAAAGATGCAAGGAAAACCTTGAAAGGTCTAATACTATAGTTCAGTCTAGTTCATCTCAGGGAATGAAGGAAAATCTTGGATTAAATACAAAAATTATATCTTCTATTCCTGTATTTTTATCCTCAGCGCTTGACAAAATTTCTGGTTTTGTGTATCATACAGATCTTATAAGTTATATAGGTATAATAGGTATATAAGTTATATAGGTATAACAGGGCATGTATAAAATTTATATATATGTGACTATATATATTTATATGTGACTATATATAGTCACATGCTATTGAAACATGCTAATTTTTTAAATTAGAGAATATATAATAAAAATCTTGTGTCTCATCACTGTTGTCAATGTATTGCTCTGCTGAGTGGGTTAGATTACTCAAAATCTCAATGTTCTGGGTCCTTTTTTGAATCTGTTTCTCATTTATCTTAGGAGAAGTGATGTAAAATATAAATTAACAGTTATAAAACCATAGCAGAAAATGCAGCTATTACCTGTTATTCTACGTTTCTTTTTATATTTTTGTTGTGGCCCCCTTAGTTATGCCACTTCAAAATGTATGAAACAGTAACTTTTAAAAAAAGGTAGACAAAAAGGATAAAGGGAAAAGTTTTAAAAAGTCATGAGACAAAGGGCAAGAAAACTATTCATTATATAAATCGCCACTCATTCTTTTCACTCACTGCCTCGTTCTAAAAAAATGAGTATCTTCTACCATTCTGAAAAGTTAGCCCACCAATGATAGCAATCTTTGTTTCTGCTTTATCTTCACATCGTTCTTTTGTTTTAAACACTTCATTGCTGGGTTTCCAAAAGGAAAACTGCAGCATGGCTTTAATGATCCATGATGATTTTGTAATTTACAATTCTCACCTCAGAACCTCCATGATCATAAAATGTGTAAAAGCCTTTCTGTGTTGGTCTTTGCTACTGTAGACATTAGGTTGCAATGATACACCTGTAAAAGCAGCAACTTGGTTGGAAGAGGGTGAGGGGAGGTTAAAAGTATGAAGTAGGAAACTGCAATAAAATAATAACAGGTTGAGGCTCCCTAGGTTAGAAAGCAGCCATTCAATGAATGCTTTGAAACATTGTTCTTCCATGGAAAACACAGTCTTCTTTGACCTCAGAGGCTAGGAAGCTGTCTGAGTAACCATGTCTGTAGAGATGTAACCATTCCCGCGGAGCCAACACTAACCTTACTGGACTGGCCATGTTGGAGCCGGGTAGTTAGTGTGACCAGGGAGAGAGCTGCCAATTAGGAGAAGGGTCCTCTGGAGGATTATGATCATCTTCCGTGAATTGTTGTCTAGTGGGCATAGGGTCATGGTTGTAGACTTTTAGATGTATGGAATGCCTGAGACCTTTCATTGCACACCAGAAGAACAAAGGAAAGTGCACGGAAGCACAGCATTTAGAAGAAAGCTTAAGGGAAGTTCAATAGGGTAAGGCATGACTGTAATGATAGAAGAAAACAGTAAAAGGCAGCAGCCACACTAACAGTAGATATAAAAACCTTTCTTATTCTGGACTGAATTATACACACACACACACACGCACATGCACACACACCCCTCTTATATACTATAATCACCAAGCCAAGAAGGAGGCCATCCATGCAAGAAGGCTTGCAATTGCTGAATGCTGGCTCCCTAAAAATACCACCAAAAAATAACCTGTTGCTAAGGCAAAACTGAGTTTGTTGCTTACCATGGCAAGGAAGCTTTCTTCTTCCTCGACAAAGTTTTAATAGCATCTTGGAGTGGGAAGGACAATGTTGGACTATTTATGAGGTTTTTCGATTCTGGTTTAAGATGGGTCTTTCAATACAAGGACTTGATTGGAATTAGGTAATGATTATGATATAATGGTTTAGGATTGGTGGACACAAGAGCAGCGTTTTGAGGCGAGAGTTTCAAAAAATGCTGAGAATAAATAATAAATTTTTATCTCTCTGGTCCAGAGCTTCCAAGAATAATAAAGTTGTATTGAGGAAGACAGTGGAAGTCATGTTAAGGAAGACTGCCAAACAATAACGTCATGACCACACAGACAATGAGCTTTGGAGATGCAGATGTAGGATCTTGGGTTCACACAATCTAATGGCAAGTACTAGTTGGAATCTGAGGAGAATAATTGGAGTAAGGACAGGTAAGAAGCAGGGCTGACACTGAGTTTAGTAAAATGATGCTCATCCCCACTGTGTGTGGAGGGCAAGGGAAGGGAAAGGGAGGTTGATTGATAGTTCAACAAAAACACAGCTGTGTACAATATTTGTATGCATATGCCTACAGTTTCATTTACTTTACCTATACTCTTCTTTCTTAATTAATTTCTTTTGTTATATACTAAAGTTCCAAATTAAAGAATTTGTTTTATATGTTCCTTAAACATCTGGAGGAGCAAATGGACCATCAGGAGGCAACTAATAGATTAGTGCTCGTTGACAAATGAAGAAAGATCAAATAGGACTGTAAACTTTTTTGAACCCGCCACTGTTGGGGGATCATCCTGGAAATCTTTCCTACCGTTCCTACTGCCTGTCTTCACAAAGCTCCTTCTTTTTAAGTGTACTCCTTTTACTCCTCTTTCTGATAATCTGATTAATGGGGAGTCACGTCGATATCAGGAAAGTATCCTTTTTTAACTCCTCCTGGTAGCTTTCTATGTACTTTTAATATTGTCACTTCAAATTTCAGGCTTCCTTTCTGTCCCAGAAATGTCTTGAATCTCCTAGTTTTCACTAGAAAACTGCCTCAGCTGAGGATTATTTCTGAGATTTTCCTGAGTGGGGCCCTTAAAGAACAGACTAAATAAATTCTTTCAATTCATAAAGCTTAAAGAAAAATCAAAACAGTAACAAGTTGTTTTGGAAAATCTTGCTTAAAAAATAAAATTTCACTTTGAGCAATATATAAATCAGAAATACTCCCTTGGTGTAATCTTTGCCTGCCTGCCAGTGCCTCACCTAGGAATGACCAAGGAGAGGATTTTCCCCTCCCCAGTTCATTCCATTATGTTTTCAAAGGGAGTAGTTTATTTGGAATAATACTTGCGTGCACTGGTCAGGGTTTATTGGTAAGAGAGGTCATCACTGTTAGTGGATACTACCTAATGTGCACCTACATGTCAGCTGTGCACTCCGCATAGATTATCAGTAATTCATATAACCGCTCTCTTAATTTTTTTTTGACATTGAAACTGAGGCTCAGAAAAGTTACTTGCTCAAGGTCTCAGCTAATAAATCAAAAGCCAGCTATGAAGTCATTTCTACTTGACACCAAAGCTCATTTGCAATACACTGTGTTATCTCTTGTGTTCTCATATTAAAAGCATCTTGAGGGGTGCCTGGGTGGCTCAGTCGTTAAACGTCTGCCTTCGGCCCAGGGCCTGATCCCAGGGTCCTGGGATCAAGCCCCGCATCGGGCTCCCTGCTCCACTGGGAGCCTGCTTCTTCCTCTCCCACTCCCCCTGCTTGTGTTCCCTCTCTTCAAAAGGGCATCTTGAATGAGTTGAAGTTGCAGATTTAATAAAAAAGACCCATTCTGTTTATAGGTCTAGGGGGTGTTAATTTAAGAATTCCTAACCCCTCCCCCAGCTACTCCATTCCTTTGGCTTTCCTGCGTTTTATTTTAATCATTAATCTACACAGTCATCTCATATCCTTTTATAGTTATTGTTCAGTACATTTCCCTGTTTATCTTTCCCCACCTTTCCTTCTGGGTTTCTTTACAGATTAGTAAAGGGTTTATTTGTACAAATGGGGCTATGTGGAAGGGGTTGCTGTCTGGTGTGGAATAGCAGATAGAGGTCAGATAACAGGAAAGTTAAGTATGGAATGCAAATGTGTTCCTGTGGGCTGTTAGGACACGTCTTCAGCAAAATCACACCCTGCTGTTCCAGTTAATACCCCTACTCGTGGTTACCATAACCTAAAAACCTAGGCATGGTTCAGTGCAGAGACTTAACCGAAAGATTGGCATGTGTTCATCTAGTTAACAAAGTCTATTTGCACCTGGTCTCCAAAACCTAAGTGCATATTATATTTCAGTATTTTCCACACAGAAAAAAAATAAAAGTTGCTAAACACGATTGTTTGCTAATCTGGAGATTTGGGGAAAAATCTACCCAGTTTTTCAAAGGCTCACTTTGCAGTGAGGAATGATGGGAAGGTTGATGAAGGTTAACTGAACAAATACCTCGGTCAAAGAAAACAAGTTATGAAAAAGAAATTAAGTTTCACTAGTGCTCAGCCTCTGTCATGTTTCTCATTACTGCATTCTAGGTATTCAGCTCTGAGCGGATGCTGTAAAGCTGAGCACCACATGGACCTTACCCTCACTGAGATCACAGTTTAGGCTCCAGTGTTAATTTATAATCATTACGAGCAAGATGGTAAATTCTAGATCTGATTAGTTGCCGGTATGCCAGACTGCCAGGTCCCATCCTCACAAACAAGAACCCAACTGCTGACTTCCTTGATAGGCAGAGTAGGACAGAGCACTTGCTGGCTGTTCACCTGCACCCTTGTTTCTGTCTCCATAGTCAAGACAGGCAAGTAGGTGGGAGGTTGGTAGGGCAAGTGAGATCTGTTGGCAGCTTCCATGGAACTACATTAACACCACAATGAACGGTCTTTCCTCTTCCGCCAGTGTTATGAAATCCTTTAACCACCAGTAGTAAAGGAAGCGTATCTGATAGCTCCTGCTTCCAGACTACACTCCCTGTCTTACAAAATGTCTCTGGCCCACTGGAGGGTTCTAAGTGCCCACGTTGGTTGCGTGAAACAAGCTCACTGATGAGCGCTCAGAAGAGAGGAGTCATTTTCACGTGGATTCCAGAAAACAGGTGAAGGATGCCTGAGTCAGTCCCGTTGGCCAATAGCCTGGATTTCTTCAACTGTCTGGGGAGGGTGCGGTTCCTAGAAAGTTGTGTACTCATTGCCTTCCTTTGCTAAGCTGCTGGTTCTGTTTCCTGCTAGCTGCTGATGACCTGGTGGTTTTCTTCCTTTCACTGGAGTTACTTGGCCTGACCTGTGTGACCTGTTTCTTCTGTGAGTGGTCGAATTGGTGATACCAGTGCTCTCCTCTGCAGTGATGACTGCTGCAACTCTTGCTTCAGAGAATATGTATTTCTTATATTTACATCCTATATAGATTTTATTTATAATAACTAAATATAAATGTATATTTAAACATATTTTTCTTCATTCAACAGTTATAGAACACGTATGTGCAATATTTTGTGCTATACCTTGGACATTAAAAACATGAATATGGCAAAGTCTACTCCTCTTGAAGTTTCAAGTATTGCTTACTATGAAAAATATACCTGTTTACTGAATAACTTGGGAATAAATAAAAGTAGAAAGTAAAAGAAATACATATCCCCCATGATACCACCACCCAAAGATAACCACTGTTAATATTTTGGTATGTAGCCTTTCAACAATATTATAGTATCACCAAAAGGAATTATATTATGCATTCCTTTTATAATTTGTAATGTGCTCTTGTCACTTACTGGTGATTAGGGAGCATCTTTCCATTTGGTAATCTGCTACATCATTGGTTATGATAACAATAGATTCCTTTGTAGAGATATCCCATAACTTGTTTAGCCAATCTCCAATTTTTGGCAAGGTATGTTGTTTCCAAAAGTTTTGCTGTTATAAACTTCCATGTGACAAGCATTCCCTTAATTATCTTTTTCATGTACCATGTTTATTTACCTAGACTATATACCTTAAAGTTCAAATGGAGAATCAAAGTTACATACATTTTAAGGCTTTGGCTATTACTAAATAGCCCACCAGAAGCCTTGCTGGCACCTTTGAAAACTTTTGTAGAATGGAACTAGGAAGTCATGGCTGGTGGGAGGTTGGCCTTACGGTAGAATGTTGGTGTTGAGAATGTATATTTGGGGTATGCCGAATGATGTGTTGGACTGATTGGATAGTAACAAAGTTAACATTTGAAAAAATCTAATAGGATTAAATAAAATATAAATGTATTATTTTGAACCATATACTGTTACTTCTATCTCTCCACACATAAAATTCCATTGCTCATCTCTCCCTCTAAAACAGATACTTCCCTCCCTCCCTTCCATCATCCCTCCCTTATGTCCAGCTTGTATACATACAAACATTTTTGTGCCACTTATGCCACAACCAAAGCATGATCTTTATGTTCAAGCATCTCATCATCTAGTGAGGGAGGTAGATAAATAGAGACCATAAACTGAATAATACAAATTATGACAGAAGAAAAGCCTGAGTGTGTTTGCACACACAGGAGGGGGACCAGACTCTAATTAGGAATAGGATCTTCTATTCTTCCAATATGATAACCTTGACTCCTTAATATCTCTCAGACCCCCATATTTAGCAATTGCTTATTTGCTATTTTGCAAAGTTATTATTTAGCAATTATTGTATACTATCTGTTTTTACTCTCCAGAATCTCTTTTAAAACATTTTTAATAGTTTAATGTCTGCTTTCCATTTCCAATGCTATCACCCTCGTTCAGACCACTGTCACCTCAGCCAGGACTATTTCAGTAACACACTGATGTACCCAGCCCAAGTTTCTTTACCCTCCTCCAATCTATCTTGGATATTGCTATTACTGTAACCTCCCTCAACCACGACTTTGAAGATTTCATCACCCTAACCAAATACTTTCAAAAGGTTTCCCTGACTTATAGCAGAACACCCAAGTTCCTTTTCTTGATCATCGAGATCAAATAATCTACTTTATAGTCTACAAAGTGCCTTCATACTTCTTTTCTCATTTGTTCCTTGAAATAGTGTGTGATAAGCAAGGAGTACCATTTACTGCTAGGGAAATTCCAAAATAGGTAAGTTGTATTTCAAGGGTTAAAATAACTCTTGGAGAGGCTGAGGTTGGGCCCAAGCCTAGATAGTTTTTTAATTTAGCTTTTATTAATTTAAAAAACAAAGAACACTGTATATGAACTATCCAATACTTTCATATCTTCGGTATTTATAAGATACAAAAGGTTATGCAGAGAAAATTTCCTTCTGACATCTGTCCCCAACCCACCCATTTCCTTTTGGGGCAATATTATTAGGTTAGTATTAGTTAGTTCTATGCATATACTAGTGAACAGAAGACTCCTCTACCATTTTTTTATGCTGATGCTAATATAATGTACATTTTATTCTGCACCTTATTTTTTTTCACCTATTAACTCTGCACAGAAATCATTCCAGATCTATACATAAAGAACTCATTTTCAATTTTTTTATTTGAAACAATGAAGTAGTATTGCATTGATTGAGCGAATCACTACGGATCTAATGAGGCCCTTACTCTAATGAGCATTCAAATGATTTAAAATCTTTTGTCATGGTAAAAATGCTACAATATATACAAACATACAGATGACTAACAGACACATGAAAAGATGCTCAACATCACTAATCATCAGGGAAATGCAAATCAAAACCATAATGAGATATTACCTTACACCTGTCAGAATGGCTAACATCAAAAACAAGAAACAACAAGTGTTGACAAGGATGTGGATAAAAAGGAACCCTTGTATACTGTTGGTGGGAATATAAACTGGTACTGCACTGTGGCAAACAGTATGGAGTTTCCTCAAAAAATTAAAATAGAAATACCATATGATCCAGTAATTCCACTATTAGGTATTTACCCTAGAAATGGAAATGAAAACACTAATTTGAAAGATATGTGTATCCCTATGTTTACTGCAGCATTATTTACAATAGTCAAGATAGAGAAGCAACCTAAGTGTCCATCGATAGACGAATGGATAAGGAAGACGTGAGACATACACACACACACTCACACACGCATGCACATGTGCACACAAAGGAATATTATGCAGCCATAAAAAGGATGAGCTCGTGCCTTCAGAGACAAGATGGATGGACCTAGAGGGTATTACACTGACTAAAATAAGACTGAAAAAGACAAATACCATATGATTTCACTCATATGTGGAATCTAAAAAACCAAATGAATAAAGAAGGAAACAAAAAGTGGGATCAGATCTATAAATGCAGAGAATAAACTGATGGTTGCCAGACAGGAAGGGGTGGGGGGTGGGGAAAATGGGGGAAGTGGAGAGAGAGATACAGGCTTCCAGTTAGGAAATGAGTAAGTCATGGGAATAAAAGGCACAGCCTAAGGAATATAGTCAATGATACTGTAATAGCAAAATGTCTACTGAAATAGACAGATGGCAGTTGCATTTGCCGTGAGCATAGCATAATGTATAAACTTTTTTAATCACTATGCTGTACACCTGAAACCCATATGACATTGTGTGTCAGCCATACTCAAATTTTAAAAATGCTACAATATAAAAGCCTTGAACACAAGTCATTTCACAGTGCGGGAGTATATGACTTAAGGATGTTGCACTGAAGCTATAAGGTGTACCTTTGTAATTTTAATAGACATTGCCAAATTGTTCTCCCAAGAAATTGGATCAATTTGCACTCCCACCAGCAATTATGAAAGGGCCTATTTCCACATAATCTTGCCAATAATGTTTGATTACATATTTTGATGCTTGCCAATTTGAGAGATGAGAAATATTTCATTGGTAGTTTAAATTTTTAATTGTCATATTTTGAGTACAATGGGGAATCATGTCAAATACAGAAGAACTATTTGTCTTTCTGCTTCTATAAACTATCTTTTCATATCCCTTTCCATTGGGGTAACAATTTATCGACAACAGTTTTCATATATTAGGGAAATTCATCTTTTGTGTGATGCACACGAATTTTGGATCTAAATTTCATGTTCCCACCATTATATTAAGTACATGAAAATCATTTTTAATGATAGTGTCTCCAGAACCTGCAAATATTTCACATTATTTATCTATTTGTGTGTAATGATACTCCCTTTGTTTCTTTCCTGTAAGGTTATCTCATCTCTGTAATTAACTTACCGTATCGGTGAATTTCAACTTCCCTCTAATTTTCCATGTTTCTGAAGCATCTTTAGGGTACCCTTTGAAATCCTAATCTTACCTCTGAGTACTCCTTCTTAGCAAAAGGCATTTCCCTTTTCTGAATTTTTTTACCCAAGTATCTGGAAACAACTCCTAAACTTCTAAATTTTAGAATTTTATACAGTGGCATAGATCTTTCTTTTGAATCTAAGCTATTTGGGCACCCAGATTTTTCTGGCGGTGTGTGATAACAAGTTGTATTCCTTGAGTTATTCCCTCTGACACCTAACCCATGGCAATTGTCCTGCTCTAAATCTACCTCTCTAGCATGGTGAACCTCTCCCTGTCTGCTGACCCACTGGGTCTGTCCCAGAAAGAAACTATTGCACCACCTTTTCCCATGCCCTCCTGTCCACAGATGAATTTTAGTGGATTATGGTTAGCCAAATACAAATCCCGAAAACATAAAGAACAGATTGTAATTGACAAACCCTTTGTTTTCAAGTTATTTATGTGGCTTTTCAGCAATAACACAAAGCTCTCTTTGTCTCTGAAAAACAGAAAGAACTTCTTAACTCACCAAGTATTTAAATCTACTCAATATGACGGGTGGGCTAATGTGTGAATCCTGGCCTGGTACAAAGGAAGTGTTGTGAAAAACTCCTTCTCAAGCCATATATGCTACTCCGTTTGCCACCATGAGCGGTACTTAGGTAAAAGACTGAGAGGAATTAAAGAATGTTTAAAGATTTACAGCGGGAATAATTCAAGTAGTTAGGAAATTAAGTCCATAAAGAAAGGCAATAAGGATTCATGGTTTTTTAGCCTGCAAAAGAGAAGTCTCTAGAGGACTTTAATAATGTGTTTCTGGGTCATAAAATAAACATGGAAAGAATGGTGCCTATGTGGCCTTTATCTGGGGATGAGGGAAAATGAGCACATGAATGAGGGAAAATGAGCATATGAACGAATGAATAGGTTAGAAACCAGATAATGCTTCGATTGAATATGCTCCTCATTTAAAAAATAAGGAATGTGCTCTTTTCTCTACATATATTATAGTTTAATAAAAAGTAAAAAAAAAAGAAACAACTGATTTTTATCTGTGTGGGATACCTTTGGAATGGTCAGAGAGCTAGACAGTTTCCTAAAGCTTAGTGATAATGAGTAAATCCTAGCTCTACTTCTTCCTGTTTGGATGACCTTGGGCAAACCTCTTTCCTCATTTCTCCTAGCCTCATTCCTCACTTCTAAATTGGTATAATGATAGTGTTGTTACGGGGATTATATGAGATAATGTACATGCCCTAGTTATGATTTGGTTTTGTTTTAAAAAGGCAAAACATCCAAATATTAGTAGTCTAAACAAGAGACAAATTATTTTTGTCTCATCAGTAATTCTCACTAGGTACCTGGGGCTGATGTGGAGTTCCTGGTATGCAGGTCTAAACTCATGTAGTTGTTGTACTGTGGGTGACTTCCATTTCTAAGTATCTGTCTCTCCTAGCCATGTGGTTGTCTGCATTCTCACATCAAGAAAGATAAGGAAAGGGCTTTTTTGAGAACACTTCCATTTCCAGGCCATTGGTCAGAATTTAGTCACATAATGACAGCTAGCCAGGGAGGGTTGGGATGCACAGTCTCTTTCCAAGTAGCTATGTACCCAGCCACAAATCATGGGTTCTCTTAGTACAGATAAAGGGGAATATAGTTATTGAGGGAGGATATATACTTAGAAATAGCAACTTTGCTACAGAGTACAAAATGCTTAGCTCAGAATCTAGCAATAAATAGAAACTCTTATGATTGCTATCATTGCAAACTCAGATTCATACAGCCAGTATCCCATCAACTATTCACACCTGGGTGTTGAGCACCATCTCAACATTTCTAAAAATGAAGTCATTTTATCACTAGTTAGTCCCTCTCTTCCACTGTTTCCCCTCTCAGAGAATATGGTCTCTGTCTTTCCTAGTCTTGGCTAATGGCATCACCACCTACCCACCTTGGAGTCTTCCTCTGCTCCCCCTTTTGCTATACTCACTACATCTAATCGGTTTTGAAGAAGTATCTGCTCTCCTTGGGAGATGTCCCTTGGATACAGCCTTTTTTTTTTTTCTTTCTTTCTTTTCCCCTCACTGTTTAGTACTTTTTTTTTTTTTAAAGATTTTATTTATTCATTTGACAGAGAGACAGCCAGCAAGAGAGGGAACACAAGCAGGGGGAGTGGGAGAGGAAGAAGCAGGCTCCCAGCAGACAAGCCTGATGTGGGGCTCGATCCCAGGACTCCGGGATCACGCCCTGAGCCAAAGGCAGACGCTCAACGACTGCGCCACCCAGGCGCCCCCACTGTTTACTACTTTAACCTCACAACCCTTTGAAATGGCTCCCAGGGCCCTTCCTAGTCTGACTCCAATTTATTATTCAACCCAACACACCTTGTACACTTTGTACTCTGTGTTAATAAAAATAAGCAAATAGAGGCACCTGGGTGGCTCAGCTGGTTAAGTGTCTGCCTTCGGCTGGAGTCATGATCCTGGGATCCTGGGATTGAGTCCCACATCAGGCTTCCTGCTCAGCGGGGAGCCTGCATTTCCCTCTCCTGCTCCCTCTGCTTATACTCTCTCTCTGTCAAATAAATAAATAAAATCTTGGGGAAAAAATAAGCAAATATTTTCAAAAATTTTAGGCAAGTTTTGAACAAAATGTTTATTTAATACAGGATTTAATTTTTAACAAAGATTGTGATAAAAAAAATCTACATAAGCATCTAGCTTTAAATACTGCAATCAGTGCAAAATCAGAAGCACTTTTCTGAATGGGTCATCTCTGTATGTGTCTCAACAAGTGAAACAGTTGCCCGGGGAGGGGGATCCCCATATATGTTCTTTTCATTTATAGTCACTTCATTTACAATCTTCTTTCTAAAGCCTATAGACTCTCAGGAAATTAAGAACATTTCAAAGCTATCTGCTTCCACTCCAACTTCTCCCCATACTTTGCTAAAGATTTGCACATGATCCATAAATGAATTAATCTCTTTTAATAAAAATAAACTTGCTTTATAAGCAGTTGAGCCCTAGCTATTTGGTCATTGTAAGTTCTTAATCATTCTCCTTTCTGGTCTGTAAATGTTTGAATTCTTTTCCTTTGCTATGATCCAAATTTATAGAAGACTTTGAATCCAGAGTTTGGAATCTGAATTATCATGTCTGTCTTTTCTTAACTCAACAGTCTATCTGAAAAGGCATTTCCATCAACATAAGGGATCTAATGCAGACTCCAGCTATATATATCTAATTAGGTGAGGATAAGAGTTAGGAAACTTTAGTTGTTACAGGTTTAGACTCTGGAGTTGGAAGGCTATAATTCTAGCTTCATCACCTCCTGGCCATGTGACCTTTGGCAAGTTCCTTAGCACCCTGGCGCCTTTCCAAAAGGGGGATAACATTAGTGCTGTTCTGCTCCTGGAGTTTCTGTTTTTGTTTTAAAGGTTAAGTGAGTTAATATATGCCAGGCTCTTAGACCAATGCCTGATTCATAGCAGATACCAATGAATAACAGGATCTCAGGTACTTAATCCTTGTGTTCTATTTTAGGTTGCCAGAAAAAATACAGAATATTCATAAAACACAATTAAATGGTAATATTACTGCTCCTTATATTGCAGATCGGGAAATAGGCTCAGAATGGTTAGAAATTTTCCCAACTAAATGGTAAGCTGGAATTTGAACCTAGATCTGTCTGTTTCTCAAAGCTGAACTCTTTATACATTATCAGACATTTGGAAATTAAGGCTTAAATTTAGCTTGAAATTCCAATGACTGTTTTCAGAGAACTAAAAGAAAAAAATGTCAGTTGGTGTTGAAATTGGTATCTGTCAAATTCACAAATGCTTTAACTGATTCAGGTTCCCTCCTCTCCTTCCCCCAGAACAGGCACAACTGAAAGCTTATGATTCTAATCGAACTAACACTGAATTATTTCCTTTCTGAATTGTAGCCAATCTTTTCCCTGATAATAAAAAAAAGTCTTTCATTCTAAGATTTCTCATTCTTTGTTTTTATACAATACAATGTGGTTGTAATTATTATTGTTGGGAACCCAGGTTTACCAATAATCAAAAAATTGTATTTATTGTGTAGATATTATGTGTCAAAATGTGCTAAATGACCCATATATAACTTCATTTAACCCACTCAACAATCAAGTAATTGTTGCCCCAGGGGGCATTTGGCAATGTCTGGAAAGAATTTCAATTGTTCCAAGGGTGGGGGGCATGTGCCGGCATCTAACGAATAGAGAGACCAGGGGTGCTAAAAAACGTCTTCTAAAGCACAGGACAGCTCCTTACCACAAAGAGCTATCTGGTACAAGATGTCAGTAGTGCAGGGGTGAGACGGGCAGTATTAAGTATTATGACCTCTGTATTTTAGATGGAGAAATCTCAGAGAGGTTAAATAACTTTGCCCAAGCTTATGTAGCCTGTAAATGAGAGAGCCAGGCCTGGCACCTAGATATATTTAGCTGCAAGTCCATGTTTTCCTCCATAAAGAGGCAAGGAGAATTTCAGTTTATAGAAGGTGAAGATTAGTACATATATACCGACAACCATAAAATTACTTTAAGGGATAATTAAATGAAAATACATGATTGCTAAGTGGAATGTTTAGCAAAAGCTTCTGACCTTGCTGTGACACCTGAAGTTAGTGTGTAGAGGACTTGATAAAGAGAAGTAAAACTGTAATCATGTCAGAAAAATACAATCATTTTTTTCTTTCACTTAATCACTTTCTTTTTTGTTTCTGAAAGTGTTGTTGCTGGATGTTGAAGCTTGAAAAAAGACATGGGCAATCAGATGAAATTATTCAGGTTTCCAGGAAAGAAGAGCATCAAAAAGTGTTCCATCATGGCTTCACTAAAAATAGACACATTATAATGGATCCAAAATTGATACCAAGAAAGACTTGATATTATGGTGGTAAACTGACTGAAATGCTAAACAATCTTTAAATGAGTTAATTGTAGTTTAAAAAATATAAATAGAGCATTTGGCTTATTAAAAAACACAACTGTTTGCTTACTAGGCTTATTTTAAAGCTCATGTAAGCAATTTACAGAGACTGAACCTAAGTATTTTAGACTTTTGTTTACAAAGAAGAAATAAAACTTCTCTGAACCACATCCATAGCATTTCCATAGTAGCAAGTGGCAGAACATGGCAATGACTATATATGGAAATTAAAGACAAGTCAGATGTTACCTCTATATTTAGTAACTTCGGGGACAGGTGGAATAGGGATATTTCCAACTGTAAGGCAGAGTGTAGCTTTGAAGATGATGTATTTAGACCAAGAAGCCTTCAAATGTAATTCCCTGATCCACCTAGATCAGTTTATGGCGCCCCTACTAAGCATTTCTAGAAGACCTGCTAACTCATTTTTCAGAGCATTTACCAACATCATTATTTTTGTTTATTATCTGTTTCTTCTAGACTATAAGCTTTGTGAGGACAGGGTTTGTGTCTAATTGTTACAGTATTAGATATCTCCTTAATGAATTCCTGAATGTACAGGAGTTTTCAGATATAGGTAGTTTACTTAAAAGAGATTTCTGGATAATACAAAAGAGCACCTACATGGGGGGTAAATAGATATATAAGTAATTCATGTACCCAGAGAAAAGAAAATGGAGAGAAGAGAAAGGACATAGATTGAAATCAGAAGTGGAATAAGAGACTAAAGATAGATTCCCAAGGACCATCCCTAGTGATCAGACCGCAAGAAACAAAGGGCCCTATTTGAATTTTTTTTTTTTTTTTTTTTGAACCCATAGATGAGCGGGATCCCAACACTTTCTCTTTCCTCTGCCTAAATTATGCAGTTCTCACCTCCTCCAGCTGACATGTACTCAAGAAAAAGAAATGATTTTCTGGCTATTTTGATTGTGACTTTTACTGTGTGTTGAGGGAGGGCATTGAGAGAACATGACCACCAGTCAACTCTTGATCTGGACCGAGGCAACTGGAGGCTCCTCACTGCCTCCCTTGCCCTTGAACGTTCTGCATACTCTTCCCATAGTGGGAGTTCTTTCCAAGGATGTAGCCTGTGTTGTTGAGACCATCTGGACTGGACATGTGACTGTTTAAGATTCTGGAGGGCAGGTCCAGAGATCTACTGTCTTGTGGCCACTCAGACAAGTCTCATAGATAAGCTCCCTTGCTTATTAAATCTGCCATCTACCAATCTGGAGTGGTCTGCCTCTTCCTTGGCCTCTTCTTTCCCTCTGTGTATGGGGGCCAGTTTACGAACAACTGCTGCATCTGTCCATGTTGAAGTGAATGCACCTACAATGTAAATCGTTGCTCAGGGTCAGGTTTTGGTATTTGTAATAATATGAATACTTAAACCTTTTGATTCCTTTAGAAAATTTTGCTTAAATAAGTTATAGGTACATTTCTGCTTTGTTGGTAAATATTTTTAAATTTATTTCCTAAAAACTTGATCATTTACTTATATTATTATAAAAACCCACTACTTTGAGAAAAAAAAGTGTGATGAGCACAAGGAACTCAAGTAAGGTGTTTATACTAAAGCTCACTAGCAATATCAGGTCAGTGAGGAAATAGGTCTTTGAACTTCTGAAATACATGAGCAAGGAAAAGTCACTGAAAGGTGAACGTAATGGAGGAGTAATTGGAATATCTCCATGTTAGCTTGCTCACTGTTAGAGCTACCTGAGAAGTTGTTTTCGTTGACTGATTGTTGTCTGGGTTTAGAAAAAACATAATGAGTCCACGTAAATATAGCGGCAGCAAAATCTTGTAAAAGAATAGAGTTCAAAGGGTACATACTTTGCTGTTGCTGAATTATGTTTTCTATAAGGACTTGGTGATTGCATAATTCCCTTGGCTGAACTTTGGTGTGACAGCTTTTCTCTGTTCTATGCCACAGACTTGCCACCAGTCATTCTTAATATCAGAATTGCGTCAAACCTAATTTTGTGTAAGAAAAACCCACGCACTGGAGTCATGACGTGTCTCATGCAGGATCACACAATTGACTGATTGCTCAGATAAATCTCCAGTTCACATGTCTGGCCTCCCCGTTTCGTTCTCTTACTCTTACACTGTGCAGCCTCTATAATGTGACAAAGAATGTCTGACAGAAAGAAAGATGAATTCATTCCTACTCTGAGGGTTACAAGAAAAAGTATCTGCTGTTTGTTGGGCTACAAAAAACTTACCTTAAAAACAAACAAACAAAACAAAATCAACCTTTGTGGGATTTTTAGTACAGACCCACATTAAGATTTAAAGTCCAATGAACCTTGTTGGTGACATTTTAGAAATATCTTGAATAACAGACTAAATATACACTAATAACATGATAAAGTATAGCTCACATAATTTGAAGGATCACATAAAAAACCAGCTAGTGGTATAGCTAAGGAATTAGTATCCTTTGTGTACGTGTGTTTTATACATCGAAATAGGAAAAAAGAAAGCCTAACATATAACTCCAAAAAGAATAGCCCTGGAAATATTTTGAAATACTGAAGTACACGACCTTCTATTATGGTGGTAGTTCAGCATCTTCTCTGAATATACCCAGGTATAACTTAACTAAGATTTAGAAAAAGAAATGTATAAAACATTAGGAATGTACAACAACAACAAAAAAAAGCCAGTAAATCTATCCTATTTCATCCTATAAAATAGGAAAAGCAAAGGGTTTGTTTCGCTGCCCTTTTAACTAGGACACTTGATCATAAAAGCTAAAAGGAAAATAATAGTCTAAGATGGGAAAATACCAAAAGGAGTTAATTCCTGTTTGATGTAAGTCCATGTATTAGTTTTCTATTGCTGCTGTAACAGATGACCACAAACATGGTGAAATGAAACAAAAATCTGTCTTATACTTCAGTAGGTTAGAAGCATGACATGGGTCTTGCTGAGCTAAAATTGAGGCATCGACAGGACCACATTCTTTTCTGGAGTCTCCAGGGGAGAACTGTTTTCTTTGACTTTCCAGTTTCTAGAGACTGCCTACACTTCTGGTGTCTTCCTCCACCACTACAGCTAGCAAGGTTGTGTCTCTCCGCCTGTTCTTCCCAGTCACATCTCCTCTGACTCCCTTCTGCCTTCTTCTCCTACTTTTAAGGACCTTGTGATTACACTGGGTCCACCTGGATAAGTTAGGCTAGTCTCCCCATCTCAAGATCCTGAGCCTTAATCATATCTGCAAAGTCCCTTCCTGCCACGTAAGACAACATATTCACAGGATACGGTCCTTGTTGTGGGGCCATCATTCTGCTTACCCAAGTCCCTGTAGTTAATATTATAAAACATTAAACAAAGAATTTTAATTGGAGCCCTAGTAGTACATTTAAAAATTACTTCAAGTTAATATATGTACACGGTTGGGACGCCTGGGTGGTTCAGTCGGTTAAGCATCTGCCCTTTGGCTCAGGTCATGATCCCAAGGTCTTGGGATCGAGTTCTGCATCAGGCTCCTTGCCCAGGGGGGAGCCTGTTTCTCCCTCTGCCTGCTGCTCCCCCTGCTTGTGCTCTCTCTCTCTGACAAATAAATAAATAAAATCATATCTATATATAGATAGATAGATAGATATCTATCTATCTATCTATCTATCTATATATCATAATTTGAATATATATATATATATATATATTTAAGACAATAAAGTTGTACTGAAGGGTTTACCCTACCACCTAATATCCCTCTCGAGAAGTTGCTACTTCTGCAACTTCAGTTTTTAGTTATTCCGGTGGTTAGCTCCATGTCTCCAAATAAATCATGTATAATGCGATTTCGAGACTTACCAACCTCGACACTTCCTAGTGTGGCCCTGCTGTGAGTCATGAGGGTTTACCTCACACAACTCTCATACCTGTCACCACTCCTCATGGAACTTCCTCAGGAAGGGAGTATGGAGGTAAATCTGTCAGTGCTTTCAGACTGAAAAGTTCTTTTTCATTCTCTCCCACTTGATTAATGGTTTGGCTGGATAGAGAATGCTAAGTTGGAAAAAGGCTTCCCACAGAAACTTGAAAGTGTTACTGTACTATTTGGTGCTGCTAATAAAACAAAAAGGAATCAATGCTTCTGATTTTCATTTCCGTGTACACAATTTTCCTTTCCCAGCCCTCAGTGGAAGCTTTTAATATCTTTTAACCTTTGGAGTTCTGAAGTTTTACACTACTGTGCCCACATGTGGTTCTTTCTTTTTAAGTTCATACTATTGGTTGCAGGTAGTCCCTACCAGATTGGAGATAGGCGTCTCCTTTCATCTCTGGAGAATTATCTTGTTTTAATTCTTTCATAAATTGCTGTCATCTCTTTAGAATTCCTAACAATTAGACTTCCTGTATTGATTCTTGATTTTGTGGATCTTTTCTCTCACATGTTCTTCTTTTTGTTTTCTTTTGTTTTTAACCTCTTAGAAAGTGCCTGTGCTTTATCTTTCAGATTTTCAATTATTTTTTTGATTTGGGAAATTATTCAATTAATTTCTGAAAGTACCTTCTTGGTTTTTGGCCGTTCTTTTTTTTTTTTTTTTTTTTTACACTTTGTATTCTTGGTCTCTGGATATAGTATTTTCTACCTAAGGACACTTAAGTTTTACTTAAGGCTCTCTTCTGCTGCTTCCTGAATATTCTCTCTTTGTTGAGGGGACAATATTTCTATTTATCTTGGTCTTTCTCTGTTACACTGCAGCCTTCTCTCAGTTTTCTGGTGATCATTTTTTGTCTATCTATATTTAAAACTTGAGGGAATTACAAAATTATAATGTGCTCTGTATGTGAAGAGATTTGGTGGCTGGAAGTTTTACATTATGGCGAGAAGGAGGTGAGCCAGCTGCCTTTTCTTTTGGCAAATATTAGAAGGAGGAGGGCTTTACTTTCTGGCACCAGTGAAACGCCAGACTACAGGTCATCCTGTGTGAGAAGACAGGTGTCTATGTCCTATACAGGTCTTCAATTAAGCCCCTGTTTTCATCTCCACTTTCTCCTGAACTTTCTTCTACCTGTAGTCTCTATTCTGAGGCATCTCAATTTCTGGTGGGCAAGGTGTTTCCCATATCTGCTGAAGCCTCCTTCTCTCTTATTTTGGGCTAGAGCTTTAACACAAGGCACTCTTTCTCAATTTCCATATTCCAGGAATGTGTTAAAGTACTTGGTTTTGAATGGTCCCACTATTTTCTTTTAGTTATTGTGTTTTTATAATTTTAGATAATCCTTATTATAATCTTATGGGGTATACAGAGGAGGAAAAGTTGAAAATGGGCTGAATCTACCATTTTGTACTGAAATCTAATATACAATGTTTGAAGTTGGTGAGGAAAAGCATAGGACCAGTTAGTAAAAAAATTGTTAATGATTCTTAGATTTTACGTGGAAAGGACAGAAAGGGATAAGAATACACAGAAATGGCATCCTAAGTGATTTGGAGACATAATATTCATGGGTGACACCTTGTTTTTCAGTCCTGGTATTCCCCTCACTTCAATTAAATCAGAACTTTTCAACACATCTAAGAATATAAAATCTCCTTTGATGGATTCTTTTGCTTTTTCAGACCTTTTATTTTTCTACAGATTTTTGTGCCGTAATCTCCAATCTGGTGTCTCAGTTATAGTTGGATCAGGGAAGAACTCCGATGAATGATATGGAATAGATTTACTGTAGGGATTAGATCGTACAAAGGGTAAGAGAATCAGAGACACAAAAACCTTAAAAGTGATGGTTGGAAGATCAGAGAAAAGTCACTAATCATCATGAAGGGAAACTGGAGAAGTAATAGAAGTCCCCTCTGCATATGGTGGTGGGCTTGTAGTCAGTGTAGGTCAGCAGGACATGTAGGGAAAGAGGGTGCAAACTGAGATCCATGGGGACAGAATGGAACCTGAGAAGACAAACTGGAACTCATGTGGGCAAAGGGAACCCACATCTAACTGTGGCAATATGGACCTGAGGTTGCAGCCGGTGCTTTCACATGCTGTTGCACGTGCACCTAAACTAGGACTCAGAAAATCTAAAGGAGGTGATCTGGGGGGAGCTGGAATCTCTGTTGATAGGCAGCTGCTCTTTGCCAGGTGGGCAAGCAGGTCAGAGACAAGGTACATGAACTGTAGCAGTACCTGGGGCACAATCTTAGTTCAGGCTGTCATTATTTATCAATTAGACATATCAAGTTTCATGTTTCTGTTGGATGTCCACGTGGACATGTTAGTAGGAAGTTGGAGTTTGTGGCCAGAGGGATTAATATTAGAATCTCAAGATTTTTTATTTTATTTTATTTTTTTTAAAGATTTTATTTATTTATTCGACAGAGATAGAGACAGCCAGCGAGAGAGGGAACACAAGCAGGGGGAGTGGGAGAGGAAGAAGCAGGCTCATAGAGGAGGAGCCTGATGTGGGGCTCGATCCCATAACGCCGGGATCACGCCCTGAGCCGGAGGCAGACGCTTAACTGCTGTGCCACCCAGGCGCCCCTCAAGATTTTTTAAATAGAAGATTTGGTTGGTTGATTAGATTCAGAAAGAAGATTAAGATGACTAGATTTTAGGAGATTAAGGAACTATGAATCTAGGACTTTAGGCTATTGCAGAAGTCATCCAAATGGACACTGAAGTCATACGATATGATGGTGGATATTTTGAAAGACTGGTGCCAAAACCATCAAAGTTAAATATTGATCAACGGCAGGAGATGGCTGAGAATAGGGGCTGGATAACATGTCTCAAAGGAGGAGAGGTTTGTTAGAGGTTTGCTAGGTTCCTTTAATAAACGCTAGAGGAAGGCAGAGAAGAAATGATTTAAAACTAACATGAGGTGCCAGGGAATGTGATGTTTTCTCTAGTAGATAGCCTAGTTTGCTTTTCTTTGGAGATATGAACTCCAAGTGGTTTTGGAGGAGCTATCCATTTTGGTGTCCAGTCTCTCAAAGTAGTGGGCTTATCGTGTCCTAGGCTGGGCCAACAGTACAGTATTCTCCATAGACAGTAATTGGATCAAAGAATAGCTTTATTACCCAAGCTATTTCAACTAGACTACTTCTGTATTGTAGATGTACTCCTTAAGAAGAGGGCAAAGATGATGTGATCTTGTGGTTATCAGCAGCCATCTTGCCAACCGCCTAGAAGAAGACTGCCATAGAATCCTGAGAAAATTAATTCAAGCAGAGACAAGTGGAAATGATGGCTGAAAGCTGGAATAATATTTCTGATACTTGTATCTTTGAGAATACCTCTCTTCAGTTTCATATATATCTATATCTGTATCTCATAAGTAATTTTTTTTAAGCTGAAGCTAGATATGAGTTTGGGTCTCTAGTACTACTAACCAAAAGGCTATTAACTAATATACTCCTTCCTACACCCCACCACCATGGCCTTGGACTGTGAGTTATAAGAGAATGAACAGTCTTCATTATAGGTTTGGAGAGAGGGAGAGGGATTTTCCAGGGAAACTGAAGTTTCAGCTAAGACTAAGAGTACAGAGTGCTTATTTACAGTGGGATTGAGTTTTGAAGGTCATGATGAAAAGCGCTGGAAGAATGGGAAGTGTGAGAAGGAGGGTGACGGGAAGTACTGAATAAAGAGGAACTTAGTATGTATGGAAGTTCTTTGAAACAACTGATATGCTAATATACTAACATGTAAAATCATATTGCCATGATTTTTGTGACTGTATATATAATAAAAATAGAGTTCAGATTTTATTAAAAATGCTGCTTATATGAGCTATTTAAAATAGTCAAATTCACAGAAACCAAAGATAGAATGGGGGTTAGTAGGACCTTGGGGGAGGAAGAGATGGGGAGTTGCTATTTAATGGGTTATAGAATTTCAGTTTTGCAAGATGAAAAGGTTCTGGAGATCTGTTGTACAACAATGTGAATATACTTAATTCTGCCAAACTGAACACTTTAAAATGGCGAAGATGGTAAATTTTATGTTACTTTTTTTTAAAAACCACAATTTAAAAAAGAATTAACTAACTTACAGGACACTATATATAAAGAGTTATGATACTGAAGTGGACCTGGAAATAAATAAAGGAATCAATCTTATATATTAAAAAAATATGTCAGTGAGAGGAAGCTGTATTTTCAGAGCTAACACAATGTTTGTGACTAAATATTGAGTTGTAGATATAGTTTCTGCCTCAGAAAACTAAAATTTAAATTTGAGGTGGAGACAGATCAAAGGTCAGGAAGGAGACTGGAGAGAAAATATCACAGTTAATACCTAACCCATATCTTAGTGAAACAATATAGAACAGACAACTGGAAACAAAGAAGTTGGACTCACTCTGGAATTTCAATGAAGGAGAAAGGAATGAATGGTTGAATGGAAAAACAAACAAACACAAACAAAATCCAACTCCTGGCAGGCAATGATTGTATCTTTAGTGTAACTGTTTCTGTGAGAGGGGCCCCTTAGCAAACTCTAGCAGGAAATTTGGGCGTTGATGTGCTGGATGTGAAGAGGGTCCGATTGCTAATCCCACTCAGAGTCAGAGGATATATGTATTTTGCTTATACCGTTAAAACAAAGTTCAAGGTATTTCCAGATTGTTTGCGCTGGATCTACGCTTAGAGGTCTAACTCCCTGTTTTACAAATAAAATTGTACGAAATCTCAATTTGCTGTGATTTGGTCTTGATTTTGTACAAGTTCACACAACTAACAAATGGCATAAATTCCAAGTCTCTGGATGTTATTCTTGGTACTTTTCCCAAATGTGAGTCTGGCTATCTGCCATGCTGTATGACTGGAAATCACAGTCTGTTTATCTGACCACTGGGGCAGCTAATGCTTGGTTCTTGCATGGTCAAAACTGTTATCAAAATTTGCCAGTAAAAGGTAGTATGGGGGTTATTAAAGCTGTAAGTAACCTCAGCACAAAATTAAGTAATAATCTATCTTTTTTCTCATTTTCATATATCCTTGGATTAGAAGATGGCATATTATAAGGGAAATGACACTATCCAAAATGGTGAGTGTGGAATATCACTCCAAGAATTTAACCCAGAGACCCTCACAAATGTGTGCCTCAAATTCACCTAGTTCTAAATATCTTCTTACTCTGTATGTTACTTTGATTCTTGGAAAATATGCCCAAATATTACTGAACTACCAGATTAGAAATAGGCATAAGACAAGTTGAATGATAATGCGGTCTTTCCAACTTGATGTTCTTCTTCTTTTTACTCAGTGGGAGACCAAAGAATCTTCCCTGTTTTTCTGCCCTTCTCCTCTCTTTCTTGACCCCTCTACCTTCTCCTTCTAAGAATCCAAGTTGCTTAAGTTTTGGTTGAAGAAGCAAAACCATTCCACTCCTTGTTTGTCCCTTAATTAACCTAATAGATAGGGTGACTATGTAATTTATTGCTTAGACCAGGACATTTTGAGGGACACGGGGGCCCTATTAAAATTAGATTGAGGGACACCGAGTGGCTCAGTTGGTTAAGAGTCTGTCTTCAGCTCAGGTCATGACCTTGGAGTCCTGGGATCAAGCCCCACATGGGATCCCTGCTCAGCAGGGAGTCTGCTTCTCCCTTTCCCTTTATTCTCTCCACTATGCGTGCTTTCTCTCTTTCTCTCACACCCTCTCTCAAATAAATAAATAAATAAATAAATAAAATCTTTTTAAAAATTAGATTGTGATAACTTGCATAAACAGAGATTGTCCTGGACAAATGGAATATATGGTCATTCTATTTGTGCAGCAAGATGAAGTTTAGACTGCCCCCGAGAGCATCTTTTTCAGATCAAACCTAACCATCTGTAAACATATGAAACAAAATGTGATGATGTTCAGAATTCTCAGAGGTAGGATATTCAAATATTTGGCACTGGGTCTGTGAACTGAGTTGTGAATTTTTCAGAACCATTGCTTCAAAGAGAGCTAGATTAAATTAAAATGGAGATGATTAAGTTTTTTCAATGTTTGTTTCTGATGAGCATTCACATGCTTGCTTATTAAATATTGTTTTTCTATTTTTTTTCCTTTAACATCTTTATTTTTAAAATTTTTTATAATAATATATTTTTATTGTATTATATTAGTCACCATACAGTACATCCCTAGTTTTTGATGTAAAGTTCCATGATTCATTACTTGCGTATAATACCCAGTGCACCATGCAAAACGTGCCCTCCTTTTTTTTTGGTAAAGATTTTATTTATTTATTTGACAGAGAGAGACAGCCAGTGAGAGAGGGAACATAAGCAGGGGAGTAGGAGAGGAAGAAGCAGGCTCCCAGCAGAGGAGCCTGATGTGGGGCTCGATCCCAGAACGCCGGGATCACGCCCTGAGCCGAAGGCAGATGCTTAACGACTGAGCCACCCAGGCGCCCCAATATGTGCCCTCCTTAATACCCATCACTGGCCTATCCCATTTCCCCACCCCCTCCCCTCTGAAGCCCTCAGTTTGTTTCCCAGACCACAGTCTCTCATGGTTCATTCCCCCTTCTGTTTACCCCCCCTTTCTTCTTCCCTTTCTTCTCCTACCGATCTTCCTACTTCTTATGTTCTGTAAATGAGTGAAACCATATGATAATTGTCTTTCTCTGCTTGACTTATTTCACTTAGCATTATCTCCTCCCGTCCATGTTGTAGCAAATGTTGAGAAATTGTTCTTTTTGATGGCTGAGTAATATTCCATTGTATATATGGACCACATCTTCTTAATCCAGTCATCTGTTGAAGGGCATCTTGGCTTCTTCCACGATTTAGCTATTGTGGACAATGCTGCTATGAACATTGGGGTGCATATGGCCCTTCTCTTCACTACGTCTGCATCTTTGGGGTAAATACCGAGTAGTGCAATGGCTGGATCATAGGGTAGCTCAATTTTTAACTTTTTAAGGGACCTCCACACTGTTTTCCAGAGTGGCTGTACCAACTTGCATTCCCACCAACAATGTAGGAGGGATCCCCTTTCTCCACATCCTCTCCAACATTTGTTGTTTCTTGCCTTGTCAATTTTTGCCATTCTAACTGGCGTAAGGTGGTATCTCAGTGTGGTTTTGATTTGAATTTCCTTGATGGCTAATGATGTTGAACATTTCTTTATGTGTCTGTTAGCCATTTGTATGTCTTCATTGGAAAAGTGTCTGTTCATATCTTCTGCCCATTTTTTGATTTGATTATTTGTTTCTCGTGTATTGAGTTTGAGAAGTTCTTTATAGATCTTGGATACCAGTCTTTTATCTGTAGTGTCATTTGCAAACATCTTCTCCCATTCTATGGGCTGCTTCTTAGTTTTTTTGACTTTTCCTTGGCTGTGCAGAAGTTCTTATCTTGATGAAGTGCCACAAGTTCATTTTTTCTTTTGTTTCTCTTGCCTTTGGAGATGTGTCATGAAAAAAGTTGCTGTGGCCGATGTCAAAGAGGTTGCAGCCTATGTTCTCCTCTAGGATTTTAATGGGTTCCTGTCTCACATCGAGGTCTTTCATCCATTTGGAGTTTATCTTTGTGTATGGTGTGAGAGAGTGGTCAAGTGTTGTTCTATTTTTTAAAAAGATTTACTTATGTATTTGAGAGAGAGTGTTGGTAGGAGAGAGGCAGAGGCAGAAGGGAAGAGTCTCAAGCAGACTCTGTGCTGAACATGGAGGCTGAAGCAGGGCTCGATCTCATGACTCTGAGATCATGACCTGAGCTGAAACCAAGAGTTGGACACTCAACCAACTATACCACCCAGGCGCCCCAGTTACTGTATTTTTGTACAGCAAACAGGAAAATAATTTAGAAATATGCTTAAGCATAAGTAAGCAAGGAATACTTCTGATTCGGTATGGATTCATATCAGAAAAACTACAAAATATTCAAGTATATTAAAAGTCAGATTATTCAAATATTATTCAAAATCAGGCTACAACAGAATTATCCTTGGGAATGATAATTTAGAACTTATCTTTTGCCTATGAACCTACAGATACAATAATATAGGTTCTATTTATAATTCCTTTATTTAAATCTTGTTGAATAGGAGACGAAATATTTTCAAGTTTCCATAGTGTAACATATTTTCAGTCCACTATGGAGCCAGAAATATTACAATTTAACCTTCAGTGCTTCATGCAGTGTTTTCATTTAGAGTACTTTTGATTGGTACGTGGGGAAGGAAGCCTTACCAGGTTAAGAAAAAATGTCATTTACATTTAATTTAATTTTATTTGGTAGGTGTGTCAAAATTTTTCAAAGATGTTTTATATTTAGTATAAAATTACTTGCCAGTAACCTAAACCCTTTGGAACAGAGCCCTGAATTGGAATTATGTGGAAAAGGCTTCTAAGCTCTCTAGACAATTTTCACAAAACCTCTGCACTAAATCCATGTTCTTAACAGTTACTGATTCTACAACACTTTTCATTTTGCATGTGTGTGTGTGTGTGTGTGTGTGTGTGCACACCAGAGTATTAAAAACTTTATTTTCTCTATGAATAGAAAATTAGGAACAAAAAACTTGAAGGAAGGCAAGAAGAGCTGATAAAAAAGGAAACAGATTTAATCTACATACATTCTTAGTAAGATCTATTCTTAATGAAGACTCCAAATCAGCAAGAAAAATGTAAATGATATCACAAACTACTGCTTAATAAGGGTAAGATGTAATTTCTTTTAGAAAGAAGTCCCTTAAAAAAATCAGTGTATATATTTAAACCAGTTGATGGTATTTAAAGTGATATGCTTTATTTTTTGGTAAAATTCACTGTCACTGACCACTTCATTCTTCTATAAAGCTATATAAATGAAATGGTTTAATAATATTGATTATGTAAAAGATAACATAAAATTATGCATATTATGTGATATATGAGTATATAAAAATCTATCTTTGTATAAATTCCCCCCAGAACAAATCTTTTTGGACTTGTACACTTGAAACTGTGTCTGATGAGTGAGAGTGTGGGAAAAAAAAACATAATAATTCTGGTTTTCTTGGCCCCAGGTTATAGGACTGTTCTCAGCTACTGCTTATTTGAAGTGATATGTCATGTCATTCTCTATTATAGGACTCTAGAAATGCTGATTCAATGTCATGTCCAAGTACATTTCCTCGGGAAGTTGATGAGGGTGAGCTGGAGAACAGCAGTAGTTTTGTAGAGGAAGTGGTGGATTAGCTGTTACAAGGTACTAAGGAGACTGCTGATTCATCTAGGTTTCAGTTATTAGTAAAAACAATACATTCTCCAGAAACAAAGAAAATAAGGAAATTGCTTCATGAGAAGTAACATACTACTAAACTATCCTTCCTGCCTGCCCCTCTCATCAATGTATTATTAAAATTGAGTTATGTTAAAAACATTCATCTTTGGGACCATGAAGAGAAGAAGACAATACTATAACAACTCCAGTTTGAGGGCTAACACTGCCAGGATTCTGTACTTCACACCAAACACGTTCCTGTTGACAAATTTCTTTTCCCACTCAAATTATGAATGAATCATTGAGTTGTTGGTATAACCTCTGAATCATTTTGCTAGTGTGAAAATATGCTGTTCAGACTTGTTTACATTCTTTCCCTTCATTTCTTTTGGAGATGTAAGCAAGTTGGATCAAGCTAGGGGAATCGGTGGCCAGAAATCCGTTTCCTCTGCTAAAGCAAAGTGCCTTGTACTAGGATCGCTCCTTGGTTCTACTGCTATTGAGATTTTATCAGCAGATCCACTTGGCCAGATGTTTATGGCTAATGAATACCATCTGCACATAACATGGAATATTTTTCCTTCTTTCAGATATGTCAAGCCCTGGGGACCTGTGTGTAACATAAGCACCAGAATTTAGTCTCTGGCGTGGAAATCATGGTGATTCATTGACCTACCAAAGCTCTCAGCACTTCTTTTAGGTCTTAGGTCACAACACTAACACTTGTGATGTTCGGGGAGGTTCTTACCATCACTTTTCTTGTATCTTCAGGACACATAAAAAGAGAGGAGTAGGGGGTGAGAGGTGGGGGTGGGAAAGAGGTTGAAATGACACAAAACAACACATTCTTCTCTCATCTGAATCTTAATATGGTGGGGAGGTGGAGTGATCTTAGAGATTGGTTGGAAGTGTTTTCAAGTACCAAAGTCACAACCCACGTCTTTCAAAAAATAAAGTACTACTTTGCAGATTTATTTGTTTGTTTGTTTTTTTGGTAAGGCAGAGGGCATTATGGTTAATAGTAACTCCTTCTAACTTTCGTTTCATTACCATTTCTTGGGTGGGGAAAGAAAGGAGCATACAGCAGTTAGTATGATGGGAATTTCATATCCCTTGTCTCATCCATGCTGCAACCCATAAGTGACTTACTGTTTCATAATTCTGCCCAAGATGCTCTTCACTCCTTCCCTGTCTGGAAAAAGAAATCTGCTTATTCTTCAAAGCAGAGCTCCAATATCACTTCCTTTCTACTAGCAGCTCTCCTCCCCCAACCTAGCAGAACTCGCTCTCCCTTCTCAGCTCTTTATGGCATCCGATGCTGCCAGGATGATGCTTATCACCTTATGTTTCAATTGGTTATATGCAAATCTCTCCCTCCTACAAGAGGATGAGCTCTTCAAAGGCAAAAGCTCTGTTTTCTTTGCTGGTATATCTTCAGGGCCTCACAGAATATCTAGTGCTTCGTAATGCCCAATAGATGTCAGTGGCACAGCCAGAACCAGTGCCCAGGCTGACAGCCTACACACTACACCAAGTTATTTCTGAAACAGAAACCAACCAACTGATCAACCAATCCAGAAAACAAAAACATAACTGTTGACTTTACGACTTGCCTCATCTGCATCCTTCACTTAACTCAAGCATGGTTTTGTGCGTGGGTTTGTAGAAAGTGGTTGGGGCAAGCCAGGGTAGAACACATTTCTGAGTTTATTTTCTGAGTGACTGCTTCTCAGACTTCGGTATAAGTCACTTCAGTCACAGAAATCTACATCATGAATACACTGTGAAACTTTTAAAAGCTAAAAAATATAGGAGTTTCAGATGAAAGGTGTGAGTTCTTGGGACATTAACAAGTGGAATTAATAATAAACATGGAACATACTGTACTTTTTTCAAAACCTTGGCTAAAAGAATCCGAAGGAATTTCTCTCTGTCCTCATATAAAGCCATCTTTCTGTTTCTCCTCCTTTTCCTCCCACCTTCCTTCTCCTTCTGCTTTTCTTTTTCCTTCTCCTTCCCTTCCTCCTCCTCCTCCATCTTGTCTCTTTTTATATGCTCTCTTTCTCTCCTTTTTTGTTCCTAGTTTATTTTTAAGAAGCTGGCAATGGTGATGGCAAGTTGGCAAATCAAATGAGGGGAGGCTTATGGAGAAATCATTGCAATCTAGGCTAAGACTAGATGAGGAAAATATTTCTTGGTTTTATTTTTCTGTATTTCAAAATGCATGTCTTTATTTTGTCTAGGTGATATTGTCTCATAAACCAAAATCCAAAACTAGAGAAGGGAATATAGAGAAAAATCACCCTCCCACATCTATCCTTTAGCAACTCAGTTTCCTCTGGGCAGAAAAACAAGATAGTTTCTTCTGTCTTTCCAGAGATATTTTCTGTCTATACAAATAAACACTCACACACAGATATTTTTCTCTTCTTTTACATACGTGGAAGCACATATTTTGTACCTTAATTTTTCTGCATATTAGTTATTTTTCTTTGATGGGTGTAAGACATTCCATCATATGAATATATTGTGATATATTTAGGGATGCCTGGGTGGTTCAGTTGGTTAAGTGTCTGCCTTCAGCTCGGGTCATGATCCCAGGGTCCTGGGATCGAGTCCCACATCGGGCTCCTTGTTTGGGGGAGGCTGCTTTTCCCTCTGCCTGCCAATCCCCCTGCTTGTGCTCTCTCTCGCTCTTCCTCTCTGACAAATAAATAAATAAAATCTTTAAAAATATATATTGTGATATATTTAGCTAGCTACTTAAGATTTTATTTATTTTTTATTTGAGAGACAGAGGGGAGAGAGAGAGTGCGTGCGAGTGGGAGGAGGAGCAGGGGGAGACGGACAAGCAGACTCTGTGCTGTGTGGAGCCGGATGCAGGACTTGATCCGACGACCCCAAGATCACAACCTGAGCTGAAACCAAGTATCGGATACTTAACCAACTGAGCCACCCAGGTGCCCCTAGCTACTTACTTATTGATGGATATTTATGTTGCTTCTAATATCATGTTGTTACGAGTTATGCTAACTAAATTACTTGTACATATGCTATTTCACACATGTTCAAGTTTTTCCATATTCAAAGATGAATAACTCCTAGGTTAAAGGTAACGTATGTTAATAATTTTGTTAGATTCCAAAGTGCCCTCTGCTCTCCCTTATCTCACGGTAGGTTTTTAAACTTTTTGAAAACTCCTAGTCTGATTCATGGGGTTTCTATGAAGCATAATAATTTTTTAATTAAATGTTCCATTTTAATTATTAAGACAAAAAGCATTTGCTTTCAGTGCTTTTATGATGTTCAAATTTTAATAAGGTAATCAAATGAAAGAACTGAATCTATATTGGAGACCATGTCCAAAGAACTGGTTGAAAAGTAAAAAAGATAGGATTCAACTGGTTATTTTGTTTACATAATACTGAACCATTAATTTGAGCCTTTTGTTTTACTGACTTGGCAAACTTAACTGATCATTTAGGCTTAGACTGAAGTTCTTAATTTCACAGTAGTCCAGAAAAAATATCTTTTTATATCTGTTTATTTTCACAGTTACTTGCTATTTAATTCAAAAAACATTAACTATCTAAAATGTGTTAGACAAGATTGGGAGAGTCAAAGACAAATATGACAGTCTGCCAATTCGGGGGTTCACAGTCTAATAAATGACATTTAAACAGATTTCTAAAACTTACTCTAGTCAGGAAATATTGAAAGCACTTGCTTGTAATTTAAAAGATGGCTATTAAGGAAATCACTGTTATAAGGAGGTGAAAAAACTGCAACCAGAAAATTTATCTCCATTTCAATTGACCAGTTGATAGTTATTCACAATTCTCTTCCTGGTGCTAAGGCAAACTGGACAACCTCTTTCCATTAAAGCAAATGCAATGAAAGCTATAAAACGCTTCACTCCTTTTGACCTGGTAATTGCTACAATTAGGCAATTTTCTTATAGTTTGGAAATAGTTGGTCAATTTAGCCTGGTCAATGAAATTATCTACTTTTAAAGGACAAAACAGCTAGTTGAAAGATGAATGTTTTCAGTTTTCATGTTGTAACCTTGCACTGACCCTGCACCATCCTATTCTTGAGTTAGTATTTATTGTATGATCAGATTGTAAACAGATTCATGGACACTTGACATTTACATGTTACACAATAGAAATTATATGATGTTGTTCTACTCAATGAAGTTTTTGTGAAATTCCTATTTCATGAGTAAGCAACATTAGATCTTAACTTCTTCTGCAATGAACAACTTGTTCCATATTACTTAGTAACAGTTTTGTCCCACAATTACATTGTAAGTAGAAACTACAATCTTATGATTTTGTTGTCTGCATTGCTACTGTTGTGCAACTTTGATTTTAGTACTGTGATCTGCTAGGGCCAGTTCAGCCTTCTTATTTCAAAACTCATGCATTGAACAAATACGAATTAGCACCTATTAGATGCCAAAATGATATCTGAATATTAAGGTAATAGCTAGATATTGGGATGTAGGGCTTTTGTCACAGTGGAGAAGACAAGATAAACAGCTAGACAAATAAGACAATAACAGATTTGGATAACTACTATAAAGATAACAACTAAGAGATGAGGGAGAAAGTACCCTAAGTAACCACTCAACAGTCAGGGAAGGACTCTGAGGAGTTCACAGTTGATCATGGACCAGGAGTTCGAGAATGAATGGGTTCTACGATTATTGGGAAGAGTAGTCTAGGCAGAGATAATAAATGGTAAGCCAGGAAAAAGAGTTTGACATTTTCTGGGAGAAAGATGAGAGTACATAACTTATCTGGAAACACTCAGCTAGTTAGTGCTAGAAGTCATAAAGCTCACTTTGTGTAACATCATCAAACATATCTGATAGAAAATAGAAGGGATTTGGGGCGCCTGGGTGGCACAGCGGTTAAGCGTCTGCCTTCGGCTCAGGGCGTGATCCAGACGTTATGGGATCGAGCCCCACATCAGGCTCCTCCGCTATGAGCCTGCTTCTTCCTCTCCCACTCCCCCTGCTTGTGTTCCCTCTCTCACTGGCTGTCTCTATCTCTGTCGAATAAATAAATAAAATCTTTAAAAAAAAAAAAAGAAAAAAAGAAAATAGAAGGGATTCATCATTCATTTGCCCCTTCATTTATTTAATATGCTCCCCTAGAAATACGAAAATCAAAACAGCAAAACCACTGCCTTGACATCTGGTATTTTCAGTAGATAATTACCTTTTAATAAGTTTATACTCATCGTTTTCTTAATATTGAAATAGTCACTTCATGAAGGACAAAACACAAGAGGAAATATTTAACTTTTGAATAATTTTTTTCCTGGGTACAAAGAAGATTCCAATTGTCAATAGGTCATAAACTCTGACTTTTTAAAAGAGTAATATGAAAAAAAAATTTTTTAAAGATTAATATGTAAATTGGACATCACACTATATATTATGCTTTGCTTAGCCCCAGCTGAACCAGAGGTGGACATATGATCCATGATGGGCCAGGCAGACTATCACATGATAAATGGAGCTTAACCTGAAAGATTCAACAGAGGGGGTGAGAGCCTTTGTAGGCCAAAGCAACAAGCTACCTAAAATTCAGGTAGAATCATATAAAGCACAGAAAGCCAATTTGAAGAAAGGTGCAAGAAAATATGGCAAAAATGCAGAGAAGCAGCACTAAGACCATGTGGCTCATTGAGAAACAGAGGCATGTGCTTCCAGATTTTCCAAACCTTCTGTGTAGGATTGCTGGTAGGTTCACACAAAAGGGACTTCTGCCACAGACTCTTTAAAGCATGTGGGGCCCACATATTACGAACTCACACAAGAAAAATTAGTTCACTAAAGAACTTGAGGGCACTTCCATCATTCAGTAGCCAATACTCCACATGGGCACAGCAAGACCCCAAATTCTGAACATTCATCCTTGTCACTAACTAGAGTCAGTCCTAATGGAAATGCTACTCTATATCTCCTGCCCTGTGTCTTTGAAAACATAAGCAATGATACGAGTTTCTGTGCCTCTTTCATCTCAGAGACAGGCGTTGCTTCAGAACACAGGGCAGCCTGGGTGGGGCAGGTAGGAGCTCTTGAGTAAGAGAGAAGCCTGGCTTACTTGCCAAATATTTCTCTCAGCCATCATGAGTGCAATAGGTTTTTGCACAAGAAAATGTCATTTGCAATAGTGGAGGATTTATATTTTTTTGTTTGTCTTCACATGTTCCAATTTGTGACTCCAAAGGAATTCACAAATTAGTATAGTATTTAGAATAGTTGTGCATGGTGGGAAAGGATCATTTTATAATACTAAACAATTCATATCATTTATAAATGTATATAAGTGTGGGCTGTAACACACAAAATACTGATTTTTTTATATAACTAAGAGGTTCTAGATATTGTGAAAAGAGTTGATGAAAATAGAAATACAAGTTTTATGGAATGATACAAAAATAGTATATTTTATAATATTTTTTGTGGAATAATAATTTTCATATGAAATCCCATTAAATTTTACGTTATGGGATACAGAATTCTTGGTCCACTTCTGAGTTATTGACACTTCCTGTTGCCACTGACTCATAAGGACAATGTCCAAGTTGAAACATACAAATATATTATTTGAGAACTACAGTGACTTAAGTGGTTTGTCTAATTTAGCATTATCGTTGATAAAACACAAATTAAGTGAATATTTTGACTATGACAACATAAGCAGCAATTTTGCTGGAACAAAAGCAAGAATTGATTTTGTAGAATAAATGTTATTTATTGCTTATGTGTATCTTTATTTTATTAGTCATCCAAACATCTGCCAGCCAGCAATATACCCAGATATGTACAATAATAATCAAATTCATTTGTATGTGATGTCTTGCTAACTTTCAGTCATAAGAGACCATAGGTTTACATTCATATGGGGTACTGAAACCCAGAGGACAGACTGACTTCTTTTTGCCAGAAGATACCAGGGAAAGATTCTCAGAGGATTGACATTTCGGTGACCTGAGTCATGAAAATTTGGTTAGGTGGAGAAGAGGCTGGGGATGAAAGAAGAAAATTATCAGGTTTGTCAAGTCGAAGGATCGAATATATCTTACTTAACAAATACATTAGTATTTTGACTTATCACTATCAAATATTTGCTCATATGGTGTGTAAGTCTTCACTGTACTCTTGTGCCACGTGCTGCAGAATCAGGGGTGGGCCTGCTCCTGCCCTACTTTTATTTTTTTCTTGTTGAGATTCTTGTTTTGTCATTTCTACGAGACCCTTTTGTATCCTTTTAACAAGACCCCAATTTTCCGCCTCGGGGTGGTTTGAGTAGGTTTCAGTTTTTTGCACTACAGAGTTTTATCTAAGGCAATCACAGAGGCACATTTCACTTCCCATGTAGATGAAAAATAAATTGGTTCTCAGATGAATAAAAGTCATGTAAACCATAGTTGACCAAATTCTGATCTTCTTTATCTTGAGCCTTTTTAGAAATCAGGACTTTTGAAAGAGACTAATGATTCTGCCAAGTTTATTAGTATATATACTTCTGTTTCTCTGGATATTTGGATTGATTTTAAGTGTACTATAGGAATGAAACAGGCTAAAAAATAAGAATTTTATTTCAAATTAAGCTCCATTATTCTAATAGAGAAAACAGGCAGCTTGATGTATGGTAAAGTGTATTAAAGACCAAAGTGACATTTATGGTAGTTGACTTCAGACAGAAAACTAAACAATAGTAGAAAAGAACTTTGTGTTAAATATAAACACTATTAGAAAGAAATCTCAACTCTGTGTTTTGTTTTGTTTCTTTGTTTGTTTTAATTTAAGCACAAATTTCAAAGTGAAAACCCAAGAGAAATAGTTCCTCTATTTATTTTCCTGGTTAAAACCAGATTGTTCACTGTTTAGAAAATGTCCCCTAATTTAGAGTCAGAGAATTCTTAGATGTGAAAAGATCTTTATACAGTTCTCTAAGTCCACCCTCTCACTGTAGAGATGAGAAAATTGAGCTTGGAAAGCTATACCGATTTGGCCAACGTTACCGAGACCATAAAGGGAAACTTAAAAATGTGCTTGGATTTGGGGCACCTGGGTGGCTCAGTTGGTTAAGCATTTGCCTTCGGCTCAGGTCATGATCTCAGGGTCCTGGGATCAAGGCCTACATCAAGGCCCACATTGGGCTCCCTGCTCAGCGGGGAGTCTGCTTCTCCTTCTCCCTCTGCTGCTCTGCCCGCTTGTGCTCTCTCTCTCAAATAAATAAATAAATAAAATCTTTAAAAAAAAAAAAGTGTACTTGTATTTGGATTATTAAGTATACTCTTTGTACTTTTGTTAAATAAAAGAAAAGAAATTTTAAAGTGATTATAATAGAGAAGAAAGAGAATTAATGACCAATTTTAGAATCGATTTCTGATGAGGGCATTACTGTGAGATTGAGAAGGGAAAGTTTAAGCAAAGGAAAGGTATTTGGCATTAAATTCAGATGTAAACATATTTTGATTCCACCTAGTTGTGCGCATTCATTCAGATGTGAAGCAGATATTCAGATCCTGTCATTTGGTGCCTGAATGCTGGAGAGTCAATCATGGTATGAAAAAGGGGTAGAATTGTTGATGTTCTATGAAGCTTTATTTTTTGTGGAGTCACTATTTCATCCCCTTTCTTTTCCCTTCCAACTCAGGGGAGTCAACCATTTTTGTGAACTGTTTTATCACTTCCTTCTTTCCAAGGTGAATCCTCGCTCTTATACTTTGAAACCCCTCCACGTGTACCTTTTCACAGACCTCATTTTTTACATACTTTCTGCTTGTCTCTCTCTAGAAGGTCTTTTCCACCCACATTTAAATGTATTTATATTTCTCCCATTATTAAATGCAAGCAATCAACGTCCTCTGTCTCACCATATGGAGATTCCCTTCCATCCAACTTCCTTCCCTTCTCCTGGGGGCCAAGCCAATGACTTGCTCATGCCCCATTCATTCCTTCATGTATTTCATCTCAGCCTGACCCTCCCTGACTCCCCTAACTCCCACCTCTTATCCCGAAGTCCTTCACAGAAATGGCTCTCTACTAAATTACCACTGGCTGCCTACTTGCTAAATCACAAGGATATTTTTCAGTCCTTACCTGTCTTGGTCTATAGAACCACAGAGTGTTACATTTAGGAAAAATCTTCTACGTCATCCCCTCTAGCCCCCTTGAATCAAGCATACAAAAACGGGAGACGTGAGTCAAGGTGTTCTTCCCCCTCACTCTCGGCAGTGCTTCCATAGTGAAGGGAAAGAAATGAAATGTCACGTTGCCAAAAGACTTCACTGTTCATCTGCCCATCTCTGTACCAGGAAAAATAAATGAAAATTCATGACAGTGAAAATGAAATGCTTTCAACAGGAGGTCAGGGAGAAAATGACCTGTGGTTTGCATGTCTAATGAGTCTTATTTCTGAACTTTACGGTAGCCAGTTTTTTTTTTAAAATGTATAATTCTGGAATTTTAAAATAAATCTATTTTTACAAGAAAGAATAGATATTAAAGAACCAAGAACGGTTTGACACGAGTAACATCCCTTTCTTAGTGCCAGTGAATTTCTAAAGTTGGCAATGCTGCTATGTCTGCATGTATGAATTGTAATTACTTCCACAGTCAAGAAGTAAAAGATGCCTCTTGTTGCAGATGTGGTCTATCAGCCAGCTAGATAGCTTTCTGCTGGGAGAAGGAGCTGTCTTGTCTGCTTCCTTCCTCTCTCCTCACAAAGATGCTATTTTTAAACTTTTACTCTGGCCAGCCTGAATCTCCTCCTGTTCCAACCCAAGCACTTTTAATTTTCACTCATCTGGTGTTTCTCAGCTTCAGGAATTAGGTCAGCATTTAAATATAGAGCAACTCATTATTTAAAGTTGAGAAGCTTTGGAGTCAGGTCAAGCCTTATCTCCAGGAGGTTCTGGCTTGTTGTTACTAGCACAATTTGATTAATATTATTTGAAATGTCCTTAGCACTTGTGTAATCAGTTTGTTCCACAGGTCAGATGTCTGCTAGTATGTTGTCTTGGAGCTCTTTTGCAATTTTTTCTCTTTTTTAGATATGTTTCTTTGCCCATTCAGCTGGTCATTTCCATGAAGAATTTGGAGTCTATTCAAATAGATGAATGAATATGGGCAATTTACTTATCTTTCCTAAATCTTAATCTCCCCATCTCTCCCACGGGAGTACTATTACATGCTTCACAGAATTGTTGTGAGGATTGTATATTCCCAGCGTGCTTGGCACATGGCAGGAATCTAACACATATTGATTTCTTATCTCCCTCATTTCCTCTCATCCCTCCCTTTCTCCCTTGCAGCACCTCTTGCCAAATCACCTTTGGTAGATGCTTCTTCTGACGTTCTCGTTAAGTGAATGGTATTACCACGGGCAGATGAAAGTGGGACCTGTTTTGCACGGTTAACATGGAAAACTGTATGTGTAACTTGGGATGAGTTATTCTTGATGGTTCGCTGACTAGGTATATTACACAACCTTTTCAAATAATACAATAAATTATTAATCCAAATTAGAGAGTGGTAGACTGGAGCCCTGGATTCATGCCCAGAGAAGGCTCTGCCACATTATAGGCATATGGTCACCTGGCTGGGACAATGACTTTTTGTACATGTGCCAACTAAAACTTTACAATGTCTGTTGACATTCTGTCCTTCCTTTGTTTCTCATTATTGGATGACTTTGCTGCTCTCTTTTTTTGTGTGTGTATGTATATATTTTATCCTAACTTATGCCAAATGAAACATTGCTGAGAAGATAAGCAAGATGAAGGAGCAGATGTATCTTGTTAGATGGTTTCATTAAATGTTAAAGCTGAAGCCCTCTATGGGCCATCCATGAATAGAGGTTCACGACCTTTTAGTGAGGGTCCAGTTTTGCTTCCACTCACGTTTACAGAATCTGAAATACTCGGCAAGGCAGAATCTGTGCATCTGTGGAGTGTGTATTCTCAGGGGCTCAGGAAGACATTGTCTGTCCTCCCACACAGCAAATATCTGCCACTCGGCTGCCACAAGGCTGCCTTCCATATAGGTACCTGGTTTGGCATTCCTGGTCCTGAAATCCTCAGTAGATTGGTAGTGATAAATAATTTGTATCTATGATAATTTGTATCATGAGACCTATAAATAGATTGCATGGCTAGTGATCTCATTTCCAGGCAAAAGATTAGAAAGCTGAATGAATCTTCTCAAATATACCCAAATACTAATATTTTTTGGTTAAAATCAATGCTACTTTCTCAAAAATATTTTTCTACTAACTAAAGTAGGTAATGTAATCTAAATTATAAGAGCGCACATTCTGACTATTGAAGTTAATTCAGTTATTTTCAGACTACATGGAAAAATAAAAGGAGTCTTTAAACATTTTTTGTTTTCTCAAATAAACCCTCATGCCAGTTGCTTACCATGTAGTTCATTACTCTATGAAGGTCACACTGAAACACATACATGGGGGAAGATTTATTTAAGTCTCTTTCTGAGCACGTTTACCTCCTTAATGGAACAGACTTGTAAGTGGCCACTCTGGACTCCTTAGGAGGATCAGACAAGGATTGATGAGCTTCGCGGAGAAGGAAGGAGCAGGATCATAGCAGGGAAAGGTTTTATGAGGGCCTGGAAGGGGCAACTGCAAGGAGAGACAGACAAGATTGGCTTTGCTCAGGCACAGTTATATGAAGGGCCTGGGCCCAGCATCAGAGGAGCCAAGCTGCTGGAAAGTGGCATATAGTGGTGTAATAGCGGAGTGCAAAGGAAACTTACCAGAAAGGCAGGAATTACAGCTTGATCTGGACTTCGCATTAACCAGCTCTGATTTTGGACAAGCCATTATTTTGGATAAGGCCTCTACCCTCAGTTATAAAATAATGGAGTCAGACCATTTAGGCCAACCTTTCTACTCTGAACATTCTGTGATTCTAAGATTAGCTAATCCTTATGCCATGTTCTCTATATAATAAGAACATTTCCCAAATCCCTTGGTAGAGCTGAGGAAATATCCACAGTTATTTTCTGAAGATTGATGAACTTTACTTTCAAGTTCTGATTTTGTATTTCCAAGTTGACTAGTAGCTCTGTGTCAACTGACTGGTATCTACCTCTTCACTGATGAGACATGATCTGAGAGTATTAATCGTGATTTATAAATATTTTCAGAAATATACTATACAACTTTAAAATACGTCTAGTTTGATAATTAGAAAATGCATATCAGATCACAATGAACAACGATAAATTCTCACCTCAATATTCTTTAAAAAAAAGTTACTCTTACTGTGTATTATACTTTAAAAAAAAGATTTATTTGTTAGAGAGAGAGAGAGAGCACGAGCAGGAAGAGGGGCAGGCAGAGAGAGAAGCAAGCTCTCTGCTGAGCAAGGAGACCGATGCAGAACTCGATCCCAGAACTCTGGGATCATGACCTAAACTGAAGGCAAATGCTTAAGTGACTGAGCCACCCAAGCATCCCTATACTATACCTTCTTTTAACCTTATAACTCTTGTTTTCACCAAAAGTGCTGATAGAATAATGTGGTTATACAATAATATATCAAAATTTCAAAGCAACTCTTTTTTTTTATCTTATGGTTATTCAATTGCTTGTTCCTTCTGTTTGTTTGGTTTTATTAAGTAAATATTACTCCTATTAAGAATTCATATGCAATCTCCTGGGCTGCTCATATGATATGATTCCACATTAAAAACTATCCCTCAATTGAACAAGAAAATTCAGAGTATACATATCAAATATTACCTTAGAGATGAAATGCATCATTTAAGTATGGAATTGAATCAAAAGAGATCTGAAATAGATATAGAGACCTACATGAAGTGAACATATGGAAAGTGCTAGAGGAAAATGCTACAGTTTCCTAGGCTGGAAGAAACACCAGCAGCTGGTTATGCTACTGGCACAGATGGAAAGAGAGGCCATATTTTTCTTATAGATTAAAGGAGTGAAAGGCCTAGAACATTCCAGTAGATTAAGGAAATTTATAACCCATTGTTTAAACCTGGATAGAAGTCATTACAGAGCTCTGAGAGGGAAAATGCTAAAGGAATTGGTCATAAAGTGTTACAGAACCATTTAGCCAAATTTTCGGGCCCTACAGAAGATACTTCCTTTGACGACACTCCTGAAAAGAAATAATGTGTGGGGATTTCAACTGAAATGGAGCTCTACCAGGGGAGTGTGAGTGAGAATAGGGCAGTTTTTAGGAATTCAGTCCTCTTCTCTCTGTGGAATTAAGAAAAAAGAAATGGCAAGTGACCTGAAATTCAATGAGACAGTGTGACTGTTTCAGTGAAAAAGTTCATCTGGTTCACAATGGAAAATAATTGAAATGAGACCTGTGCTGAAACAAGCAACATTTACAGCCCTACTAGATATTTAAAAAGAGCAAAAAGAAAAGCATTCTAAATAATTCTAAGAAAATAAGATGCAGCCAGAAAAATCATGGCAATTCTTTCCATCTTCCTCCTCAAGAGCAGGAAGTCGTATTACAGCTGAGAAGGTGATCGAGAAGGACCGTTGGCAAGTGAGGACAGGCAGAGCTGCTGAGGCCTCTGCTGCTTGCCTCACCTAGGATTATATGGCCTGGAAGGCAGGTGGAGAAAGGACAGAAAGCCGGTCAGCCCTGCTGACATCCGTCTTTAGGAACAAAAATAATGAGACAATGATTTTGTGTCTTCCAGTCTAGACTCCTCCCAGGTCAGAGATGAGCATTTTAGGTATCAGGAACAGCAATTTCAAAGTGTTTAGGAATTGTTGCTTNNGGAAAGATTTGAGAACAAACAAAAAAAAACCCTCCAGTCAATTTAACATAAAGAAGTTATATGCAAAACCAACTTTAAAATTTTTTTTTCAATGTGCTTAAATGTTATTCCTAGTCAGTAGAGGAACAGGGATTAAAATCAGGTAGTTTGGTTCCAAAGGCCATTCTTATAATACCGCCTGCTTTTACTGACCATCCTTTAAATATCAATATTCCTCAGGGCTCTGTGCTGGATTCTATTTTATTCTTTCTCTCCACACTCTGGACAATCCCATGCAGCCCAATGCTTCAATGACGACCGCCGTTCACCTTCAAATCTGTATTTCTCTCTCAGATCTCATGAGCTTTAAATACACAGCACATACTTGAAAGCTCCTCATGGATTCTTACAGGCAACTCAGACTTACAAAATAAAATAAACTCATCATTTATCCCTTCCAAACCCTTCACTAAATTTATAGCTCCTTTGCTGCTGTGTGGAAACCCTGATTATCAGTGTTTTTTCCTCTTGCTCCTATACTTTCTTTTCCAATGGATATTTTAAATTTTTACTTTTCTCTTGTTTGTGTATTTTGTAAGCTACCTTAAATCTACTATGGAACAGTAATAAGTCAATGAACTAATAAAATGAAGAATAAAAGCAAAAACACTTCCATGGGGTAGTGAGGGCGGGCACATGCACAAGATGGAATGCTCTCTCCAGGAGATGGCGCTCTCAGTGTATTTTTGCTTTCAGATTTTTATGTTGAGAAAAATTTCACAATTTTCTTATATAGATAATTAAATCAAAGCAATATGTTTCAAGTTTTGTCATTTTTAAGATGGTCCTCTGGGCTACCAGGACTTTACCTAATGACTTTGTGTGCTTATTTTACAGGTAGGGTTTAGGGGTGAAATTGCTAGAAGGAATGAAATTTTGGATGAGGAAGAATTTGTGATGTAAGGTGAGAGGAAGTACACATCTAAAAGCTCTTCCAGCAATCAGAAGGTTATAATCTTATTATCATAGGGTGGGAAGCCTATAAACTGGAAAGCAAAAGAGAAGATAGAGATTTGGGGAGAGAGAGCTAACAACTGAGCATATACTAGGGTTGTCGGAAAAAAAAAAAGTGGTAAAACCTATTTTAAAGGCAAGTACTTACTGTAGTCCTGGTACTTCACTTATAAGATGTAAAGATCATGGGAAAGGTTTTTTTTTTTTTTTTCCTCTCTGGGCTTTAGATTACTTCTCTTATAGAGTCATAAAATTGAGCTGGATAATCTCTAAGGATACTACAGTTCTAAAATTCTACGACTGCCAAATAGAACTACAGAGTAAGGGGGGAAACGAAATTGAAGTTTAACTGGTGAAAGATATAGGCTGAGAGGTTTTCATGCCTTATGAAAAGTTAATCTACTGGTTCTTGCACAGAACTAGTTTGTAGATAGATTGTAACTCTGGGTCACTATTATTAACTCTGGCTTCATATTTGGTTCACTGGGGAGAACTCTGGATTATAGCAATGGCTGGGCTCCAGCCAGATCAACTAATGGAATCTCTGGAGGTAGGCCCAGGTGCCAGTAGTTGTTAAACAGTACTCTGCAAGCAATTCTAGGGCACAGACAACTGGGGAACAATATGGAGATAACCAGGAAGATAATAAAGCTAAAAACCTTTACTGGAGATAAACAACATACTTAACACTACTGAAAGGTGTAGTCATAAGCCTGGAGGGGTAAAAGATACAAAAGAAAAAAAAAAAGCAAAGGAGGAAAGAGAGAAGATAAAGACTATGACTCTGGGAAGATTACAGAAGAATAGAGCAGTCACCTCGTGGGGATCCTGCCAACTCAACTTGTCAATGAATTTGAAAAATTTAATGAAGACAATTGTTCTATTAAAAAAAAGACACATTTTCCTTCACCCTCCATTCCGTACCTTTGACTCTATTGTCACTGTTGGGAAATGAAAATCCTGAATGTGGAAAATGTTGGGAGTAAGAAATAACAGTCATGTTTTTATAACTTACATCATGTTATCTGGAATATCTTCTCTCCTCTTTCCAGACAGAAAGGGCTAAGTTTGAGGCATCTCTGTAGACAGTGTTCTTTCTATGATCTCTTCCTTATTGAACTTTTTGTTGAATTAGGTTGCAAGTGACTGTTATGGTTCTCTAGTTGATTTTAGTGCTTTGTCCCAAATAAGTCTGCTTTTTTTTTTTTTTGAGTATAAGGATCATTTTGATATCCTTTTCTATCATATCACTCAGTTTTGTGTGGAGAGAAACTATTTGTCGCTTGCGTCATTGGGCTTAGACGCACCACCACCAACACCAAAAAAGTCATGTGTATTTGTTTCTTTCTTTGTAAACATATGAAATTGCTATTGTTGGGGAAATCTCACACACTAGAAAGTTTATACTTGAGTGAGAATGCAGAGGAAAACTGCAATGACCTCTCAGAGAAAACAAGATAAAATAAAAATTTCATTTAAACCTCTCTCTCTCTCTCTCGCTCGCTCTCTCTCTCTCTCTCACACACACACACACACACACACGAGTTTTACATATAATTTTAAGGGATTCATTATCATCTTGAAGCACATGCATGGATTTCGATTGGGCCCTGGGACTCAGGATATAAGCAAGAGGAATCTGGATTGGACAGAGTACTGTACTTGACCTGTTAAATGAACATACACTTACATGGTGTTGTATGTATGAGTGAATATCTCTTGAAAGACACAGAGATAGACTTGGGCAAATGAAAAACAAACAAAACAAAAAACAAAAAACGAACCCTCTTCTTGGTAGGATGACTCACCATCATGAAGTTGTCAGTATCCCCTAAATTATAATTTTAATTCAATTCAATAAAGATGCCTGCAAATATTTAATGGAGCTGGACAAATTGATTCCAAAGTTTATATTAAATAAATTCAAGATTAGCCATGGAAACACTGAAAAGGTAAAATTATGAGATGGACTAGTCTTATCAGACATTAAAACACACCACAAAGTCACCATAATTAAATCAACCCAGTACTGGCTCTTGAATAGACAGACTAAAGGAATAGAACTGGAAAAAAAAAAATCCAAAAATAGATACAGCACATATGAAATTAGTGTAAGATAAAAGTGGCATCTCAAATTACCACAGGAAAGATGGACTTTATAGTAATGGTGCTGAGACAACTGGGGAACAATATGGAGAAAAAACAAAATTAGATTTTAGACCTTATGCTATACACAAGAATAAACTCCTATACTAATCTAAACATAATATATACAAGAATAAACAGAACAGGGATAAAGATAGATAGATAGATGATAGATAACCATATAAGTAATAGAAGAGAACATAGGTACATTATTCCCTAACCTCAGTATTGGGAAAGGCTTTCAAGCTATATTCAAAATCTAGAGGCAATAAATAAATTGATACATTAGACTACATAAAAATAAAATTATTTGCATGCGAGGAATACCAAGGACAATTGAGGGTTTTGCATGTAAGGAGCTTGGACATTGCCACTCTGTCCTAACAAGTAAAAAGCTGAACAGACTGAAAATCAACTCTTGAATTTTTAAGAGAAGTGAGGACACAGGGCAAACCCCAAAACTGGAGACACAGTCAGGTGAATACAAGGAGTCAGAGCTTACTGGAACAGAGACTCATGAGACTCCATTTTCTTAACAAGGCCTGCCCTCAGGAGGAACTAGTTAACCAGAGGCCATCTTGCTGGGGTGTTATCAGAGACTAACCAATCTGGGAAAAGGAAAATACTCACTCCAGCCTACTCTAGTCAGCTTCTCCCACCTAAAGGGGAAGAAAAAAAACCCTGAAAAATACTTGTGAACTTCACAGTCCAGAGGTTATAGGCTCACTAAAAGTTTGAGACCTAATCATAGGACTATAGAATGCCTCTCCTTCCGCCACACTTTTCCACCACAATACTAAAGGACTATTTACAGTAGTTCCTTTTATTCAGTACATTGTGTCCAGCTATCAAGAAAAAATTACAGGGGTGCCTGGGTGGCTCAGTTGGTTAAGTCCTGGAATAGAGCCCAGCATCTGGCTCCCTGCTCATCAAGGAGTCTGCTTCTCTCTCTCCCTCTGCAACTCCCCCCCCACCCCTGCTCATGTGTGCTCGCTCGCTCTCACTTGCTCTCTCTCTCAAATAAATAAAATTACAAGGCATATCAAAAGGCAAAAAATACAATTTGGAGAGCAAGAGCAGTAGAACCAGTCATGGGAGGGATGCTAGAATTAGAACAACTATGGGAATCTAAAACCACCATGATTAAAATGCTAAGGGCTCTAATGGATAAAGGAGACAGCATTCAAGAACGGAGGGCCCTATGAGGGAAGAGATGAAAATCTTGAGAAAGAACCAAAAAGAACTGCTAGAGATTAAAAAACAAAAGAAAACAAAACAAAAAACTCTTAAAGAGAAATGAAGAATGCCTTTGATGGGCTTACAAACAGACTGGACATGGCTGAGGAAAAATCTCTGAGCTTAAGGATATCCTTATAGGAATCTTCAAAACTTGAAAGCCAAAGAAAACAAAGACTCTAAAGAGATAAATCATAATATTCAAGGGCTGTGGGACAACTACAAAGGTGTAATGTTCATGTAATGAGAATATCAGAAGGAGAAGAAGGAGGGAAAGAAACAGATGAAATATTTGAAACAATAATAAATTTCTCCATATTAATGTCAGACATCAAACCACGGACCCAGGAATCTCAGAGAACACCAAACAATAAATATAGTAGTGGTAGTAACAGCAGTAGTAGGAGTAGTAGTAGGAGTAGTAGTAGGAGGAGTAGGAGTAGGAGTAAAAGCAATGTTAGGAATATTGAATTCAAACTACAGAAAATCAAAGGTAAGGAAAAAGGCTTGAAAGAAGCTACAGGCAGAAAAATACCTCACCTACAGAGAAACCAAGATGAGAATTATATCAGGCTTTTCCTCAGAAACCATGCAAGCAAGAAGAGAGTGTAGTGAAATATTAAAATATTGAGAGAAAAACTCCCACCAACCTAGAATTCTGAACCCTGTGAAGTTATCCTTTGAAAGTGAAGGAAGATAAAGATGTTGTTAGATGAACAAAAATGGAGGGAATTTGTTGCCAGTTAAACTGCCTTGCAAGAAATCTTAAAAAATCTTTAGAGAGAGGTAAAATGATATAGGTCAAAAACTTGGATCTAGGGACTCCTGGGTGGCTCAGTCGGTTGATCATCTGCCTTCAGCTCAGGTCATGATTCCAGGGTCCTGGGATCTGGTCCTGGGATCTAGTCCTGCTCAGCGGGGAGCCTGCTTCTTCCTCTACCTGCAGCTCCCCCTGCTTGTGCTTGCATGCTCTCTCTCAAATAAAACAAACAAACAAAAAAACAAAAAACTTGGATCTAAAGAAAGGAAGAGCATCAAAGAAGGAATAAGGAATAAAAGCTTTTTTAAATTCTTATTAAGCTAACAAATAAGAGTTTGTTCAAAGTAGTAACAGCAACAATGTATTTGATTATGTATGTTTTATACATGTGCTTTATGTATGCTTATGTAAAAGTGAAATGAATGACAGCAATGATACAACTGATGAGAGGGAAGAATTAGGCTTATTTTATTATTATAAAGTATACATACTACCTGTGAAGTGGCATGGTGTTATTTGAAAATGGACTTTGATTAACTGTAAATGTATATTGAAAACTCTAGGGCAACCACTAAAAAGAGTAAAAAAAAAAAGTATAAATGATAATGTAAGAAAGGTGAAAAAACTGAATGATATAAAATGCTCAAAACCACAAAAGGCAGAAAAAGAAATGGAAGACAAAAATGAGAAAAAAGAACAAGAGCAACAAAAAGAAAACCAACAAATATGGCAGATAATCCAACTGTATCAATAGCCACTTTGAATAGCAATGGTCTAAATGCACCAATCTAAGACAGAGATTGTCAAATGCATCAAAAAGGGGACCCAACTATATTTGTCTATGAGAAACTCACTCTAAATATAAAGAAAAATATAGACTCAAAGTGAATGGTTGGAGAAAAACATATTCCTGATTTTATAACCGTATAATGGGTACGTACAATGCTAATACTTGAGAAGTTGGATGAAGGGCATATGCGATACCTTGTAGTATTTTTACAACCTTTCTTATGAGTATGAGATTATTTCAAATTGAAAAATTGGAAGATACAAAAAAAAAGAAAAATTGGAAAATACAAAAATTAATAAAACAGAAATTTAAATGTATTTATGATAGGAAAAAATCTCCTTAACATATTGCTTTTTAAAACTTATTAAATTGTGCTAACATTCATAAGGGTTCAATTTTAAAATACTCTCTTAATTCTAAATGATACAATATAGAAGATACAACATTGCAGTTTCAAGCACTTTTATCTGCAAATAAAAAATTTTTAAGTGAATTTTTGAAACCATGATTTCAGTTAACTATCAAATTGAGAACAAAGAATATATATATATATATATATACACACACACATTCAGAAAAAACCTGAGGAACTTGGTAAATTTTGGAAAAAGAGTTTTTGTCTTCTAAGAGTATTCAGGTAAAAATTAATGAGTTATGTCGTATAAATACGTGTTTCGAAAATAGGAGTTTTCTTTTGGACAGAAAATAACATTTTATAAAACATTTAAGTGACAGTCTAAACAACACTACTTAGACTGTTTCAAAGGCTGTTTTCAATTGAACGTAGTTGTTCAAATGGTCCCAATTCAAAAAAATTGCAGTTAAAATGAGCCAATTTAGGTCTGACAAATATTGTTTTCAACCCTAGACATGTGTTAAAGTTGTTGATTTTAACAGTAGATTGCCAAATTGATGCAATTACTTGGTCACTGTAACTAAAAGAAAAGAAAACAAAACAAAAACCTAGAGGTATATCCGCTAAGAGAACATCTTTGAAAAAACTACCAAACAAAGGATTTTCCTTTTCATCTGGTATGATATTTGGATGCTGTAACAGTTACTTGGCAATTTTTTTTAGATTATGAGGTATAAAGTTGTTCTGAATGACTTGGCCTATAATTAGAATTAATAAGCTCTGTCTTGACTTCTTTTTTTGCAACACAAATTTATTTGCAGACACCTAGTAGTTGGCTTCCTCTTTCTTCGGTTTCTTCCTTCAATTACAGAAATAGTTATAATTACAGGTGAACACTGGAAACTTAACACATTGTGGTTTTATTTATCCTGGATGTACACTTAGACCTCTGTAAACATGTAGTAGTCCTACAGGTGAATATTCCCTGTTATTTTTCTTTCTCTCCTCCTTTGTGCTTCAACTATTACTGCTTTAACTATTTCATTATGGGTTTTAGACCTTAAACACTGTCTTTAACTAATGACCTCACTTTCTCCTGCCCTTTGTACTAAGTATTTCCACTTGTATTCTGTCTTTGCTCTTTAGTTCTGTGCAAAGGACTCTGGCTTGGATTCATTTGATTGGCTATTTTAGATTTTTTTCAGATTGCATACATAGTCTTAAACTGGCTCCTTGTAGTCCCAAGGTGTTCTGCCTGAGCCACGATGAAGGGAAGATTCTGAACTGTGCTGTGATTTCAGAACCACCTCGTTAGTACCTTCTAGAGCATGAATATTAATTTGGAGAAAAATGAATCTTCGTTGCATTATGAGCCTCTTCACTAGGACAGCCTGATTGTGTCACCAATTTATTTATTTATTTATTTATTTATTTATTTATTTATTTATTTATTT